>NC_140966.1:74365387-74475387 GCF_056783735.1 Eptatretus burgeri
GAGTGCGGGCAGAGACATTGAGGATCGCCCAGCGAGTCACCAAGAGGGTGGCAGGTAGCCTGCTCAGTCTCTCTGGGCCCCTGCGGTCATCCCGGCTCCGAGCAATTATAAAGGCTTACGAGCCCGGTGCTTTGCTTACTTTCTTTCTTGGGGTTTTTGCATGAAAGTCTGTGGCACCTTGTCTGCGAAGTAGTGAACTGACTAAGTGCATGTAAATAATAAATAGACATCGGCTGTAGGTCTTTTTGCTCGTGTCTTGTCCCCTACCCCCATTCATTGCCTTGCTTGCATATGTGCATTTGAAATAAATTCTCCTTTGTTTGAATATTCACCTGCTCGTTGCGTCCCTTCCTCCATTGAACTGCCATAATTGCGTTCGGAATATTAGCTGGTTTTTAACACCGATAAGATAATCGGGTCCAACGGGGCTTGGCGATATAAAACCGCTCGGCAATCGCAAACGGAACGAACTGCTTAAAGCGGCTCGTTTTCGTGCAGGCTCTGTTGAGGTGTAAATCCCCGGCATTTCTGTCTGCGCGAATAATTAGTTACATCGACAATTCGGCGATCAGCCCTGGAGCGTGGACAGAAGAGTTGGCTGATCTATGGTGTGGTTAACAATACCCGTAGCTGGGTTTCGGCATTGATCCGAAAAGCTGCGACTGGATTGCCACGTTCGGTGGGCGTGCGCGGCGGCAATCGGGATAAAGGCGGCCATCCGCACGCCTGAGTGGCGAGAATCCACAACAATATATATTGTTGCGGTTGAGGAAATTCGCAAACCACCATTCAGGTCCTGTAGGTGAGATATCTCTGTAAGTACATGTGTAGTTAGCCCCAAACCCGTTGTTTAGAGGGAATAAATGTGATTCATTCGGGCTGCGACCCTTTAAGATAGCCGTTTTTCTGTTCTATCTTTATTTTGAACCAACCACGTCTCAACCGCCATCACACAACAACCACCAACCGCAACGCCGCTTCACAACAACAACAACAACGCCAACAGCCACGACCTTTACCTTCACAACTCGCTCCCGCAAACATCGCATCACCGCCATTCCAAACGTCACCATGGCCATAAACCACCACAATAAACCCTCCACCACCTTCACCTCTCCTTCTGCGGCCATTCCCGCACCACTTGTGAACGCCGAGCGTCAGGCTGTCCTGGCCTCGAACGGGACGCGCGCCAAACCGCGAGTGCAAAGAGCGGCCTTTCTGAGGAGAATTCGGATCAGGAATGATACACGCCCACTTCTGATCCGTCCAATCAGCAAGCGTGGGGCGGTTTGGCCCTGCCTCCAGGCGTGTCAGTGTAGAATAGATATATGCAAATTCGAGGATCAGGGGAGACTCACGCCCCTTTTTTCCGTCCAATGGGCGAGCGTGGCTCCACCCCCGAGCTCGTTCTGATCCAGAAATTTGCATATGGGTTCTCCTGCCGGCCTATAAAGTGCCGAGCGCAGGGTCGAGTCGGGCTCAAAAGGGTCCGTTTTGGAGAGCAGAGTGTGGCAGCAGCAGTCAGTTTTTGGAAGAGTCAGTCTGGAGAGGTCGGAGAGCCGAGTGGAGCTCGCAGTCTGTCGGGGTTCGGAGTCTGTCGCGGAGCTGCAGAGAGGGGAAGCCTGGAGCTTGGAGCGCGGTCGAGTCGGGTTGGAGCGCGGAGTGAGTCGGGAGGTGAGGGCGTACAGGTGGTTTGCTGCAGTCGGCTGAGGAGAATTGCGGAGGAGACCGGATAGCTCGGGTCCGAGGCAAGGAAGACGGCGGTCGGTGACGAGCTCACAGTGGAGTCGCTCGTCGCGGGACCCAAGCAAGCCAGCTATCCTCTTTCCCCAGAGCATCAACAATTCCCCCTTTTTTCCCCCCCCACCACGCTGAGATAGTGCGAAAAGGGGGGGCCCCGTTCCCACCCCACTCCACGCAGTGCCAACGAAACCCGCCAAGGAGCGCGGAGTCGGGGCACCGCCGCGCCGCCACATTTGCGGCTCATCACAAAGACACGGGAAGGATCCACCCGGTCTCGTGGCCCACAGGCCTCGTCTGCCCCCCTTGTCTTTGAGGGTGGCCCTTTTCTTTTGCTTTTGAGTAAATGTGTTGTTGGCGCCGTCTATAAAGTAAAACTGTGTAAGTGTTGCCGTGTGCTTGCGTAGTCGGTAGTAAATCTGCATTGTTGTGTTTCTTTTGTAGCATTTGATATATGTGCATAATTGTTGTAATTGTATATGTGTGCTCTCCGTGTGCCGCGGAATAAATGTGCATTATGTTGAACTGTTTTCCCGTTTCGCTTCGTCTTTTCTTGAATTGAATCTCCATCTTGCTTCACGTAAAGGGTTGGTAGTGGGCTTAATACGCCCGATAATTAATCGGAACCGTCGAGGCCGACGATAACACCGCTCGGTTATCCCGATAGTACGGAACGGGTCGCTTAAGTGGCCCGTGTCCGGAGTCGACCTGTGGCGAAGTGCGATCGCCCGGTCTACCCTCCGCGTGGGTACTTAGGTAGGTCGAATTTGGCGAACGCGGGGGCCGATTGGCATGATCGTGGTGAGGCCGAAAGGCCCACCCGTGACTCGCTCCCGGCGTTAGTCCGAGAGGGTCACGACAGAATTGTCCGTCCGGTGGGCGACATGCCGCGATTCGAGTTACGTGGCCGTTTGCACGCCGGCGGGCGCGAATTCGCAACAATATATATATATATATATATATATATATATATATATATATATATATATATATATATATATATATATATATATATCCATATCCATCCAATCACACACACACATACTAAAAGTTTGTTTTATTCCAATGTTATTCATACTTTATGGTAAATTCATCAAATTATTAGTGGTAACAGTCATACATATTTATTATTGTAAATGACCAGCCTTTATAAATGTGGGTGATACAAACTGCTCAAATGAATCATAAGAACAGTGTAAATTTATAGAATTGGTCAATTCTTTGTGTGGCCACCCTTTTCCTTCTTAAGCGGCATCACCCTTTTACCCATACTTCCGGAATGAAGCACTTTTCCAGGAATATTGTTCCAAATATCCTGGAGTAAATTCCACAGTTTTGTAAGGTTAGTTGGGTACCTCTTCTTCTTCTCCTCTGTTTCCAAGTCATCCCATATATCCTTGGTGGGACTCCTGTTTGGACTCTGGGGTGGCCATTCTAACACTTGGAGCACAGCAGCTAAACCTTGTTCTCCAAATACTGTTTTACTACATTGGAAGTGTTTTTTGGATCATTCTCTTTTTTTGAAAATGAATCCTCTTCAAATTAAACAATTTCCACCTTGAACTACAGGGTGCTGCAGTATCTGCATGTACTTTTCACTTGTTGGCATCCCATTGATTTTAACAAGATTTCCTCTCTAAAAACCTGAGAGTCACAGGTTCACAGAGCCTCCCCCATGTTTAACAGTCGGCTATGTTATAACATTCTCCCGGTCTTCTGTGTATGAATTGGCGTCTCTTCGATCCAAAAAATTCAAACTTCGATTCATCAGACCAGAATACCCAATTCCACTGTTCAGTCACTCAATCTTGGTGTTGCCTTGCAAATCTCAGTCTTTTCACCTTATTCTGTGGGCCCAACAGTGGTTTCTTTGCTGCAGCTCTACCATGAAGTAAAACGTGTGTTTGAGGCTCTGTAATAACACAGGTGGAATAGCCCTTAATGAATGAAATTTATGTATAAAATTACAAAGGGGGTGTTTTAAACATTAAACACAGATGGGGGATTGGAGAAAGAGACAGACACGAGAATAAAGGGCGACAAGGAATCTAACTAAACAGATAATTCTGGTCGATGCCAGTGGGATTTACAAAAGCTTATGCTGATACTCATTAACATATAACAACTGAATAATTAACCCCTCTGTCATTTACACAATATATATATATATAATATGTATTTCATATTATGCATCCATTCCATCATTGACCCCATGCCTGCTCGCCCTTGTTTGCATTTGCCCCTGTGTCCATCCATTACCATGTGCGCCAGGATCATCGCGCAAGTTGCAGGGTCCATTCCCTCGTTGACTGAACATTTCGTGTGTTGGTAGTTAGAAAGCCGTTGGTTTGCCGTAATAGGGGGAAATTTGGACTGACGGTTCTCGGCGATTACGCCGCTCGGAATCGCACACGGACAAGCTCGCCTTGGCAGTTTGTTCCGTACGAGTTCCGTCGAGGGTGGAATAACCCGGTAGTTGGATCACGTGGGTATTTAGGTATATTGAAGATTGGCAATCGACCCTGCCCCACGTGATCTGCCGATTGGCGTATTTTGGTTCTTGTACAAGGACCCATCGCTCGGAGTTATCCGGGCGGCGATCTATATTCCGGGCGATCGGTCGGGCCGACTCGACTTGCGGCTCCGTTCAGAGTGGTCGGTTGGCGGCCGACCCCCCCGCCTGTAACAACTGGTTGTCAGGAGTGCGATTCGGCCCCCTCCGCCTCCGTAGCAAAATTCACGGAGTCGGATCAGGGGTATACGGAGCAACCCCCCCCCTCCCGTGTCCCCAAATTACGAGCGTTATAAATTTTATCCCCAGCACGTAAAATGTTCAGCCAAGGCGAGCAGGGGCAGGAGGGATTAGGAATGGATTTGGAAATGTTGGAATCTATGGCTCAGGACGAAATGACCATGCAGGACACTCCCATTATGCAGGTTGACTATTCCCCGTAAATAAATGCAGAGTCCGCAATGGGCGCAGCGGCGGGGGCCGCGGTGTATGACACCCCCCCTCCCCTCCTCCGTCAAAATCCCTCCTCAGTCCCCGGCAGATCCGCACCCGATCATGGCGAAGCGACTGCCACCGGGCCACCTGACATGGGCCAGCTATTAGAAATATTGCTGGCAAAAATGGATGCGAACATGCAAGCATTCAGGAGCGAAATGCGGGCAATGCGGGGTGAAATGCAGAGCATGGGGCTGGACCTCCAGGAAGGGCAAAATGTAGCAAGTCTGGGCATAAGAGGCATAATGGCACCTGCACGTGGCGAGATACGGGCAGTGGAGTGCAAAATGGTGGTGTCACGTGGCAGAGGCACCGAACCAGCTGAGGGAGAGTGTGGATTGTGTCGGCTCCGTGGTGGAGGTCAAAATAATTCGGGAGACGCGTTGGGCGAGACTCGTGCAGGTGACACAGAGGGAAAAATTACATGAGGTGACTGAGACATGCAGGACGAGACACGTGGAGGGGACTGAGAAATGCACGGAGAAGCAGGAGACAAAGGAAGGAACACCAGAGCCACGGGGAATAGAACAGGAAACAGAGACGAAAAGCCAGGAAGAAACAGAAATAATAAACCAGGTGACTGAGATAAAGCAAGTAGAGGAGAAACTCCAGGTAATTGACGAGCACACACAGGTAGGGATAGTGAGGGACAATGGGGCTGAGCTTGAGGAATGTGTTGGGACCCGATGCAAGCAGCAGGATAGCCTCCTTCAGGAACGAGGTGAGGGACTGTGCCTCCTTGAGGCGGATCGCGACGAGGAGAGTCCGGTCGAGCCTTGCGAGGTAAAGGGGGCGAGTGCTGTGAATGGGTGCACGCGGAATTGGGGGTTATGGAAATCCCGGGACCCCTTGAGGTGGTGCTAATTCCCAGCGTGGTTGTTCCGGTGTGTGTGGTGTCGAAATGTGTGTTTGCGAGTCTGCTGAAATGCGTGCTTTCTAGCACGCATGGAGTGGATGAAGCACCGTGTGTGAATGAAGCACCGCGTGTGGATGAAGCACCGCGTGTAACAGGAACCGCGTGTGTGAGTAGTATGGTGTGTGTGTGTGTGTGCGTGTCTGTGTGTGTGAGTGAAAGGCGATGTGTGAGAGAGACAGCGTGTGTGAGGTCGCTGTACGTGAGGGAGATGACAGTCGGTATGCGGGAGAACGCAACTGCATCCCCGTGTCCGAGTGCCATGGTGGTGTGTGTGAGCGTCGTGGCACGCAGGGATGTGTGCGTTGAACGGCGACGACGACGGGACCAGATCACAAGGGCCGAGTCGCGGCCGTAGCTGAATTGAGAACCGTGCCGGGTTTGCACAGCAGCGAGCGCGGGGTCCGTGCTGTGCTACGCACAAGGCCACCACATGCACGGCTGCGCAGGTGAAACCCGGTCCGGAAACGCCAGCGGTGGATGTTAGCCGATCCCGCGGACGGACAGAAGCTAGGCTGGATTCGGAATTTGGACCGGATGGGTTCTCCACGCGAGTGTTTGTAAAACTCCGACGAGCAGAGCACATGTGTTCGCGTGAGGAACCCCTCGAAACGCGGGGCTTGCTTTGAGATGCGCAGAGTGACGTCATGGCTGCACGTGTGTTTGGAATCCGGAAGAAGGGAATTCCTGCCGGCCAGTACCGTCCAAGAGGGACGAGGTGCGCGGGGCGCAAGCAGCTGCCATGACGTCACGGAAAAAGAGCGCGGCTGTGAACTGCCGCGCTGGTGGTGCGCTTTATGAAAAAAAAAAAAAAAAGAGTTGAGAAAAGAAAGTCTCGCTTCGGGTGAACAGGATTCCCAGGCAAGGGGTGGAAGACCCCCTTGTTTGGGGGCACGGGAAGTAGTAGTTAGGAGGATGGGTTAGTTAGTGAGACCAGCTTCATGGGGACAAGGGTTGTACCTCATGGAGCCCGTGGAATGGATTAGTTCGAGGGATTTTAGTTTAGATTTAGGAAATGGAATTTTTGGATTTTTGGAGACACGGACAGACTAGAAATGTGGAGTGGAGACGTAGCTTAGCTTCGTAGAGTAAATGGAACGTGCATGAGTTTTAAGGGATGATGAGGGAGCACGAGTTAGTCAGGGGATTTAGTTGGAAGGATGGCAGTGTGGAGTGTTGGTGTGAGTTGCGAAATGGAAAGTGAGAGGAATGAGTGTAGGACAGTGGGTTCAAGTGTGCGAGTGGAGCAAATGTGGTATGCATGGTGCGAATGACTGGTTGGGGGGAGGAGTGATTCCTCCCCAAGTGACCCCGGGGTCAGTTTAATGTTAGCTCGTGGGTTATTCAAATTTACTAACAGGAGGTCGTTTTGTTGTTGGTGTCGAGAGAAGGCACGAAACCCGTTTGGAGGGGTGCAAGAGTTCATGGACCGGCTGGGAGCGTGGCTGTGGAAAGTTGAGTTTTGGTTAGTGGGCACCCCAGGCAACGGACTGGTCGGCCAGAGTAGGCCAAGGGCCCAAGAGAGGCCGGGATAGAGTAGTGGGCACGGGCGACCCGTCGGAAAGGGACCCGGGGTATCAACACGCCACGTGGGCATTGGAGAGGGGCAATGCCAGAGAGAGCAACCCCCCACATTTATAGAGAGCAGCTAGGCTCGGAGGCAGCCTGCGGGCCTGGGGGTGCCATGATTAGAGTTCGGCAGAGGGGAGTTCCTGCCAGGAAATTGTGCGAGGGCACGTATGAAAATTTGAGGGCAAGGCCCAAATTTATAATGGACACAAACACAGGCGACGGGAATCATGGTTTTTAGAACCGATAGTTAAGTGTGAGGCGTTTTTGGAAAGCCCCGGGGTAGTTTTAGGTTTATGAATGTTAGGATAGATAGGAGATGTACCCCTTCGCACCATCCATCCCTTCGCTCGTTGCAGGCCGCTGGACTCACCTTGGTAGATCGCTGAACTCTGAGGTGGCCATTCTGAGGCTTCGTTGGGCCTCGAGACAGGACGCGAGTCTCTCCCTATTCCCCTCCAGATTGGGAACGTAGGGGTTGAGAGTAGGCTAGGTGGACATGATAGGCTCGCCGGACAAAGGCAATAAAGGGGGTTTGGTAGACAATTATAAAAGGGAAATAAAAATAAAGAGGGGCTAAATTTTGTTGTTTTTGTGGCAAATTAAGGGAGCGGGTATGGACAGAGACAGGCAAAGGCGAGAGTGGGGGGGGGGGGAGACAGTAGGCTAGGTCTGAGCCCGCCTTCAAAGCAGCCGGCACCACCGCACTCCCTCCAGACCTGATGGAACCACACCAGAGGCCAGCCAGCTTCACCTGCCGGCCTGTTGTGCTGCAGCTGCCTGTTCTGCATGGGCTTACCTTGCCATGCCAAGTTGCCTGCCTCTGCCCTTGTTTGCGTTTGCCCCTGTGTCCATCCATCACCATGTGCACCAGGAACATCCAGTTTTGCAAGGACTGCCCTGCAGGCAGCCTGTGCATCCATCATGTCCATTTGTTTTGCGACCATCTCCATCCATTCCCCTGCACCAAAGACCTTGCAACGACTTTTGCCTTTCCCCTTTCCCCTTTCACAGATCACAAGTCCTGGGCCATGGTTAGTGTAATGTCATCGATAAGTTAAGATTGTAAATAAATGGAACCCCACCTGCATGTTTGTTTTAGCGCCGGCAATTTTAGTTAAGTTGTCCGAATGAGTCTGTGAGAGTTTGTTTAGTTAGTTACACAGCGCATTAGGTTATTTATTTTTGGGACACGTATAAAGAAATGTTGCACTCAGGGATCCGAAGGTAGAACGTACTAGGGGAAAACTTACACATGCTGGTCACACGAAAATTTGACGACTCGGGACGAGTCTGTAAAAAGGGGAGGGGGTCGTGTTACGAATTTGGGAATTCGATTGCACACAATATACAGGTTCCCTTAGTCAGCTATGTCGATAAGTGCATGTTCTCTCGATAGCTCACCTTCCATTGTTTAAATGTTTTGAGATCGATTAGATGCGCTGCGGATCGATTTAGGAATTAGGGAACGAAACAATGGAGACGTCCCTCCCCCCTCTTCTGCGAAGAAGAAGAAGAACCCTGCGGTGACGTCAACAACTCCCTCCCACCCGTGGCTGAGCGGGGGGTGGATCACGAGGGCATGAGTCACGCCGGGTGCGGGGGAGGGGGTGCAAAGGACAAAGAGGAGACTTTTTCTTTGTTCGTGTGGGAGTCCTGTGGTAGGGCTGAGTTCATGGGAGTCCCATGGTAGGGCTGAGTTCGTGGGCTGAGTTCGTGAAAGTCCCATGTAAAGAGTTCGTGGGAGTCCCGTGCAGAGTTCGTGAAGAGTCCCGTTCTGAGTCCCATGTGCAGAGTTCGTGTGCTGAGTCCCGTGGGAGGAGTAAGCTTTTTGCTTCGGAGAGAGCAGTCATTCAGCAGGCCATCGGGTCCTGCTTGGCTTGCTTGGCTTGAGGCCTTTGGAAGCTTTTTGCTTCGGCTGGCTCAGTGAGCTTCGGCTGCTGCTTTGTTTTGGAAGGAACTTGAGCCGGTTGTTTGGGTAGATCTGCAAGTGGAGGCTTCTTCCTCTTCTTCCTCTTCTTCTTGGTTCGTGGAGCTTTTCGTTCTCCATTTTGTTTCCCGGCTTGGTGCGACGCATTGGCCTCTTCTTGGAGTTGGATCCTCGGGGAAGCGACGCATCGACAGGAAGGATCGGCGCGTCGTCTCACCGCCACGTGTTGAGAAGCGCGGGAGGATTCGCGGGAGCTCGGGAAGGAACGCGGCTCTCGGCGATTTGGATCCAGCTCGCTCTCGCTGGAGCCCGGGACCGGACAAGTTGAAGACCAGACGAGGTGGAGAGGTTCGAGTTAGGCTCTGAGTTTCAGCTCACCTGTCCTCAGAGCTGGAGCTCGTGATTAAAGGCCTCAGACACCATTTTGTGTGTGTGTGTGTGTGTGTGTGTGTGCGCGCGCACGCGCGCGTGTCCGTGGGCCCGTCTGATAAGTAGGAACTGCTGTTAAGTGTAAATGACTGTACATAATAAGTAGACGGTTGTAGTTCTTTTGTCGTGCTTTTGTTGCTTGTATAGTTGCATACGAGTTTTGCCTTATTTAATTGCATACGTGTTTCATTATAATAAATGTCCTTGTGTGAAAGTAAACCTGCTCGTTGCATCCATTCCCTCATTGACTGAACATTTCGTGTGTTGGTAGTTCGAAAGCCATTGGTTTGCCGTAATAGGGGGACATTTGGACCAACAGTTCTCGGCGATTACGCCGCTCGGAATCGCGCACGGACAAGCTCGCCTCTGCGGTTTGTTCCGTACGAGTTCCATGGAGGGTGGAATACCCCGGTAGTTGGATCATGTGGGTATTTAGGTACATTGAAGATTGGCAATCGACCCTACCCCACGTGATCTGCCGATTGGCGTATTTCGGTTCTTGTACAAGGACCCGTCGCTCGGAGTTATCCGGACGGCGATCTATATTCCGGGCGATCGGTCGGGCCGACTCGACTTGCGGCTCCGTTCAGAGCGGTCGGTTGGCGGCTGACCCCCCAGCCTGTCACAATATATAAATATATATATATATATATATTGTTACGGTTGTGGAAATTCGCATTACACCATAAAGGGCCCTCAGGTGAGATATCTCGATCGGTACATGTGTCGTTAGCCCAAACCCGTTGTATAGAGGGAATTTATGTGATCTATCCGGGCTGCGACGCTTTGAGTTGGCCATTTTTCTGTTCTATCTTTTATTTGAAACAAACAGCATCTCAACAACCACGCCATCCCCACCACAGCACCAACCACACTACAATGACGCCACCTCCACCACCTACGCTACCACATCATCGCTTCTACAACCATTCGCAAACACCACCACCTTCGCCTTTACCTTCACAACTTCATCCCACATCATCACTTCTCCAGCCATTCCCAAACACCACCAGTCAACACCAAACGTCGTGTTCCCGGAGCCGTTCGGCCATGGAGACCGAACGCGTCGATCCGCGGATCAGGAATGCTTCACGCCCACTTCTCCTCCGTCCAATGGGCAAGCGCGAGGTGGCTTGGCCCCGCCTCCAGGTGCGTGTAGGTGAATTCCCTCCATGTCCGTCTATGCAAATTTTAGGATCAGGGGAGGTTCACGCCCATTTTTGCCCGACCAATGGCTGACCGGGGGGGCGGTGTGGCCCCGCCTCCAATCGCGTTCTGCTCCGGGAATTTGCATATCGGTGCCTCCTGAGCGCTATAAAGAGACGAGCGCAAGGCGACTCGCGAGAAGAATGTGGAACTGGTGGAGATAAGCGTAAGCGTTGTGAGAGAAGCGAGAAGCGTGGAGCGTGGAGTGTTGAGCGTTGGGGAGCAGAGTTGAGAGTTGAGCTGGAAGAAGGGGAGTGCGCGCGGTGGAGCTGCAGGCGGCGGGTCGGGGCAAGGGAGCTCGGGTCCGAGGCAAGGAGGACGGCGGTCGGTGACGAGGTTGCGGTGTGGGGGATCGCTAGTCTCGTCGCAGGACCCAAGCCAGCCAGCCACTCCCTACCCCAGGGCGCTGAGATAGTGCAAAGGGGGCCCCGTTCCTCCCCCACCCCAAACGTGGTGCCAACGAGCACACCAGGGGCACGGAGTCGGGGCACAGCGGCGCGGACATTTTGCGGCTTGCCCGCCAACGTGTCACGAGGACGTGGGTAAGACCTCCCGGTCTCGCGGACCTGGCCGCTCCTCCAGGTCACGCGCACATTTGGCCTACAGGCCTGTCTGCCTCCTTGTCTGTGAAGGTTGCTTCCTTCTTTTGTGTAAATGTGTGTTGGCGCCGTCTGTGAAGTAAAACTGTGTAAGTATTGCCGTGTGTGCGCGTTAGGTCGGTGTCAACTGTTTTCTTCTTGCCTTTGCTTTTTGTGTCTGGCTGTATATACGTGCTTTCCGTGTGTCACGTAATAAAATGCTTGCTTGTTGAACTGTGCCCGTTTCGCTTCGTCTTTTCTCCATTTGAATCTCCATCTTGCATCACGTAAGGGGTTCGTAGTGGGTGCAACATCCCAGTAATTAATCTGAACCGTCCAGGTCGACGATAATACCGCTCGGTTATCCCGATAGTACGGAACGGGCCGCCCAAGCGACTCGTGTCCGGAGTCGACCTGTGGCGAGGTACAATCGCCTGGTTTACCATCCGCGTGGGTACTGAGGTAGGTCGAGTTTGGCGAACAACCCTATCCTACGCGGGTGGCCGATTGGCACGATTGTGGTGAGGTCGAAAGGCCCACCCATGACTAGCTCCCGGCATTGGTCCGAGAGGGTCACGACAGAATTGTCCGTCCGGTGGGCGACGTGCCACAATTCGAGTTACGTGGCCGTTCGCACGCCGGCAGGCGCGAATTCGCAACAATATATATACACACACACTTATCGATGCCGACAACGCATATATATATATATATATATATATATATATATATATATATATATATATATATATATATATATATATATATATATATATCATAGTTGTAGATCTGGGGTTAATACGAGGAAGCTCCTCGGACATTTCCCAGCCTCAGGTCCCGAGGCCACTGATCACAGATCATTCTGCAGTCTGACGGGTTGCTAGGCAACTGAGGCTGCAGATTAGAACCGTGGAGCCTAACGGCTTGGTTTTCGCTCCTCGGTTACGAGTCACCTTACCATCGCCACGGCAACCCTAATTAGGGGTCACGCCCTCAATAGCCACCCTTATATTTATTATGTACGACCGAGCGAAATGTAGATGGCTGTTGGCTAATCATGGAGCCAATCAGTGGGGTAAAACTTCTCGTCTAACTAAAAACTTACACACGATATCGGACCAATGGAGGAATGGACAAAAGCGAGCAGGCCAGAAACGTTTAACCAATTCATTTATTCAACAAGCTTTATTCATTCAGCAATGGCAGGTATTTACAACAGCATTCATGAGCATGTACCTTCAATGGATGGACAGAAATTACAATAAAAAGGCACGAGCTAACAGTAATTATTCTTTACGCTTACGGAGCCCACTTATATGGCATTAACCTAGTCTATCCACAGGACATGGCACACCATCAATCATTCCGGGGAAACGTAGATAGAAAGAAAGTAGATAGAGTGCAGAGCGGAGCATAGGTATGGCTCCATCCCAGCAAATAAGATGAGTCGAGAACAGTCGAGACCTCCGTGGAAAGACTACTTGGTCCAAGACAGCGCTTGCAGATTTCCTTGGGAAGGCACCTGCAATCTATTTGCTGATCTCTGTGTTGCAGAAAGAGGAATCCGGGAGGAATCTTGAGGAGAACGAGATAAGAACCATCAGGCCAGATCATTGGGGGCAGCAATCCAGCCAGGTTGTTGCAAGGTGTGTCGGAGCATGCAAACGACCCCCATCATATATTTCTTAAAATTTCTTCTTCTTCTTCAACCCTCCACATCTCTCACTTCTTCGGATGTATGTCTAGGCACCAAATAAGTCAGAATGTTAATTCACTGATCAATGTCCGAGGCGGGTATGTCGTGTAGGGGATAATTGGGAAGTGTATACGTACCTGTAATATTTGTATATAAAATTGCTTGTATTGCCTGTGCGTGCTTTCCCACCATTTCTTGTGCATTCACCAAAGCCCATATCTCCTGCCATTTTCTGCCTTGCTTGCTTGATTAAACCCAGGTGATATAAAGAACAGCGTCTTGACTTATCCTGTTCAGGTTTGGTCGGAGATGGCGCTCATGGAGGTAATTAGCCCAAACGGTTAATTGGTCCCTGATAGACGATAGGGTGTGCACGTAGCATTGGTTCGCTCGGCCAATTGTCATCCGTTGCGTGGCAGCTAGCACGGTTCCCCATTTGCTTCAATCATCTCACAGGTACCGTAGGCAAATACTGGCCACGGAGATTTGACCAGAGGTGATTGGTGTAGATGATGTACATGGTCTTTTATTGACGAGTCGGCCTTTCGTAGGTATCCGAGCCAACGTCCATCACAATGGTATCAAAAACGGGGCACAGTAGCCATCACAATGGTGTCAGGAGTTTGATTTGATCTGAGGTGCAAGCGATTGGACCTCAAAGTAAATTAAGGAGCGTAGTATGTGGAAATTTTTTAGCAGGAAGCGTTATGTCCGATCAAAACGAGCAGGACCAGGTGAGTGCAAGCTAGTTGAACACTACTGTGGCCCAGCTGGAAGTTTCCGTGGAGGAGTCCATAAGAGGGCACAATGGAGTCGTCCCGCTGCCTGATAGCCTTCTTTGCATCCCATCAGTTACCCAGGAGCTTGAAGAGGAGCAGGTGTCATAGGACAGCAGATCAGCTTCACTGCAACAGAACAAAAGTAACTCCAAAATGATGCTAATAATGACAGTTGAGGGTGGCAATGGAGATGGGGCAGGCTGAGGCAAAGGATGGGCTGAACAGACTAAGGCATGGCATGGAGGTGAAAATGAACACAGGGTGGACCTTAGCAGGAAATATGACGCATGCCTCGGGAAGCTGTGGCGAATGTTAGGAGATGTGGGACACACAGCATGAGAAGGTGACCGGTCAGGCCAGGGGCAAAGTAGAAGGGGTGACAGGAATAGAGCCACTGAGAGTAAGGAGCGAAGCAGGACCATGGGAGATAGAGAAAAGTAAAAGTGAGCCAGAACGTGTATTTGGAGTTAGCAGGTACATCATGTGTAAAGCCGGAACGCAAGACAGAAGTATTTATAACAAAGGGCAGGGAGGAAACAATAAAATATTAATTAGCTTGGGCCAGAAAGTTTAAAAAAAAAAAAAGGAGATAAAAGTAGGCTCTGGGAGAAGGGATTGGGACACGTAGGGGGGAAATGCATGCAAGGCACACGTGACACCACTGTAGATGCATCTGTACAGCAGAAACCGTCAGTTGTCTGATCATGAGGTGGAGCCTGAATTTGCCACCCGCACAAGGTACATGGACAGCACACACAATGGTGCAAATGTGGAGTGTGAGTTTCGTGAAGGGACTCTCTCCAGGGGTGTGTGCGTGCCTGCAGTATGCGGGTTCCCGTGGTGTGGATCGATATGGTCAAGGTTACGTGGCCGTCTCGCAAACCGTGTGCTTTGGAACGCAGGGTGCGGACGTGCCACGGCACCAAAGATTCACGTTCCGTGTCATGCAGGTGTGGGGAAGTCTAATGGGCCAGCGTGAATCCATGTACATGTGAGAGTGTGGAAAGTGAGGGAGTGAATGTGGCGTCGTTGCACGAGGGCACAATTAGTATGGACCATGAGGAGGTGAGAGGAACGCTAATAGGAAGGCGATTAAGAACAGAGTGTTTCGGGTTAAATTTAAAAGGGCTTCCCCTTGGTGTTGACGGTGTGAGTATGGTTCGGAGTGAGCTGACCGGAGGGGAGCAAAGGTCACTACATATGGTATGGGAGCATGTATGCAGGCAGGCATTTGCCAGATAGATAGCTTGGTTTTTAAATGCTTCTGCCAGTTTTTATATATATAACCTGCCGATTAACACAAAAAAGTTGCCATTTTGTTGTGTTTTGACACTCTGGTAATCTTTACAGGAAGGATGGGGAAGTAAGGCAAGATGGGGAAGGAGGGATATCCCAAAAGAACCTTGGAGAAAAGGTGTGGGAAGCTAGGAATTTTTTTTTTCCATGGGGTTTCCAGCACTAATTGGTGGATTTCCTGGAAACAGAGACTGCAGCGAGGGGTCACATGGGGACCCGGGGAATGTGCATGCCAAACTGTCAAGTATGCAGGATTATAGCCGTGCTGAGAAGCATGGCGTGCAAGATGTGCTGTGGTCGTGCTGGAGGCACGGCCGGAGTGTGCGTGGAAACCGCAGCTGCGGTGGGAGGCTGACAGGGGCACGACAGAGGGTCCGTGTGCATTTCATGCGAGCTCTCGTGTGAATACTGCAGGGAGTCGTGGCACGAGTGGCGTGTTGAGTTATGTGGCAGGCAGGTCACAACATTATACCAGGTTTTATGGCATGCTTGCGCCAGCACAAAGGCTGAAGCCTGGGTCCGTGCGGGAAACCACATGACCCAGAGGGTACGTTGATTTAGCAGAGCAATGAGAAACTGAGCAGGCAATCGATGGGACCGGAAACGATTAGAGCGAGTAGTGACATTTTAAGTTAATTTTTTTGTTTACAATTGGCAGACGATAGATTGGAAGAGTCCTCATTCTTCCTCGTCATCTCGACAAATGAGGGATGAATGGAGGAATGATTTTTGTATTGTGTAATAATGAGGAGTGAATGAGGTGTGTGGCAATTTTGTTAGTGTTGGTGGTTGAGTGAATGGTACATTGAGGGCATTTGTGTATGAGTGTAGCGGAGTACACCCCCTCTGGAAACAAACACTCGCCTTTTTGGGGGTTTGACTCAATAGGGTTCAGAAAATTTGGTACAGGATGTCATTCTGCAGTTGGTGCTGGGTAGTAGAAAAGTTTTGTTTTGCAGGGTGGAATTGTTCATTGATGGGCTGGGGTGGGGATTTGTAGTGTGAAGGTTTGGAAAAGAATAGCATGCTGGTGCTGGTGCACCAAGCCAAGCAGAAGCTATGGGGCAGTGGAGTATAGAGGTGGGCCGAACATTCCAGGAGAGGGGGTTCAAGCACCACGGGCCAGAGAGGGCACCAGAAGGGGGAAGGTATGAGAGGCCTCTTAATAGTTAGTGGAGTGTGGAAGCTCGGGTCGGGGTGACGCCAGTGGCACAGCTGCCGAAATTTGGGAAGTCGGGAGAACCTGCCGGGAAAAGCCACACTGCCAAGCCATGATATTGTGCGGAGGCAAGGAATGAAAATTTGAGGGCCAGGCCCAAACTTGAAAGAGCACCAACACAAAAGACGAGGGGTAAATTGGTTGCATAGAACCACCGTAATGATAAAAGAAGAAGCGTTTTTTGAGAATTTCAGGATAGAGAAGGGATGCTCCCCTTTGTACCATTTTTGAATATATGTAGCTGCTGGAGTAATGGAGTGGGGTAATTGGATTTTGCATGGACCCATTGTCCCAATTTTAGTAAAGGGCTAGGCACACCCCACCCACCCTCACCGATTGGCCTGCTCCACCATCGAGTCTTGCAGGGCCAAGCCATCTCATCATGTTTAACGCCGTATCTGCCTCGATTTTCCTCCCAGGAGATAGATAATTAATGGGATTAGTGGGCCTGGGGAGGGACGGGGAAGGACAGGGAAGGACAGGGATGGAGGGATTAAAAGGGGCAGGAAAAGAGTTAACCTTGAGGGATTAGCAGGGCAGATAGGTTAGGTTAGGGCCGAAGCCGGCTGCCTGATCTGCTGCCACCGCATGTTCCTGCCCCACGCCAGTACGAGTTTGACAAGAGGCCAGCCCACGACATCTGTTGGTCTGCCTTGCCTTTTGCCATGCCTACCATGTTTGCCATACCATCTTGCCATGCCACTCATCTACTGTGTCTGGAACACTTAAGGGCAAAAAAAAGTTTTGTTCTCAGATCACCTGCTTGAAAGAAAATAGAAAGCAAAGAAGGCCTTTTGTTCAAATGCAACCCAGGAAGACACCTACGTTGAGTGGACACATGGCCCCACCTATGTGTTGTGGCCTGCAGGCATTTTTTGTTCATTGAGGCTACATTGACTGAGAAGACTCACCGTACATTGGGCGGCCATGTGTAAGTAGTGTGGGCCATCCAGACCAGAAGAGTCTAATTAGTGTGATGGGGAGAGGGTCGATACCAGGCAGCAAGGCCAGCTCAAAAACTGGACTCTGTTGAGAGCATCAGGGAGCACCCACCTGGCCAACCCTCTTCCCTACATGTACATGTGTGCAGAGCGTTATCCAAATTTAGAGGTATAAGTATTTGCTTCGTGAAAACATGTGTAGCCTGAGGTATGCAACGCATCGTTTTCATAATTTTCTATTGCATAAAAACACAATTGTAAACTTGTAATTGAGTCAGAATAAGGGGAGTTGTTTGGTGATAATTGGGACTGAGAGCTTGGAAACAGTGAGAAGGAATGGAAACAGACTCTGGAGAGGCTGAATGAAGAGATGGGGATAATTAGCCCAAGCAGTTAATTGGTCTCTGATAGCCGATAGGGTGTGGCACATAACGTTGGTTCGCTCAGCCAATTGTCATCCGTTGTGCAGCCGGCACAGTTCCCCAACTGCTTCAATCATCTCACAGTAAACCAACACTAGGCGTAAGGATCCGAGCAGAGGCGAGTGTTGTCGACGGCGTTCGTGGTCTTTTTCTACATGTGTTGGTCATTCGTTATCCAAGGCGATGTCTGTCACGCTGGTTTCAAGAACGTCACGCTGTCCATCGTTACAGTTATCCAAGGCGATGTCCGTCACGCTGGTTTCAAGAATGGAACCCAGTGGCCAATATATTGCTGCGGTTGAGGAAATTCGCAAACCACCATTCAGGTCCCGTAGGTGAAATATCTCTGTAAGTACATGTGTAGTTAGCCCAAAACTCGTTGTTTAGAGAGAATAAATGCGATTCATTCGGGCTGCGACCCTTTAAGATAGCCGTTTTTCTGTTCTATCTTTATTTTGAACCAACCACGTCTCAACCGCCATAACACAACAACCACCAACCGCAACGCCGCTTCACAACAACAACAATGCCAACAGCCACGACCTTTACCTTCACAACTCGCTCCCGCAAACATCGCATCACCGCCATTCCAAATGTCACCATGGCCATGGACCAGCACTTTAAACCCTCCACCACCTTCGCCTCTCCTTCTGCGGCCATTCCCGCACCACTTGTGGGCACCGAGCGTCAGGCTGTCCTGGCCTCGTGCGGGACACGCGCCGAGCCGCGGGTGAAAATAGCGGCCTTTCCGAGAAGTCGGATCAGGAATGATACACACCCACTTCTGATCCGTCAAATCAGCAAGCGCGGGGCGGTTTGGCCCCGCCTCCAGGCACATCGGAGTAGAATCGATATATATGCAAATTCGAGGATCAGGGGAGACTCACGCCCCTTTTTGTCCGTCCAATGGGCGTGCGTGGCTCCACCCCCGAGCTCGTTCTGATCCAGAAATTTGCATATGGGTTCTCCTGCCGGACTATAAAGCGCCGAGCGCGGGGCGAATTCAGTCAGTTTGGGTCGGAGGGAGTTGGAGGCAGTGAGAGTTGGAGAAAAGGTCGAGGCAGTCAAGTCGGGTCTGGAGAGGAGCAGTCTGTGGAGCCGTGAGTCAAGTCGGGTCTGGAGAGTGGCAGTCTGTCGGGGTTCGGAGTCTGCCAGGGAGCTGCAGAGAGGGGAAGCCTGGAGTGCGGTCGAGGTGGTTTGCTGCAGTCGGCTGAGGAGACTTGGGGAGGAGGTCGAATAGCTCGGGTCCGAGGCAAGGAAGACGGCGGTCGGCGACGAGGTCGCAGTGGAGTCGCTCATCGCGGGACCCAAGCAAGCCAGCTATCCTCTTTCCCCAGAGCATCAACAATTCCCCCCTTTTTTCCCCCCACGCTGAGATAGTGCGAAAAGGGGGCCCCATTCCCACCCCACTCCAAGCAGTGCCAACGAAACCCGCGAAGGAGCGCGGAGTCGGGGCACCGCGACATTTACGGCTCATCACAAGACACGGGTAGGATCCACCCGGTCTCGCGGCCCACAGGCCCCGTCTGCCCCCTTGTCTTTGAGGGTGGCCCTTTCTTTTGCTTTTGAGTAAATGTGTTGTCGGCGCCATCTGCAAAGTAAAACTGTGTAAGTGTTGCCGTGTGCTCGCGTAGTCGGTAGTAGATCTGCATTGTTGTGTTTCTTTTGTAACATCTGCTTTTGGTGCATAATTGTTGTAATTGTATATGTGTGCTCTCCGTGTGCCGTGGAATAAATGTGAATTATGTTGAACTTTTTTTCCCGTTTCGCTTCGTCTTTTCTTTAATTGAATCTCCATCTTGCTTCACGTAAAGGGTTGGTCGTGGGCTTAATACGCCCGATAATTAATCGGAACCGCCGAGGCCGACGATAACACCGCTCGGTTATCCCACTAGTACGGAACGGGTCGCTTAAGTGGCCCGTGTCCGGAGTCGACCTGCGGCGAGGTGCAATCGCCCGGTCTACCCTCCGCGTGGGTACTTAGGTAGGTCGAGTTTGGCGAACAACCCTATCCCACGCGGGGGGCCGATTGGCACGATCGTGGTGAGGCCGAAAGGCCCACCCGTGACTAGCTCCCAGCGTTAGTCCGAGAGGGTCACGACAGAATTGTCTGTCCGGTGGGCGACGTGCCGCGATTCGAGTTACGTGGCCGATCGCACGCCGGCGGCCGCGAATTCGTAACAATATATATATATATATATATATATATATATATATATATATATATATATATATATATATATATTGTTGTGGTTACCAAATTCGCAAACCACCATTCAGGTCCCTTAGGTGAGGTATCTCGGTAAGTACATGTGTAGTTAGGCCCAGACCCGTTGTCTAGTGGGAATACATGTCATTTATGCGTGCTGCGACTCTTCAGGATAGCCGTTTTTCTTTTGCTATCTTTATTTTGGACCAACCGCCATGATTACCACCACAACCACAACATCAACCACCAACCACAACGCCGCTTCACCACAACCGCCACGACCTTCCCGTCACACCTCGCAACCGTCGCATCGCCACCGTTCTTGCCCCGCTGTGGGTACCGGTGTTGGACTCGTGCAGGGCGCGCGCCGAACAGCGTGTACAAAATCACGGATTTTGTGCTTCAAAAACGGATCAAAAACGACACACGCCCACTTTTTGCCGTCCAATCGGTGAGCGAGGGGCGATTTGGCCCCGCCTCCAGGGCGATCGATATATGCAAATTTGTGGATCAAAAAGCCTTCACGCCCACTTTTTCTCGGGCCAATGGGGAGCGAGGTGAAAGGTCAAAGGGAGGGGGTCAAAGGCGAAGCTACGGGGGGATAAAAGGACCGTGTTCGTCAGTCAGAGAGTGTGGAAGTCTGGAGCCCGAAGCCTGCAGTAGCTGGAGAAGCTGAAGAGAGTCGAACGAGGAGAGCCCAAAGAAGAGTCCAGGGTGGAGAGTCCAGAGGCTGAGAGGCGGCAGCGGCGAAGGCAGACGAGGGGGTGCTCGCGACGGTGCCGGGAGCTGCACGCCCGAGGAAGGCCGGCAGCGTGACCTGGCCGAGGTGGGGACGCACACCAGGGATAATAAAGATCCTCTATACCCCGAGCATCAGCAACCCCCTCCTGTTTCCCCCCGCGCTGAGATAGTGCGACCAAGGGGGCCCCTTTCCCACCCCCTGCCAGGCACTGTCCGCGAGGCCCGCGGAGTGAGGCGCCATCGCCGCTCCGCGTCTCATCACCAGACGGGTAGGCGCGACCCGGTCTCGGCCTCAGGCCCGCCTCATTCTTGGGGGTATTTCTTTTCCTTGGTTTTGGGTATGTGTTGTCGGCGCCGTCTGTGAAGTAGAATTGTATAAGTGTTGCCGTGTGCTCGGTAGTCGGTATTAGCTCTGCATTGTTTTCGCTTTTATATTTGCTTTTTGTGTAAATGGAATTGTGTTTTTTCTGTGTGCATTTGGTGGAATTGTTATGTGTGCTTCCCGTGTGCCGCGAATAAATGTGCTTTATTGTTGAACTGTTCTCCCGCTTCGCTTCGTCTTTTCCCCCATTGAACCCTCATCTTGCTTCACGTAAAGGGTTGGTAGTGGGCTGAGTACGCCCAATAATTAATCGAACCGTCGAGGTCGACGATAACACCGCTCGGTTATTCTGATAGTACGGAACGGGTCGCTTAAGTGGCCCGTGTCCGAAGTCGACCTGCGGCGAGGTGCGATCGCCTGGTCTACCCTCCGCGTGGGTACTTAGGTAGGTCGAATTTGGCGAGCAACCCTATCCCACGCGGGGGCTGATTGGCTCGATCGCGGTGAGACCGAAAGGTCCACCCGTGACTGGTTCCCGGCGTTAGTCCGAGAGGGTCACGACTGGATTGTCCGTCCGGTGGGCGACGTGCCGCGATTCGAGTTACGTGGCCGTCAGCACGCCGGCGGGCGCGAATCCGCAACACTGGTGTCAGGTCGTGCGATACAAATTCATCGCCCTCCTCGCGGCACTGGTATCGGAGAACAGGAAAACGGGCTGTCCTGTCTCCAATTAAATTCACGGGAATCGGTCCAGGGGTGAGAGAAGCGACCCCCGATTCCCTCCAAATTACGAGCGAGCTAAATTAACCCTTCACGAGAAGCAAGATGGCGTCTCAAGGCGAGCGGGTGCCGGGTGGATTAGGTATGTGTAATAGTAATGTAGAATCCATGGTCCAGGATGGAATCCCCGTGCAGGAAATGTTGATTGTGCAGGAACACGGACTCGCCCAACTGAACCCAGGGCCCGAGGTGGGTGCGGCAGCGGCCGCGGTGTATGACACCTCCCCCCCCCCTCTCCACCAAAACCCGCCGACCCTTGCCGAAACGGCTCACCCAAGCGCATCCGACATGGCCCAGCTATGCGCCATGCTGGCGGCAATGAACGAAAAGATGAATGCGAAAATGATCGAAAAAATGGATGCGAATACGACGATGGATGCGAATACACAGCAAATGAATGAAGTGAAAACGACGATGGATGCGAATACACAGCAAATGAGGGAAGAGATGAAAAAGCTGCGGGGTGAGACGCAGAACATGGGCCGATGCCTGCAGGCGGGCATGAAGGCCGTGACAAAGGAAATAATAGTTGAGACAAGGGAGGTAAAGGGTGAAGAGTTGGCAGAGACACGGGAGATAGAAAAAATAGAGGAAAGACTACACGAGGAAGACGGGGTAAGTGACGCACACACACACACACACACAGAGGTAGTGGAGGATAATGGGGGTGAGCTGGCGGACTGGGTAGAGACCCAGTGCGAGCACCTGGATGGCCTCCTCCAGGAACGAGGGGAGGGAGTATGCCCCCTCGAGGCGAGTCACGACCAGGTGAGTTCGGTCGTGCTTTGCGAGGTTGAGTGGAGGAGTGCTGTGAACGGGTGCACGGAGAGCTTGGGGGGTATAGAGGCCCCGGAGACCCTTGTGGGGACACAAATCCCCAGTGTGGTTGTCCCTGTGTGTGTGGTGCAAGGTGTGAGTGCGTCCCCGTGTGTGGAAGCGACCCCGTGTGTGAGTGGTGTGGTGGCGATGGTGCCGGAGTGCGTGCTTCCCAGCACGCAGTGTGTGGATGGGGCACCGTGTGTGAGTGAGGCCGTGTGTGTGAGTGAAACGGCCAGTATGAGTGAGGCACCACGTGTGAGTGGTGTGGTGGCGATGGTGCCGGAGTACGTGCTTCCCAGCACGCCGTGTGTGGATGAGGCACGGAGTGTGAGTGAAGCACCGCGGGTTAGTGCCCCCGCGTGTGTGGGTGAGGTACCGTGTGTGGAAGAGACCGCGTGTGTGAGTGTCGCCGTGTGTATGGATGAGGCACCGCGGGTGAGTGCCCCCGCGTGTGTGAGTGAGGCGCGGAGTATGGATGAGGCACCGTGGGTGAGTTCCCCCGCGTGTGTGAGTGAGGCACGAGTGAATGGAGCACCACGTGTGAGTGGTATGGGTTATGCAAGGGAGACCGTGTGTGTGAGAGAGCGGTATGTGAGGGAGATGTCGGTTGGCATGCGGGAGCACGCAGCCGCGTCTCCCGGTGCGAATGTGATAGAGTGGACTGTGTGCGTCGTAACACGCAGGTATGCGTGGGTGGAATGGAGACGGAGACGGCGACATGGGAGAAACGAAAGCCGGGTAGCGGCTGTAGTTGTTTCGGGGACCGTGCCGGGTTCACCCAGCAGTGAGCACGCGGTTCGTGCTGTGCAACGCACGAGACCACCACGTGCTCGCTTGCGAGAGTGAAGTCCCGGTCCGGAAACGCACGCGGTGGATTTGCCGATCCCGCGGACGGACAAAGTTTAGGCAGGTAAATGGATTTGGACCGGACGGGTTCTCCACGCGATCGTGTGTGTTAAGCTCCAACGGGCAAAGCACATGTGTTCGCGTGGGAAACCCCTCGAGACGTGGGGCTTGTGTTTTTTTTTGCGCACGGTGACGTCATGGCTGCACGTGTGGTTGGAATCCGGCAGGAGGGGTATCTCTGCCGGATGGTCCCGTCCAAGGAGGGACGAGGAACACGTGCAGCTGCATGACGTCACGGGCAGGTGTAAAGTGCGCGAGCTCTGAGTTGCCGCGCAGGTGCTGCGCATGAAAAAAAAAAAAAAAAAAAAAGCAAGCCTCACTTTCGGGTGCACAGGATTCCTGGGCAAGGGGTGAAAGACCCCCTTACCTGGGCACAGGATGAAAACTAGTTAGGGGGAAGGGTTAGCTTAGCTAGACCGACTTCATGGGGCAGGGGTAAGTCCTCATGGAGTCCGTGGAATGGATTAGTTAGAGGGATTGTAGCCAGATTTAGGTTGGGAAATAAAATTATTTATTTGGAGACAGTGACAGACTTGTGAATGTGTAGAGGGGACGTAGCTTAGCTACGTAGGTTAAATGGAACGTGCTGTAGTTTAAGGGACGACGTGGGAGCACGAGTTAGTTAGGGGAGGTAGTTAGGAGGATGGCAGAGTTCGGTGGTGTGTGTGTGTTGAAGAGTTGTTGGTGAGTTATGAGGTGAAGGCATGTGCTTGGTGAGTGAGTGAGGCCAGCGGGTCTGTGTGTATGGAGCGAATGGGGAATGCATGGTGCGATGAGTGATTGGGGGGAGGAGTGACTCCCGCCCAAGGGACCCCGGGGTCAGAGTAAAGTGAGTTAGCTGGGTTAGTCAAATTGAAAAATGGAGGTCGTTTTGCTGTTGGTGGGAAAGTAGGCTCGAGACCCATTTGGAGGGGTGCAGGAGCCCTGTTGACGGGCTTGGGAGCGTGGCTGCGAAAGGTGAGTATCGCTGAGTGGGTACCCCGGGCACCAGGCTAGTCGGCCGTGGTAGGCCATGGGCCCATGGGGGGCCGGGATAGAGTAGTGGGCACGGGTGCGCCTGCTTGGTGCGGGGGCCCGGGGCGCCATTAGCCGCGTGGGCAGTGTTGTGGGCACGGGTGACCCTCGGAAAGGGGCCCGGGAGGCCGGCCTGCCACGTGTGCGTTTCAGGGAAGGTGCCATGGGGGGCACTCCCGGTGTTAGGGAGCTGGTAGGCTCGGAGGCAGTGTAGTGCCCGGGGTGCCATAGCGGGAGATTCGCCAGAGGGTCGTGCCTGCCAAAGGGAGCCACGTGTCCCAGCCAGGAGACCGTGTGAGGGCACGGAGAGAAAATTGGGGGGGCGAGGCCCGAAATTGTGAGGACACCAACACAGGCGACGGGAATCTGGGTTGTTAGAACCAATAGTTTAAGCGAGAGGCGCTTGTTGAAGCCCCGGGGTAGTTTAACAGTTAAATGGATAGGGTAGATTAGGAAGTGTACCCCTCCGCACCATCCATCCCCTCGCTGTCGTTGTGGGCCGCTGGACCCACTTGGTGTTAAGATCGCCGAACTCTGGGGAGGCCATTCTGAGGCTTCGTTGGGCCTCGACACAGGACGTTAGCTCTCCCTTATTCCCCTCCGGGAAGGGAACGTAGGGGTTGGGAGTAGGCTAGGTGACAGGATAGGTTAGCCGAACAAAGACGATAAAGGGGGTTAGGGGACGATTTATAGTGGGAAGTAAAAATAAAAAAAAATAAGTTGGGGCTAAATTGGGGTTTGACAAATTAAGGGAGTGGGTATGTACAGTGACAGGCAAAGGCGATAGGTGGGAGGGAGACAGGTAGGTAGGTCCGAGCCCACCTTCCAAGTGGCCAGCACCACCGCACTCCCTCCACCAACCTCCACTGAACGGCAAAAGCTGGCCAGCTTCATCTGCTGGCTGTGTTGCTGCAAGGCCTGTGCCGGCCCACTTCATCTGCCGGCTGGCTGTTTTTCTTCAAGGCCTGTGCCGGCCAACTTCATCGGCAGCTGTTGTTTTGCTGCGAGGCCTGTGCCGGCTGGATCGTCTGCAGCTGCTGTGCTGCAAGGCCTGTGCCGGCCAGTTCATCTGCTGGCTGTTTTTCTTCAAGGCCTGTGCCGGCCAGTTCATCTGCCGGCTGTGTTTGCCTGCAACGGCCTGGTTCTGTGGGCTGAGTTTGCCTGCAGCGGCCTTCTTCTGCGGGCTGTGTTTGCCTGCTTGCCTTTGCCATGCCATGCCCACTGCCCACGTTCACCAGCCCCGTTCAATTTTTGCTTTGCCCCACCCCCCTGTTCATTTCCATGTGCGCCAGGATCCGCAAGGCAACAGTTTGCAAGCTGCGAGAACTGCCCTGTTGGCAGCGACAACACGGGCCTGCAGTGGCGGCCCGTGCACCGTGTTTGTATTCATGCATCCATTCGTTGTGCTCATTGCGTGTGCCACTTGAGCTGGCACGGAGACTGCGTTTGTGCAGCCCATGCACCGTTGTGGTTCACTGCGTTCAGTTCAAAAGGGAAGGCCTTGGACTGCGTGTGAGCAGCCAGCCACGTTCCCTGTCACCTGCATTGTTTGAGCCAGAGACTGCATGTGGGCAGCCTGGCTCCCTGCTAACTGCTTTCTTTTGCAGAGTTCATTGATCCTGGGCCATGGTTTAGTGTAAAATTTGTAAGTTAAGGTTAAGATGTACTGTAAATATGAGTGCGCCCCCGGCATGTATGTCTTAGCGCCGGCAATTTTATTTAAGTCGTCCGTGTGAGTGAGTTTGTTTAGATAGTTACGCAGCCCTCAGGTTATTTATTTTGGGGACACGAATACCATGAATGTCGCACTCAGGGATCCGTAGGTAAAATGTACTAGGGGAAAACTACACATGATGGCACACGAAAATTTGACGACTCGGGACGAGTCTGTAAAAAGGGGAGGGGGTAGTGTTGTGGTTACCAAATTCGCAAACCACCATTCAGGTCCCTTAGGTGAGGTATCTCGGTAAGTACATGTGTAGTTAGGCCCAGACCCGTTGTCTAGTGGGAATACATGTCATTTATGCGTGCTGCGACTCTTCAGGATAGCCGTTTTTCTTTTACTATCTTTATTTTGGACCACCCGCCATGATTACCACCACAACCACAACATCAACCACCAACCACAACGCCGCTTCACCACAACCGCCACGACCTTCCCGTCACACCTCGCAACCGTCGCATCGCCACCGTTCTTGCCCCGCTGTGGGTACCGGTGTTGGACTCGTGCAGGGCGCGCGCCGAACAGCGTGTACAAAATCACGGATTTTGTGCTTCAAAAACGGATCAAAAACGACACACGCCCACTTTTTGCCGTCCAATCGGTGAGCGAGGGGCGATTTGGCCCCGCCTCCAGGGCGATCGATATATGCAAATTTGTGGATCAAAAAGCCTTCACGCCCACTTTTCTCGGGCCAATGGGGAGCGAGGTGAAAGGTCAAAGGGAGGGGGTCAAGGCGAAGCTACGGGGGGATAAAGGACCGTGTTCGTCAGTCAGAGAGTGTGGAAGTCTGGAGCCCGAAGCCTGCAGTAGCTGGAGAAGCTGAAGAGAGTCGAACGAGGAGAGCCCAAAGAAGAGTCCAGGGTGGAGAGTCCAGAGGCGGAGAGGCGGCAGCGGCGAAGGCAGACGAGGGGGGTGCTCGCGACGGTGCCGGGAGCTGCACGCCCGAGGAAGGCCGGCAGCGCGACCTGGCCGAGGTGGGGACGCACACCAGGGATAATAAAGATCCTCTATACCCCGAGCATCAGCAACCCCCTCCTGTTTCCCCCCGCGCTGAGATAGTGCGACCAAGGGGGCCCCTTTCCCACCCCCTGCCAGGCACTGTCCGCGAGGCCCGCGGAGTGAGGCGCCATCGCCGCTCCGCGTCTCATCACCAGACGGGTAGGCGCGACCCGGTCTCGGCCTCAGGCCCGCCTCATTCTTGGGGGTATTTCTTTTCCTTGGTTTTGGGTATGTGTTGTCGGCGCAGTCTGTGAAGTAGAATTGTATAAGTGTTGCCGTGTGCTCGGTAGTCGGTATTAGCTCTGCATTGTTTTCGCTTTTATATTTGCTTTTTGTGTAAATGGAATTGTGTTTTTTCTGTGTGCATTTGGTGGAATTGTTATGTGTGCTTCCCGTGTGCCGCGAATAAATGTGCTTTATTGTTGAACTGTTCTCCCGCTTCGCTTCGTCTTTTCCCCCATTGAACCCTCATCTTGCTTCACGTAAAGGGTTGGTAGTGGGCTGAGTACGCCCGATAATTAATCGAACCGTCGAGGTCGACGATAACACCGCTCGGTTATTCTGATAGTACGGAACGGGTCGCTTAAGTGGCCCGTGTCCGAAGTCGACCTGCGGCGAGGTGCGATCGCCCGGTCTACCCTCCGCGTGGGTACTTAGGTAGGTCGAATTTGGCGAGCAACCCTATCCCACGCGGGGGCTGATTGGCTCGATCGCGGTGAGACCGAAAGGTCCACCCGTGACTGGTTCCCGGCGTTAGTCCGAGAGGGTCACGACTGGATTGTCCGTCCGGTGGGCGACGTGCCGCGATTCGAGTTACGTGGCCGTCAGCACGCCGGCGGGCGCGAATCCGCAACAATATATATATATATATATTGCAAAGCTACAAAAAGAAAATCTGAATTGACAATAAGAAAACTATTTTATGTGGCATAATCTAACATCTTATGATAATGTTTCAGCTGTCAGACCTTTCTGGTTGCCCGGTTCAAATCTGGCAGGTTGCTGCAAAGTGACCGCCGCAGTTGAGCACTTTGACACCTCATGCTGAATCTGCATCTGACAACCGCATTACCATGTAAAAGCAGCCCAGTGATAGGCCAGTAGAGGTCGCGTGACTGGATCTAATCTTAGGCCGAGCAATCTAAGTCAAGTGACGCAGTCTTACGAGCAGCGTGGAGAATAAGATCAATTAATCCCTTAACTGGTCTTTATAAAATCACCAAATGAAACAACCAGACAGAATTCACCCCCTGAGACTATGTATATTTAATAAGGTGGAAATGATAGCATGGGGGTAGGAAACAGAAGCAATCAATAATAAACAAGAAAACCCCCTTAACCCATTCCAGAACCTAAGCACCCATGAAACCAACACACAATTGGGATTCCTTAATTAACCAACTTAAGGTCTCAGTCATACCTCGTGAGATAGACAAGAGATAGAGGCGGTCAGGACTGAAATACCCTGCCTGTGCCCGGTGGGGCACAGCAGGACCCGAAGTAGAGTCAAAGGTTGCATCCTTGCTGCAGTTGGTGGGCAGCACGCAGTGTGGGGCTCATGATGTACGGCTGGCTGGGTGGGGGCATGGCTTGGCCGGCAATTTTGCAGACTCCAGATGCAGCCTTAATTCTCACAGGTTCAGTCTGGCAACTCCTCGTATCCCGCCCGTTGCGCAGGTTTTTTGTTAACTCTGGGGCCGCACCTCATGCCATGATGTCCTGAACCACTGCCCGCTCACTCGTGATTCGGCGGAAATCATTCTGGGGTGTGGAGCGACCTTGTCATGACATTTCACTCCAAAGCTTGGAGGCAAGCCACAGGAGTCATGATGCTCACCCGTGAACTCGAAGAAACAAATGACAGATTACAGAGGGGAAAAACCCATCAATAAACGGGGTCAAATGGGTTGATAATTTTACACGCACACACGAGGGGTTTACGAGGCCTAACTATACATTTCAGTGACGCATTTCCAACATCACATTTTATTGCTTTACACTTAAATGCTGAGACACTAATTAAATAATTTACTACACTATTCTGTATTAAGCATCTTTAACCCACTCGGAGTGATTGCCACAGCAATATAATGGAATTTTTCAATGGAGAATAACTCGCATCCATACATCTTCACTTTTACCATGCCAAAAACCTTGAAAACTATTTTATGAAGTCAGAAACTGAAACAAAAAAGGTAGACAGGGGTTGATGAGTCAAAATGTACATGACCGACAACACACATAAATGGAAAAAATAAATAATAGTGATTGTTCATCAAATGGTGGAATTATTGTCGAGAAAAGGAAATCCGAAAAATTTCTTTCTCAAAAATGATAATTATAAAAAGGATCTGTTAATTGTCAGTCTTGACGACTTACGTATGTGCGTGCGTGTGTAGGTGTGCGTGCGCACGCAGAATCCTGGCTTACGGACGTCTGCCTGTAAATATGTAAAGGATGGAATCGGTGTTTTGTAAATTGTGAAGAGAAAAATTTAGAGATGAAAGAAAAGGGGTTTTAAAAGGAAAGAATAATGAGCGAAACGTGATTAAGAGCACATAAGACAGACTATTGATGGCTGAAACAAGGCAACGGAGTTTGGATATATTTACGCTTCACCATTTTGCATGAATGACACAACTTGAAGGGATTAAAGCACGTATGCAGTGTAACGACAATCAGACGTGCAGGGAGAGAACACAATTGTATGTTCGAAAAAGAGGCGTATTGCAATTATATGTTGTAATATTTTCGCATGGAAAATATTGCAACAAAAGTTATACATACAGTACGATAGTCTACACTGCACAACAAACAGAGCTATGAAACACCAATGTATACCTGCTGTCTATGCCTAATCATGAGATTTCATGAGGAAAGACTTTCTGAAAAACTTTAGAAATGTTTTTTTTATGGTTTATTCAGGGTGATATCCACACAAGACTTGCACACTCACACTTTCTTTAAAGTACTGACGAGGTCGAGACGTGTACGTTTTTGAATAATTATTTCAAAAAGGTGATTATTTAACAAAATTACAGTTTATGTTATACATCCTGACGATTGGCACATGTCGAGTTGGACAAAAGATCAAGTGTCCCATAAAAAATTCAAATTGGAATTGGTGTTTTTCAAGACCATTTTCCCATTAATTTTCCAAGAGATACTAGATTTGACTTGATGGAATAGCTTTGAGGTATGCACGCTTATCTCTGAGCTGTCTATCCTGAGTTTGAATCTCAGACCAGCGATAAACTGTCTCCCTGATGTTCTTCAATAAGAGTAGGTGAGTTATCACCGGTACCCAGCAACAAATTGCAAATTCCTGCATTATGGTCATCTTGGAGATTCCTTGACAACAAGTTACACTACTCAAAGTGTCGTTGCTGTCTGGGCAACAGCTTCTGCACGAAGAAAAATTGACCGGGTGGTTTGAATGTTTCATCTGAATGTCCTTCTTTGGATATGAAGGGCAACTTATTAAGCCGGAGGACCCACCTGATAATATACTGGTCGTTAGCGGACATTAAGGATCCCATGGTGTATTTCGTGCAGGCAATTGTGGAGTTATTGCCAGCTCACTGAATAAGTTACAAATTCCTGCCACCTTCCGTTAAATGTCAGGCCCTTTACCAAAAACCTACCCAACAAGACAATGGAATTATTTGGGGCCATTATAAAAAAGGTAGGGAGAGAGTAAAAGAGGAAAAGAGAAATTAGCGCATAATCACGTATGTGCGAGTGTGGACATACATTTCAGAATGTTATTTAACGTACGGAAAAATGCACTAAATTAAATTCTTCATTTTCTTCATGGTTTTGTCTTTTTGTGAAATAATCTGACAATTTAACCCAAGACTTCAATGCATTATTAAATATAGCCACAAGTAAGAAAAAAATTACTTTACTGTATATTTGATTAAATCCATTCAACTGTATTTTAGCATTTCTGTACCTTTATTTTCAGTTAATTTCAAGCTTTGACATTTGAGGATCAAACTCCGATTTTTATTTTTTGTATTTTTTACCCCTTTTCCACTTTGAGCCCAATAGTGAAATACAGCAACCACTTTCCAATGATCTTTCCATGTATCGTCGATTAAGGCGACGATCCAGCTCTTCCTCAACCCCTGTAAAAAAATAAAAAATCTTTAAAACACTGAGCAAAACACACCATCTGACTGTAACCTGTTTGTTGTGTATACCAGGCCAGGCCATGCGAAACAGTATACGTGAAGAAATTCAGGCTGTGGGATGAAACGCTAAACAATATACTGTACGGTGGGAATTGAAAGGAACGGCAGAAAAAAAATATGTTTAGAGAGATTTATAAAAATAAATAACGAGTTTGGCGGTCCTATCAGAGCACAGAACTGTCGGCTGGTGTGTCCTCCAGGTTCAAATCCCATATTGTGCGTTGATTGTCTAATCATGAGAGTTCACCACAAAGGGGGAAAAAATACTTCATAAAACGTGTTGCTGAAGGATGACTAACACATATATATATATATATATATATATATATATATATATATATATATATATATATATATTTAACAAATCACTTTGAATTGCTGACCTTGTTGAGATGTACATGTTTTTACGTATTTGTGTAACCATTTCTAACATGGTTATGATTTAATAAAAATATAGTTAATGCTATACATCCTGATGATAATTAATCGATGCACATTGCATTGGACAAGACAGAATGTGTTGAACAAATGTTTAATGCCGTGCACATATGCTTTCGGCCAACGCGCTATTATGTCGCGATGAGCGAAAACCTTGGGTAACCGGGAAGAGCATGATTCGACAAGGAGGGGATTCCATAAACTGATGTGAAAGGGCGTTGTAGACAAGTGTGGACAGACGAAATTGATGAACACCTGAGGACCCATTTGTCCGATAACTGGATTGGTGGTGGCAATCACGGGAGATTTGACACAGCGCGAAAGTCGTTGCGGGGGAATCCGGAGGTCTCCAACCTGTGTGTACTCCATGGTTAGGCACAGCATCCCATTTTTAATCATCCAAAAGCATTTTCATCGAATTTTAAAATCAAGGACAAGTCAACGTGTACACAATTCAACGCATACCTTTTCAACATTAGCCTGGCTGCGATTCAAACTTAGCTCATGCGTCTCCATACTTTCCCACCCTTTCGCTTTGCCCGGCAAGTAACGGTGTTTTTTTTCAGACAGTCGTCGATCAATAAATTAATGCTTTAAATTAACAATCACAAAAATAGCGGAACAGGATCATTGCTGTTTAAAAGTGTGAGACGTACGTGCGGCCTGGATTTTTAACTGCACCCAAAACTCACCTACAACAGACAGTGTACTGTATATGGACGGCTTTGGAATGTCCCGAAAAAGACAGAGATGCGGGAGGGGAATATAAATCATTGCGCCGCTCCGTTGTCGACATCTTAGTGAACTCAGTTTGGAATATACGGGGAAAAATAAAAAAATAAAATTAAATAAAAACTCATCAGTATCGCGTACGGGGCAGTGCACAAAATGATGTTTCGCGAATTGCGAATTCGTTCTTTTCTACCTCTCCCAGTGTAAGAAATACTTTGAAATCCGCTCGTGAGTCATTGAAAAAAGAGAAAGAGTTATCGGACCGAGATATTCACAATGGTCCGGAAAAAATTCCAATATATATATATATATATATATATATATATATATATACACAAGACTCATGTGTCTCCATACTTTTCCACCTGACATATTGTGTGTGTCTATATATATATATATATATATATATATACATATATATATATATATATATATACATATATATATATATATATATATATATACACAAGACTCATGTGTCTCCATACTTTTCCACCTGACATATTGTGTGTGTCTATATATATATATATATATATATATATACATATATATATATATATATATATACATATATATATATATATATATATATATATATATATATACACACAATTCAAACTTAGCTCATGTGGCTCCATACTTTTCTACCTGACATAGTGTGTGTGCATGAATATATATATATATATATATATGATTCGGACTTAGCTCATGTGTCTCCATACTTTTCCATCTGACATATTTTGTGTATATATATATATATATATATATATATATATATATATATATATATATATATATATATATATATATATATATATGGACTATTGCTAGTATCTTTCAAGTAATTTATGTAAACTTAACAGGTGTAATTATGTAACAGGTGTAATTGTGCAACAAATGCCAAATTAAATGCCATTCCAAAGCAGGAAAATAAAAATAAATAAATAAACCGATCATTTATAATGATCAAAGAAAAAAAAAATCTGATTTCGCATAATCGACGATGGGAATTTGTTTCGGGACCACGATACTGTGTCCACCGGTGCTGTTTATAAAGTGACATCGACCATAAGGAGGAACACGGTGGGTACAACACCTGCCGTACGTTTTGACCCCAAGAACAAAGAAAACAAATCTGAGACCGAACTGATTATTTGTTCCGACGACTCGAGAGCGATTTCAAATCTTCGAGGCCGAAGGAATGTTATTTATAATTGTGTCATGATGGAGGAGAGTGTAATGGAGCAGGGCAGACAATGTCTACATCACTAACCGGCCGAGAGTAACCCAAGGTGTGTCAGGACCCCCGTTGATAGGCCTTCTCCCCCCCCCCCACACCCAGACACACACCCACACCCCCCCGTACCTGCAACGGGGTTCTTCCAAAGCGGTTCCTCCCGTTGGGATCCACTCCAGCTTGCAACATCAACGCAACCACATTGCGGTTTCCCACCGCCGATGCACTCGAGAGGACATCGATTGCGCTCCTGTCCATTTTCTCAAGGCGAGGATCGAAGCAAAAAAAAAAAAAAAAAACCGAAATGGGGGAGAATATAAATAAATAAATCGGCAATCAAAGCACCTCTTCCGAGTTCACCTCGTCCAATGAGCGTTTGATTTGTCGAATTTACTCACAAAGGTCGATGGAAAAATTGTTTCCTTTCCCACGTGCTCGAGTTTGTCGGAGCAAACGGAGGCAATTTGTGTCGTGAACGGTGACGTCACGATCGGTGGGCGGGGACACGTCGCAGGGGGCGGGGCTCAGACACCCGAGGAATATCGGTGGCCCGTTCTGCACCACCATTTTCATGCAGCACTCGCCCTGAACACCCCGTCACGTTGACCCACGATCTTCTTTGGCGACAAGTCGAGCACGGGCACAGACCGGGGGGAAGGCCGAAACCGCACCCACAGGCCTCTCCGGGCATGCCTGAGCGTGCCTCCGTTAACCCCCACACATTGCCTGTTCATCCGGGCGGTCCCGCAACATCAAGTTCTCCGTGCACCGAGGCCTGAGGTAAACCGGTCACCCGGTGCGACGTCCTTCCGTGTCCCGGAAGCACCATCACTGGACCGGGAAATCCTGGCGATTCTTCTTTTCAATTGCCTGGAGAACCGCGTACAGTGAGTAGTAGTAGTAGTAGTAGTAGTAGTAGTAGTAGTAGTAGTAGTAGTAGTAGTAGTAGTATTCCGCCGTGCCTTCTGTAACTCCTCTTTTTTAACCTTTCATTTTCCCCTCTTCCTACAACCGTACAAAAGTCGCGCGCGCGCCGGTCCCGGTAAACGCCACCCCTCACCCCTCACCCCTCACCCTCCTCACCCCTCGCGCGCCCACCCATTCAAACTCCCATTCCCGCGCGCGGACGCGCTCTCGTGCCCATTGGATGTCCGAATGGGTGGAGCGATGTCACCCGCCGGCGATGCCACCCTAACCGCTCCTCCTCTCGTCGTGTTCCACACATAAACTACATGATGACGTCCGAACGTGAATCCCAGACCTTGATTCATTGTTTTCCTTCCTTGTGTCCGAACCCTGAACGCAGCGACCGCTTTCACGGCGTCAATCGGCTGTCAATAAATAAATAAACAAACAGAACCCTGCCGCCCCCGCCCCCGCCCCCGCCCCCTCGCAAAGGCGTAAATCGGCATCGAGACAAATGCCAATGAAATGGGACGGATGTACAATGCTTGCTGCTGGAGATGTTTAATATTGTGTTTGCTTCCCTCGTGTTCACACAGGCACCAGGCAGGCAGTGAGTGCTTGTTATATGGGAAGTAACCTGATCGGACCAGAAACAATAGATGCGAGAAGGACGTTTGGCTCATCACACCTGCGACATATCCACATAATTACGTGCATGATCTGGTGGCTCTTCGGAGTTTGTTGTTATTTTTGACGTATGTAAATACAACGCACAACGAGGCCATCATTGCCCATTTAAAGGCTTGTGCTATGGTTGCCAACCTATCTATGGTTGTTTGTCTGTCCTTTTAAGTTGCTGAGCCACAAGCAAGGGAGCGACAAGTACCAGTTTTGAAGTCTTTGGTAGGGCTCAGACGGGATTTTACTTTGAACCGCCGACCTCCCAGACTGGGTACGGGCGCTCGAACCATAACGCCACCGAATATGGCGGGAAAGTTTGACCTCCGCACCACGTATGCTTGCCACACTCATTAGTCCAAAGCTTCTCCCTAACTTGTATCCTTTCTTTCTCCGATCGACTTCTCTTCTTTTCCTTTTCTTGATCTTTATTTGTTTTCAATTCATCCACCACCCTCCCCTTCTGCAATTCTTCCTCCTTACATATTAATAAATAAATGCCCCCTATTCTGATTTCCTATAATGGCATGGTTGGTCTATCTGGCCACGATACCAACCTGAATGCTGACTTGAGAAACTGTAGGACGCATGACATCTTCATAGCAACCGGTGAAACAGGACAGCCGATTTTACATCCTCTCCCAAGGAAGCCATATTCCACGATGCAACACTCTTCATTTAAGAGCACCACACTAAAACGGAATTTTTAGTTGAATTTGGTTCTTTAAAGGATCCAAACCAGAACGACGCAGCTTGCAAACGTATCAAATAAGCGATCCTACCCTTGAAAGTAGAATGAAGAACTATCGTCCCGCTTGTGAAGTCATATCGATCTGCATCAGCGTTCATCTCGGTATGCTAACCACCATGGGAAGCAAGAAGCTAACGTTTCAGGCGTTAACTCTTCGTCCGAGCAAAACACGTGGAGAAACTGCCCTCGTTGGGTTAACGCCACAAATGCCAGCTCCTCCTTACTTCCCACGGCAGTTAGCTTGCCTCAATCAACCTTCTATTGATTTAATCCATTATCCTTCCCCAGAAAGCCTAACCCATTGTATAAGTTGGAGAAATTCTCTAGATCTTTCTTCGGTGTTCACCTGCCCAACAGGATATCACAAGAATTGTGTGTCGGCCTTTATCTGTCCAGCTTGGGTTCATTTCCCAACGGAATAAGATCCAATTACAAACTGTCATCTCATCGTGCTCCAGGTAGCACAGAGTTGCATCGCATAGAAAGCCTTGGCTTTTGGAAGAGATGTTAATCTGGCTGTACCATCTGCTTGTAATTTTTTGGAGGATGTTAAAGATCTGATAGTGCAAAGTCTGGGACATCGCTTGCTGGCATTCTGGCCAAATTTCAAACACCTGCCCTTCACGACCACTGGGAAGGCAATTGCAAATAACAATGTATCCCTCGCAACGAGACTGCTTCAGCAGCACCTCATTGACTGCCTAGAACGGTCCGTGGGATTGTAAGGCATGAATGTTTGATACAGCAACTGCGTACATCAGAATTCATCCAAAACTTGGAAAATTTGCATTACTCTATTCATAACTATAAGCTATAGTTGTCAACTGTAAGTTGTCTCCCAGTAGTCTTTTTTTGTCTTAGTCCATAGAGTGAGCCGTAATCAATAAACATCTTCAAAATATCTGCTTCTGGCAACGGCCTGCTTCAAAACGAAACTACGTATGACATCAACAGCATCACCATCTTTATATTTACAATAGTGATCCTTGTGGCTGGCAAAATGGCCTATAGGTATGCACACATGCCTCGAGGCTGTTGAGTCTGGATTTGAATCTCAGCCCAGCTATAAACTGTCATCCTGGTGTTTCACAGGCAGGATGATTCATTAATGTGTGTCCCATCTGCAGGCATTAGTTGGTGGGTGTTAAAAATCCCACGTTGTCCTTCGTGAAGAGTAGGAGAGCTATGGCCGGCACCATGAACAAATTACAAATTCCTGCCCTAAATATTGATGGGAAGGTAGCGGCAAACCACCCAGTATGATCCTTGCCAAGAAACTGCTTCAGCAGCACCGACGATGTGTAGCAGAGTATGGTACATCAGAATCAGAAAAAGTGACACCTGAATGTGAAAAATGGGTGTGGGGGGGGGGTGAGGAGGTTGTATTGTGTGAATGCTTGTCAAACAACATGGTTGCCAATGCTGTTTGCTCAGTGATTATGATATCATTGAAATCCTTTGTCCTACTTGAAAAATGTAACCAAAATCAAACAACGTTTTCTTTGATCAATCGTCATCTGTCTGTCCCCATGACCTCAAGCAGATTGTTATGATTCGACGTGGTGGTGTTCATTTTTGCTGTGGGCCATAAAACAGATGGCGTTTTAGTATTTTTTAGGAAAAATGTTTTTAGTTTTCTTTTAGTTTAGGAAAACACGAAGTGTTTTCCAGTTTTCACTGGAAAACTGACAGGAATTACAGGAGACAGTAATTCATGGTATTGGACCAGGGTGCTAACCATAACTTCCCTCCTTTTCATTGAAAGACGCTGTGGGATCTTTAACATCCTTCAATGTTCATTGCCAGTAGTCACCTCCCCAACTTAACGTCTATACAAGAGACGGTGCCCTTTGTGATGCAACTCCCTACCTAAGAAGCACCAATCCAACAATTAATTCAGGTCAGTAATCAAACCCAAACTAAACAGCTCAAAGGTAAGCGCGCAACTTCCGCATCAACACTGACTTCCAAACGATGTTTTTCCTCCAAATTGTGCCTTGCACTGGAGTAATTTTCTGTTTGCAATGTAGTACTGTAGTAAGTTACAAATTGCACTGTTGTAAATTTGCACGGCAGTAATTTTCAAACTGAAAACACAGGTACATAAACTATAAGCATGATAAAAAGCTGCGCCTCGCCATTCAGACTTTCACCTTGAACTCTCGACCCTTATTCGAACACAGACATGGTTATCAGTAATCACACAACTAGAAACAACTCCTCCCATTGTTGGGATGGGGTGGTGTAGAAGGGTGGGCATTGGTGAAGCCAGATGCAAGACACCTGATGATAAGTTTGATTGAATTCACTGAAAGAATTTGGTCGTTATAAAAATAGATAAAACACTACTTGAAATAAAATAAATAAATAATGGATTGATTAATGATGGCTTAAAATAAACTTGATAGCTTCTTAAGTAACAGAATCGACAATTCATTGAAATGGACACAGTTTATAGGGAGAAAAATCATGGAAAATACATCAAATATAATAGTAACAATATATATTGAGAACCAGACTTGGTGGTGTAATGGTGAGAACATCCGCTCTGAGTCTTGGAGGTGGGTCGTTCAAATAACACTGCCGGCCCCTGAGTCATACCAAAAACTTTATTTATAAAAAAAATGGTACGTGCTGTTTCCTCACTTGATGTTCAGCATGTAAATGGATAGACTGGATTGAGTATCGACAAACAATGCTGGGAAGGCAATGGCAAACCATTGGTACATAACCCTTTCCAAGAAACTGCTTTTGCAGCACCAACACTCTGTGTAGAGTAGAGTACACAAAATCAAATCAATATATCGACAATCGTAATTTGTCCATAACGAAACTCCCTTTTTATGTCTAAACCTCATGTATGCACACAAAATCAAACCAATATATCGATAATCGTAATTCGTCCAGCACCAAACTTCCTATTTTGACGCTAAACCTCATATACGCACACAAAATCAAATCAACATATCGACAATCTTAATTTGTCCATAACCAAACTCTATTTTTATGTCTAAACCTCATGTACGCACACAAAATCAAATCAACATATCGACAATCTTAATTTGTCCATAACCAAACTCTATTTTATGTCTAAACCTCATGTACACACACAAAATCAAATCAACATATCGACAATCTTAATTTGTCCATAACCAAACACTATTTTTATGTCTAAACCTCATGTACGCACACAAAATCAAATCAATATATCGATAATCGTAATTCGTCCAGCACCAAACTTCCTATTTTGACGCTAAACCTCATATACGCACACAAAATCAAATCAACATATCGACAATCTTAATTTGTCCATAACCAAACTCTATTTTTATGTCTAAACCTCATGTACGCACACAAAATCGAATCAACATATCGACATTCCTAATTTGTCCATAACCAAACTCTATTTTAAGTCTAAAACCTCATGTATGCACACAAAATCGAATCGACATTCATAATTTGTCCATAACCAAGCTCCCTCTTTTGACGCTAAACCTCATGTACAGCCGTCCGAATCCTCACCACCATGATACAAAGTAACGTATTGAAACTTAAGTTATATTCACACAGCTCATCCATCGGAACTAGTCTGTAGTCATATCCAAAAATTAATTAACACTCGTTAAACGGAATGAAGAGAGCTAGTTGGCATCAAAAAGGAACTATGCCAGTGGAACACATGATGCCTGTTCTTGAACAATCGGTATATGAATGGTAATGCTGTGTTCATTCTTTTAGTGTCGATGCTTGAAATAATCTAGGAGGAATTAATAACTAGTCGGGACCCATGGTAAAATGTGTAATGTGACTACCACCATGTAATGTAAAATGTGACTTTAAGTCCTCAACTTATCTCCCCCTCACAAACCCAAAGTGCTCAACCTCTGTCTCCCAACTCCAAGTCCTCACCCTCCCCCTCCCAACACGAAGGCGTGTTCTCTTCCCCACTCCAAGCCTTCCAACCCTCTCCTCACCCGACACGGCTGCCTGTCCAACTCACAATCCCGTGAGATATGTGGAAAAGATACGTGACCATAAGCAGGTCATGGCTTCTCACGGTCACCAGTCCAACTTGCAATCCAGCGAGATATGCAGAAAGGATATTTGACAATAAACGACCTGATATCAATTATCTCTTCCTGGTGCATATATACACACTTTGTAAAAAGTAAATAATGACCAAAGACTTTTAATAATGACATAGGTTTAAGCCCTTCTTAAGAGAATGTCAATCCCCTCCCCACTTTAAGCCTTCAATCCCCCTTCCCACCCATCACGGCCAGCTGTCAAACTGACAATCCCACGAGATATGTGCAAAAGACAAGTGAGCGTGAACAGGTGCCTGTCCAACTCACAATCCTGCGAAACCAATTATATTCTTCCTGATGCATATATACACATCGTTAAAAGTAAATAATGACCTCTGGCAGAGAGAGACCTTTTATAATGACATGAGCCTAAGCCCTGCTTGAGAGAATGCCACTGTGATTTAGGCACCGTATAAGTAAACAGACCACTTCCTCGATTCGCTGAGGCCGATCTTCACAAGGCCTGTGATATCTTTAGGGCTTCAAGCAAGTGCTGAAGCCCTATTGAAATCGTTATTTTGTTTTGTTTTTGTACACATAGTTGAGGCTCGTGGAAGTGCTAGTACTAGTACTGAACTGATCAGGATGCAACAGAACAAAAGGAGCAGAGAGAGAATGTGGGGGGAAAATGTCAACAGCGGAGCCAAAGGCTAAGATGGGGTGAGGCAGACAAACAATGGTTGTGGGGAGGAATGTGGAGCAGGAGAGGAAGGATGCATACAGAAGGGAACTATCAGGAGGGAAAACTGGAAGTTTGGAAGTCGGAGGGGTTAATGAGGGTAGGAATGATCATGGTTTTGGATATGGGACAATCTCAGGTGGTGGTGAACAGCTGTCTTGAAGAGCTGGAGGGAAGAATGAGACTGAAGAGGATGTGGATGTTAGTTCCACAGGTTGGAAAAAAGAGAAACAAATGAGTGAAGTTGAGCAGTGATCCTGGATTTAGGTAGTTTCATCAGAAGGGGGTTGATGGTGAACTGTGTGACCCATGCAGAAACCCGATGGGGACAAAGCACGGAAAGAGCAGAGGGTGCAAGACCAGAAAGGAGGTGGTATAAGTCAGAGAGACCACCGACCTGTCTGTGATGGAAAAGTGGTGGGCTCATCAACTCAGCATCATCGTGGTATATTCCAATCATCTTCAAGGCCTTGGTTTCCACCGTCAATCAAGCTGTGGATGAAAGTCTTGTTGGTGGATAGGAGTTCAGGTGTGGCAAAGAAGTACTTTGTACGACAGAGAATGCCCAGTCGGTGACTGGCTTTGGAGGCCAAAATGTGGATGACCCAAGAAAGATCATACCTGATAGTGAGACCCAAGAGATGGAATGACTGAACTTCCTCAAGAGGATTGTTCAGAAAGTAGATTGGAGGGTTTGCCAGACGGTCCTTTCAGAGAGAGATAGTGAGAGTGTGAGATTTGTCAGGATTGAAAGACATTTTCAAAGTGTTTGACTCGCTTCTGATTTATTTCAAGGTCTGAAAAGAGGGAAGAGGTTGCTGCCTGTCGAGCTGAAGAATGACAGATGTCATGGCGGAGGGTGGAGTCATCAACAAATCGATGAAGAGGATTTTCCAGAGAGATAATTGATGAAGATCAGGAATAGGACGAGGCCCAGAACTCTGTTGTGGCACTCCAACCTTGACAGGGAGAGGAGATGAAAGTATTTCATTGAGTGCCACACGTGGGCTTCAAGAGTAGAGGAAGACAGTAAGCTATGTGTGGAGTTGACCTTGGATGCCATAGGTGGAGAGTATGGAGAGTCAGGCAAGATGCCAAACTATCAAAAGCATGAAATATGTCCAGTGAGATGCCCCTGATTTCATGTCTGACATTGAGGACCTCGATCTATTGGTGGAGGAGTATAAGCAGCATGTCCAAGGTGGAGTGACCTAGTCTGAAACCAAATTGGTTATCTGAGATGAGGTTGTTTGAGAAGGAGAAGGATTTCATATCAACTACGATGATGGATTCAATGACCTTACTGCTGATTGGAAGTAAGCGAATTGGTCTGTAGTTAAGGGGATTCGTTTTTGCACCTTTTCATTTAATGCTGTGATGTTGGCAAATTTCCAAGGAGATGGAAGTTAACTGAGTGCAAATGACAGGCAGGGTGAAAACGGCAGAGAGAGGATGTGCAAGAACAGTAGAGAAGGTTTTTCAGACATGTGAGGCGATACCATCCTGTCCGGTAGCAGAGTCAGAGTCGAGGGTTGAAAGAAACTTCTCTACCTTCTCAATTGCAAACGACACAGAGTCCAGGAGCAGTTGGGAACATCAGGGAAGGGTGCGTACAGAGAGTGAGGGGTTTGGGACACAAGATTTGGAAGCAAACCCAGAATTGAGGCATTCAACCTTCTCACAAGTGGAGTCGGCTGTGGAGCCAGTTGAAGAGAGGGAGGGTATGGAAGGGGAGCATACACCAAAGACAGATTTAACAAGGCGCCACCAAGTTTTAGAGGATGGAGACAAGTTTAAAAGTTCATTCTTGAAGTTGGACAGATGTTTTATGGCTCCTCTAAGAGTGGACACACACTTGTTATGGACTTTTGGAATACCCTGAGATTGCCTTCGGTCAGATTAGCCTTCCAATAAGAGAAGGCATGTTGTCTCAGAGCAACTGCCTCGCCAAAGGAAGGAAGGGTCGTATAATTGAAGATGAGGTGGGATGAGAGAGAGAGAGAGAGAGAGAGAGAGAGAGAGAGAGAGAGAGAGAGAGAGAGAGAGAGAGAGAGAGAGAGTCAGAGAGAGAGAGAGACAGAGAGAGAGAGAGAGTCAGAGAGAGAGAGAGAGTCAGAGAGAGAGAGAGTCAGAGAGAGAGGAGAGAGAGCAGAGAGAGAGTCAGAGAGAGAGAGAGAGAGAGTCAGAGAGAGAGAGAGAGTCAGAGAGAGAGAGTCAGAGAGTCAGAGAGAGAGAGTCAGTCAGAGAGAGAGAGTCAGAGAGAGAGTCAGAGTCAGAGAGAGAGTCAGAGAGAGAGAGAGAGTCAGAGAGAGAGAGAGAGTCAGAGAGAGAGAGAGTCAGAGAGAGAGAGAGAGAGTCAGAGAGAGAGAGTCAGAGAGAGAGTCAGAGTCAGAGAGAGAGTCAGAGTCAGAGAGAGAGTCAGAGAGAGAGAGAGAGTCAGAGAGAGAGTCAGAGTCAGAGAGAGAGGGAGTCAGAGTGAGTCAGAGTGAGTCAGGGAGAGAGAGAGAGACAGAGGGAGAGGGAGAGTCAGAGAGAGAGAGAGAGTCAGAGAGAGAGAGAGAGAGTCAGAGAGAGAGAGAGTCAGAGAGAGAGAGTCAGAGAGAGAGAGTCAGAGAGAGAGAGAGAGTCAGAGAGAGAGAGAGAGTCAGAGAGAGAGTCAGAGAGAGAGAGAGAGAGTCAGAGAGAGAGAGAGAGTCAGAGAGAGAGAGAGAGTCAGAGAGAGAGAGAGAGTCAGAGAGAGAGAGAGATATATATATATATATATATATATATATATATATATATATATATATATATATATATATATATATATATATATAGTAGTAGTTTTCTGTGGAAGAATTCCAAAGCTGAGTTAACATCAGGGGCAGTCGATATAGGAGACCAGTCCTGAAGTGAGATGACTGCATGCAGTCCCTGCCAATCTACCTGAGTGAACTGCTAGACTTGCTGTTGCTGAGGCAGCTCTCTGGGAATAGCCAGAGAGATGTGGAATTTCACGAGCATATGATCAGATGAACCAATTGGAGCAAAGGAAGAGCACTCGACATTTGCGAGAAATTCGTCATTACAAAGTCCAGAAGAGAGAATTTGCCTTTGGGAGATATAGGGTGGAAAAGTTCTCAGATTGAGTCAGTCCCATCACAGAAGTCCTTTGCTGAAGTGTCATATTTGGTAAGAGAGGTATACACCCAGCCCAGGGGCAAATTCAGGAATTGGGTGGGGGGGGGTGGGGTTTCCAAATAACAGAAAATTATAAATTTTCCAAACTGTTTTCCAAAAAATTTCCTAATAAATTACTGTGAGCTGTTAGTGGTTTATTGTTTATTAGGCACTGTATTGATCCAGTTTTTTCTGAGGCTTCTGGCCTTTTTTGTGGCACACGTTCGTGGGAGAAGGAGTTCTGGGTGACCAAGGAACCCCTGGGTTTGCCACTGTTATGGTAAATATTTTTTTGTTGGGAGAGAGGGGGGGTTCTGGGCAACCAGGAAACCCCCCTGGATTTGCCACTGCAGCCAAGGTGCATGGTGACAAATTAAATCACTATATATGAGAAAGAGAGAGTTCGGATGAGTGGTTAAAAGTTTATTCATGTCGGCTTATAGAGAGAAAGAGATGTAGATGGAGTCATCACTGTTCAGAGGACGGCACAACACACAGATGAACAAGAGGTGGGAGTAGAGGGGAAGTCACAGCCAAAGCGACTTGTATGGGTTGGAAGGTGGAAAATCCATAGAAGGGCAGTGAGAAATTGATGTAAAGTGTAACTTCGCCACTGTGGCATGGTTCAGGCCTATCGAATCAGAGGAGACAATAACTGGGAGAGACGCTAAGGAGTTGGGGACGTCCTGTGGGAGGAAGGATTCTGTTAAACAGATGATGTCTTGTTTATTGGCAGCGGTCTGGATTGAGAGTTCTGTCAGGTTAGAGCGGAGACCTCGGATATTTGAGTTCCACACAGTTGGAGATGGGGGGGGGGGAGGGAAGGACGCATGGGGATGGTGCAGGATGAGGTGGGGGAGGCTTGGTGGGAACAAGGTGAGGCTTTGGGGGGTGACAGGTGAGGTTTGAGTGTATGGGTTGTGGGGGAAGGTTTGAGTGTGAGGGGTGCAGAGGAAGGGATGAGTGGTTGGCATGCGGGTGAAGATTTGAGTGTGTGACGTGCGGAGGAAGGTTTGAGTCTGTGCGGTGAAGGGGAAGGTATGAGTGTGTGGGTTGTGGGAGAAGGTTTGAGTGTGTGGGGTACGGGGGAAGGTTTGAGTGTGAGGTGTGTGGGGGAAAGTTTGAGCGAGAGGTGTGTGGGGGAAGGTTTGAACGAGGTGTGTGGGGGAAGGTTTGAGCGAGAGGTGTGTGGGGGAAGGTTTGAGCGAGAGGTGTGTGGGGGAAGGTTTGAGCGAGAGGTGTGTGGGGGAGGTTTGAACGAGAGGTGTGTGGGGGAAGGTTTGAGTGAGAGGTGTGTGGGGGAAGGTTTGACTGAGAGGTGTGAGAGGTGTGTGGGGGAAGGTTTGAGCGAGAGGTGTGTGGGGGAAGGTTTGAGCGAGAGGTGTGTGCGGGAAGGTTTGAGCGAGAGGTGTGTGGGGGAAGGTTTGAGCGAGAGGTGTGTGGAGGAAGGTTTGAGCGAGAGGTGTGTGGGGGAAGGTTTGAGTGTGTGGGTTGCCTGGGAAGGTTTGAATTTGTAGGATTCCTGGGAAGGTTTGAGTTTGTGGGATACCTGGGAAGGTTTGAGTTTGTGGGATTCCTGGGAAGGTTTGAGTTTGTGGGATTCCTGGGAAGGTTTGAGTTTGTGGGATGCCTGGGAAGGTTTGAGTTTGTGGGATGCCTGGGAAGGTTTGAGTTTGTTGGATGCCTGGGAAGGTTTGAGTTTGTCGGATGCCTGGGAAGGTTTGAGTTTGTGGGATGCCTGGGAAGGTTTGAGTTTGTGGGATTCCTGGGAAGGTTTGAGTTTATGGAATATCTGGGAAGGTTTGAGTTTGTGGAATGCCTGGGAAGGTTTGAGCTTGAGGGGTGGGGGGGGAGGTTTGAGTGTGTGAGGTGCAGGGAAGGTTTGAGTGTGTGAGGTGCGGGGGGGTGCATGGGAATGCTTGAGTGTGTGTTGCATGTGAAGGTTTGAGTGTGTGAGGTGCTTGCGAAGTTTTGAGAGTGTGGAGTGTGGGGGAGGGGTTTCGGAGGTGGGGTGAGCGGAGCCTATCAGCTCAAAATCATTTTAACTGTCACCTTGGTAGATCTACAGTGAAGGAAAAACTTATAGTGTGGTCTGTTAGAATGAATATTCAACCATACCGTGCACTTCCAGAAGAAAGCACCAAATTTTGTATTAACGTAGTTATGATAGTAACAATGGGATTTGACCCTGGCGGCCATTTTCCAATATGGCGGACGGATAGACGTCAGGTGGACTTCAGAAGCATATAAAATACACTGAAGATGAACGAATAATTAATTTTTGACAAGCCTGTACCCCCTAAATCGACCCCAAGGATCCCAAAAATGACATTTAAAACAAGCTCAGATCACTTGTTGACCATCTTTATGCTTTCTCGTCATGGTCAGTTCAATTCAAATATTGGCCAGAAGTTCATTTGATTCCACCGACCATATCCTACAACCTGAAACACAAACTGCTATAATATGAAAGATCCCACGTCCAACAAAGGAGCGGCAGAGCACAAAACAACCACTCACACAAACAAATCGATTCACAAAAAGATCATGTCACCCTCCAGTCCACGGGATCAACTGTTACGTCCTACCTGCTCAACAGGTACAGTCTTCCTCGCAACCACGACTCGCAAGTCTATTTCGCACACACATTTACATAGGTGAGTGCACTTCAAGTCCGCGCGAGCGCATTTGCAGACACGACATGCATTATTACACCTGCATCTAATGAGCTGATGACATGCTTTTGAAATGAGCGGTTTCGTCATCCACAAGGGCTCCCATTTGCCGTCGTCGACCTTTCTCCAACCATAAGCAGATGGTGTAGCTTGCGGGTGACATGGGTCAGGACTGGTCATCCAAATTCCACATTGATAGGAGGCACGTTTGAAGTGCTGGGTTAAGGCATCCTGCAATACACAAGTCATTTAACATTAGAGCGGGAGGGTATTTAAACTATCTTAGTCCACAACATCAGCCTGAATCTTGACGGGATCCTGGGAGTTACATGGTCCCTGGAGTGAGCTCTGTATTTCCATACTTCCATTAACCAAGTCGTCCTCAATGGTGTCTATTGCTAAAAAACAACAAAAAAATTAAAGGCTCTCGATTATTACCTGTGTCGGTGGCAGTTGATCAAGGCTCTTGACGGATTTCCAGCAAAACAGATTCTTCCGTGCTTCGTTCACGGTGGGACACTCAAGTGAACAGTCATACATTGTACAGACAAACTTCTCAACGGTTTTGAATTGCAATGAGTCCTGGTCTGGGATGGTGAACGGATTGTGGGTAATGTATAACAATGCCTGTGTCAGCTCAGGGCACAAAACCCATGCGAGCCATGCCGTCTTCTTTCCTTTGTAGGCGAAGGCTAATGTCATGTCACATCCAAAGCATGGAAGGCAGGCAAGCAGGACTTCATCTCCAAGGTCAGTGGCTATGACGTGAATTTTCTCGTCGACCTCTAGCATAGAGAAACAGATGAGATCCCGATCTGTGTCCTCTTGGCAGAAGAAACAAAGGCTGCCATCGAAGCACCTGCGACTCTGTCTTTTCGAGGGTGGAGTTGGCAATGGAACTTCATCATACCCAGCGGCATCCCGAAGTTTTTTTCGCTCGTGCCAGCATGGTGTTGTTGAACTTCAATTTGCACGTCTTATGCCGTTTCCCCCTTAACAGTTCAGTGTCACTTTCTCCGAACCGAAATGGGACGGGCATGAATCCAATCTGGTGGAATTCATCGACATTTATCAAGAAGCTCCTGTACGTTTCTATGGACTTGGCAACAGATGGAAGATTTCCAGGACACCTGACCAACTCACTTGTAGCTACCTGACAAATGACGCATCGTTTCCAGTCAATGGCTGTACAGACATCAATGCCTGCATCAGCGATCTGGAAGAAAAAAAAAACCTAAATATTAATAAATCATGCCATTGAAAGACAGATCCAGAAAATTATCAGGGCCAATAAAATTCACGAGATGCCAGACCTGGGTCAAGAGAGTTAGGGGATGTACAATTTAGCGTGGGAAATTTACTTTCTCAGTGACTGAAGGGTCAATGAATGTGCATGGCGATCGCCTGATTCGGGCTAAAGAAAGTATAGGTGACTCGTATGCGTGATAGGGGCTTGCCTCTGTCTTGGCGTGCTATTAATGCAAAGTAGGTTATTGGTCAAAACAGCCTGAACAGTGTTCTTCATTCAAGGTCATTGTCACCCACACTCACTTCTCACCACCACGGGCACTCGGTTTCGGTAGACGAGAAACGAAAATTACGTACCTGCATGCTTCAATCAATACTATGGACAATAATACAAATGGATTTTGCTCATTAGACCCTTTTCAACTGCTAAGCCTCTCCAAAATTACAACTGCAGCGACTGAATTTCATTGTGATTATTGACATTGTGAAGTGAAGTGAAGTGAGAATTGATGACGAGGCATCAACAACTAACTAACCAAATCAACAGCTTACAAAACATCTCCCTATTTCCTGTTTCATCATATTTAAACATATCAATATAAATATTACCTGGTTGAAAGATTCATTCATCTTTTCCTGGCGTTTCCAGCGAAAAATAGCGAGTGAGAAATTCGAAAATTGCACCAAAATCAACTTGCGTCCGCCATTTTGTCGTACTTTTCCTGTTCCTCCGGGTCATCTGCAGGTGAATCGGAGCATGGAATGGCAGTACCACGCCAAATTCAAGCTCCCATTAATGACACGAGTCTAATTAGAGCGGAATGGGAGAATCGAGTGCCTCCGGGGGCTAAAACTGTTCCAAGTTTATTATATTAATTTTATACCAAGTTTCATGCTTTCTTCCGGAAGTGCACGGTAATATCCTTACAGACCACACGAATATGAGGAAGAGATATTTGGGATGGGTGGATAGAAGTTGCTCCATGTTGTAGGTGAGCGAGATGTAAATGGAGTGGGGGGGGGGCAGTTGTTAGTATAACATCTGACACTATGTTGTCTCCCTGTTGTCTAACCACCCTGCAGTATTTGGATACTTATTTAAACATTTTGGAAATTGCATTAAATACATATAGTTCGGATTAGGTGTCTGCACACTTTGAAAACTATTTTCTCACTTATGCATGTGAGGGGATGAGGTTGTCCAATATTGAGAATATCTTGTCCTATATTTAAAAACCGTTTCCAAAATGTATCTTAAAGTGCCTTACTCTGTGTATCACTCCATCATGAACAGCCCTTTCATTCTTCTTCTCCATTAAAGTATCTTCCTTTTCTCTTTGACGAGGCTTATTTCCCAAAACCTCCTCACTCCTAAATGCTAAGTTCATTCAGCCCCCTCTTTCACTTGCAGCCAAATTTTCCTCCATGCCTTCAACCAAAAACACAAACACCCAACCAATGAAGCCTGTCACAGGTTATTGGTCTTGGAATCCTGAGGCATCAATATTGCAAAGGCTGTGTGCACACAACAAACATTTCCTCTTCACCGCTTCACCTCCTTCCGACCCCCCCCCCCCCGACAAGCCCGCACATTCGCCTTGCTCATATCCACATCACTATGTCCTATGAGCAGCTCCTCTCCCCCTGTCCCTCACCTTGTGAACCTCAAACATCCGAGGCCTATGTTCCACCCTGACAGATCTCTCAATCCAGGCCACTGCCAATAAACCAGACATCATCTACTTAACTGAATCCTTCCTCCTACAGAACGTCCCTGACTCCTAAGTGTCTCTCCCTGGCTGTTGTCTCCACCAGTTTGATCGACCTGAACTCTGCCCTGGTTGGGGAATCATGCTTTATATCAAAAATGCAATTTTTCACTCTCTATTTGCTGCTCTTACACCTCACAAACCCCAAGATTACCTCTGGTTGCGACTTCAACTCCGATCTCACCTCATGTTTGTCTGTGTGTTGTCCCATCTTCCCAATGGTGAAGACTCCATCTATATCTCTCTCAGACGTCATGGACCAACTTTTAATCACTCATCCCAACTCTCTCTCTTCCTCATATGTGGTGACTTCAATTTTCACCATGATAATTGGCTGAGTGGTGGGTGGTACCTCTCTCACCAGCCATGGCACTTCTGCAAAGGACTTCTGTGACTCCATGGGACTGACTCAATCTGTGAATTTTCCCACCTGGATTTCTCCCAATGGAAAATCTTCCCTCCTGGATTTGGTGATGACCAACTTCCCCAACCAATGTATCTTACTCGTCATCTGCCCCAATTGGCTCTTCTGATCATGTGCTAACTGGTAAAGGTCAACATCTCTCTGGCCATTTCCAGGGAACAGCCTCTGCGCTGGCGAGTCTGGCAGTTCTTTCAAGCAAACTGGCAGGGACTTCAAGCAGCCACAGCACTTCAGGAGTGGTCTCCTATATCCACTACTGCTAATGTTAATTCAGCGTAGGAATTCTTCCGCAGAAGCCTGCTCTCTCTCTCTCATGCTCAGATTCATCCCATCTCGTGTTCAGTTCTCTTACCTATCCTCCCACCCTTGATACTCTGAATCTTGTGGTGAGGCTGTTGCTTTAAAACAACTTGCATTTCCCCCCTGGAAGGCAAATCCAACCAAAGGCAACCTCAGATCGTTCCACAAAGCCAGCAATTAGTGTGTCGACCCTCAGGAGAGCCAGTTAGCACCATCTGTCCAATCTCAAGAATGAACTTTCAAACTTGTCTCCCTCCTCTAAAACCTGGTGGTGCCTTGTCAAATCGGTCTCTGATGTATGCTCCCCTTCCATCCCTTCCCTCACTTCAAATAGCATCACAGCCGACTTCACTCGTGAGAAGGCGGAATGCCTCAATTCTGTGTTAACTTCTAAATATTGTGTCACCAACCCCTCTCTCTCTCTGTACCCACCCTTCCCAGTCATACCCAACTGCTCCTGAATTCAGTCTTTTGCAGCTGAAAAGGTGGAAAAGTTTCTGGCAACCCTCGATTCTAACTGCAATTGGACCAGACGGCATCAGCTCACTTGTCCTAAAAAAAAAAGCTGCTCTGCTGCCCTTGCACTTCCTCTTTCTGCCCTTTTCACCCTGTCATTTACTATAGGTCATCTTGCATCTGCTTGGAAATCAGCCAAGATCACAGCATTACATTAAAAAGGTGCAAAAAACAATCCCCTTAACTTCAAACCAATTGGCTTCCAATCATCAGCAAAGTCATGAAATCTATCATCACAGTTCACATAGAATAATTCCTTTTTCAAACAGTCTCATCTCAGATCATCAATTGTGATTCAGACCTGGTCACTCTACCTTGGACATGCTGCTTCTACTCTCCCAACAATAGGTGGAGACCCTCGATGTCAGACATGAGATGAGGGCCATCTTTCTGGACATATCTTGAGCTTTGGTGCAGTCTGGCATCATGCCTTGCTCTCCAAACTCTCTGCCTATGGAATCTAAGGCCAACTGCACTCTTGGATTGCTGACTTCTTCCACTCTCGTAGCCAATGTGTGTCTCTCAACGGAACCCTTTCTCCTCCTCTCTCAGTCAAGGCTGGAGTACCACAATGCAGTGTTATAGGCCCCATATTATTCCTAATCTTCATCAATGATCTCTCAGACTCTGCAAAATCCTCTCTCTCTCTCTCTCTCCATCTCTCTCTCTCTCTCTCTCTCTCTCTCTCTCTCTCTCTCTCTCTCCCTCTCTCTCTCCCTCTCCCTCTCCCTCTCCCTCTCTCTTTGCTGATGACTCCACTCTCTGCCATGACATCCCCTGTCGTTCTGACAGATAGACTGCACTTCTTTCCCTCGCCTCAGGTTTTGACAAAATCACAAACTGTTCAAACACTTGGAACTTGTCTTGCGACTCAAGATAGATATATATATATATATATATATATATATATATATATATATATATATATATATATATATATATATATATATATATATATATATATATATACAGTCAAAGCTCGTTACTATGCCACCTCGCTTCTATGCCACTCTCGCTATTATACCACTTTTGCTCGGTCCCGACAAAATTCAATACAAAATAAATTTACTATGCCACCCCCTACTCTCGCTACCATGCCACTACTGTGTGACTGTTAGAAGGCACGAGTCGTGAAAAAGTCTGTATTGCGCAGTGCTCGATTATCACACTCACGTCCAAAGGCGAAGCGACGAACTACAGTCCAGCTGCGCACAACATAACTCAATACGTACGCGCATAGTCAGACTGTGTCAAAACACGCGATTCTTCTCCCCGATGCCAGCCACAACAAGCCAATCACAACACGCACAACGAGACACAAAAAAGCGCAAGCACACACACAGACACGCAGGCACACGTACAACAGTGACATTTTTTTCAAATTCAGCCCATAATGTCAGCTCAGAAACGCAAGCGAACCGACTTTACGCTGAAGGAGAAGAAGGAGATCATCGATGCGGCGAAGAAGGAGCCGAATCAGTCCAAGTTGGCCAGGGAGATTAGCAAGAAATGCGGCGTCGAAGTTAAGAGAACCACCGTGAAGGGCATTCTCAGCAAGAAGGATGCAATCGAGGCTGCAATCAAAGCTGGATTTCCATCGAAGCGCATGAAGTTGACGCAGGCTCACGACCCGAAGCTTGATGAGGGAGTGCTCATGTGGCTGAAGCAATCAAGAGGACAGAATGTGCCTGTCAGCGGCGATCTGATCAAGGAGAAGGCGATGAAACTGGCCGAGCTGATGCACATCCCACACTTCATGGCGAGCGACGGTTGGTTGGGCAATTTCAAGAAGCGCCACGGGATCACGTTCAAGACAGTGCAGGGCGAAGCTGGAGCGGTGGATTCGCAATCCCTTCTTGAGTGGCAACAACAGGTTCTCCGGCCCTTACTCAGGCAGTTCTCCGCAGACGACGTCTTCAACCTGGACGAGACTGGACTCTTCTGGCAGCTGCTTCCGAACAAGACCATGGCTTTCAGGGGAGAGCGGTGTACTGGAGGAAAGAAAAGCAAGCAAAGGATCACTCTTCTGGTTGGGGCAAACATGAGCGGCAGCGAGAAGTTCCCTCTTCTGGTGATTGGCAATTCCAAGAAACCCCGTGCCTTCAAGAACAAAGAGATCTCGGTCAAGTACAAGGCGAACTCGAAGGCGTGGATGACGGCGGAGCTTTTGGAGGAGATGCTGCGTGTGTGGGACGGACGACTCGGCCAGCAGGGACGCAGAGTGCTGGTCTGTCTCGATAACTTCTCTGGCCACCCTCCCGAGCTCGAGCTGAACAACATCCAACTGGTCTTCTTCCCACCCAACACGACCGCCAATTCGCAACCAATGGATCAGGGAATCATAGAGAACCTCAAGCGCCACTACAAGAAGCTGCTGCTATGCCGCCGGCTTGAGGCCATAGACGAGGGAAAGGAGTTCAAGTTCACGTTGCTCGACGCTCTACACATCGCCCGGCGTGCTTGGGAGCAGGTCGGCAAGTCGACGATCAGGAACTGTTTCGCGAAGGCCAAGTTCATCGAAGAGGAGATCCAAACTGAGACACAGGATGCGGAGCTGCCTGACATCTGGGAAGCTCTGCCTGCCGAGGAAAAGATGCATGAGAACGAGATCGAGCTGTCTGACTTTCTCGAAGCCGACGAGCGCCTCGCGACTAGCGGGTCTTTCACGCTGGAGGAGATTGCGGAGGAGATTCTGTGCAGTGAGGAGCCGGTGGAAAGCGAAGATGACGAGGTAACTGTCGAGGAGGAAATCGTTCCGTTCGAGGAAGCCCAGCGCGCTTGTAGCACCGTCCGGAAGTTCATGCAGCAGAGAAGCGGGAATCCCGGTGTGATGCAAGCGTGCATTCGGCTAGACAACGAGATGCACGAGATCCGCCGAAAGAAGATGCGCCAGCCGACGATTCTTGAAAGCTTTGTGTGTCGTGAATTTCTCGCCATGCCATATGTTAGTGTGTGAACTCTGTTAGTGCGTGTATGTTCTCCGTTCGCTTAGCTTATACAACAGTCGTGCCTTTTACTTGGTGGAATAAATTTTGTCTAAAGATTAACTACAGATGGGTAACTTGAGAAAATAAGGCCGTTTTTACAAAATCTCGTTACTATGCCACTCTCGCTACTATGCCACTTTTGCTCGGTCCCGACGGGTGGCATAGTAACGAGCTTTGACTGTATATATGTATATATATATATATATATATATATATATATATATATATATATATATATATATATATATATATATATATATATATATATATCTCCCCTCTCTCTCCCCAAGGACCATATGGCAAGCCTTCCCATCTCCATTCTCAACAACCTTCTCGAAGAAGTTCAGTCACTTAAGCGCTTGGATCTCACTATCAGCCATGATCTCTCTTGAACAAACCACATTTTGAAGATGGCCTCGAAAGCCAGCCACCGACTGGGCATCCTCCATCATACAAAGTCCTTCCTTGGCATACCTGAACTCCTATCCACCTCCAAGACTTTTATCTGCAGCTTGATAGAGTACTGCTCTCACCTCTGGGCTGGCTCCCCTGCCTCACATCTTGCTCAGCTTGATGCTGTGGAAACAAAGTGATGAAGCTGAGTCTATGAGCCTATCACTTCGCCATCGCCGATAGGCTGGTGGCATCTCTATCTTCTTCCACTTCATTTCTGGACTTGCATCCTCTGCCCCCCCCCCCCCGAGGTATCTGCAGGATGCATGCGGTCCACCAGCAACTCCCTCTTCGGAAAACTGCCTAAATCCAGAATCACTGCTCATCTCAGCTCATTTATTCCTGTTTTTTCCACCTATGGAACCACCTTCCATACTCTCTTCAACCTCATTCTTCCCTTGAAGTCTTAAAGACAGCTGTTCACCACCATCTTGTCATCCTTCATCCAAAATTATGATCTTTTCTACACCCGTTACACCACCCTGCAGACCTCCCAAAATTTTGCTTGTGTATCCATATTGTCCATCCTTTGCGTTCTCCCTTACCCGTCATCGTTACCTACATCCCTTATTTATCCATCTCCATCTACTTTCTTCCTCCACCCTGATGTTCCCTTTTTTGTGTTGCATTCTGATTCTGTTCTGTGTCATAGCTCTTTCACGAGCCTACAGCATGTATGAAATAATTTTTTTTTAAAATTGGTAGTTGTAAGGCGTCTCGTCCCCTTTTGTTCCCTTCAATAAACTGGGTGACGCCAGGCAAGTGTAAAGGGTGGAACACACATCTCCCTCCCATCTACGGAGTGGAGTGGGGGGGGGATGTGGGAGGGAATGGAGAGAAGGGAGGAGGGGTTCCCTCACCCCAGCTGTCCGTCAGCATGTGAGATATGGGTCTTGAACTATTCCCGGTTCATGATTAGTTTGACTCCTGGGTCACTTATCGGTCCACTGTGCCCAGGTTGGAGAGACTCCTCTGATCATTGTTTGGTTTGTCTGGAGTGTGATGGAGAGGAGAATCGTGGTAGGGCAGGGGTGAGAGTTTAAAAAAAAACACCCACTCCCAACAGGAAACTTTCTCTTGCCTTTTGGCACAGCCCTCTTGGACTCTTTCTGTTCTCGCTCTGGGACAGCTGTATGCTCTGCTTCTGCTCTTCACGTCCTGACATTACTTCACTCGTTCCCTGTTTGGCCTCACTCACTACACTTGAACCATTCAAGTTCTACAACAGCCTAGGGTTCTTCACCCCCATGCTTTCCCCTCTAACCAGACTGGTTCTTGTGTGTGTGTGCTTGCATACATGTATAAATTTGACCTCTAGGGGGAAATACAGAGTATCTTGTTATTGTGCTTTCGTTAATCGTTGTGGGGTCTTTCTGTTAAGGATTTCCTTCCGTGTCTCAAGTCACACAAATAATTAATTTATTAAGAGTGTGTGTGTGTGTGCCCCCTGTTCTCACCATTTTTCTGCTGTGACATTTGTGTTTGTTTGCCATACCAGGAGGGCTAAAATGCTAACAATCCTGATTAATAAATGGAAAAGATATTAGACCCCGACTGAACTACGTGCTGCTGTTCAACTGCTTTGACATGGATTGACATGGTGTCAATCCATGTCAAACCTTAATGGATCAGTTAGGGTGTGGCCCTGGGTAACAGAGGGGTGACTGGCGTATTTTAAAGACAGTGCAGATTTTCTACTGTCGCTCGCTTTCTACTGTTAGAAAGAGTCCAATGGCAGGAAAAGAAGACTCCTCCATGCGAAATGATTTAGAAAAATAACAAGCGCAATTATGACAAAGCAATAATATATAAATAACACAATACACAACCATATTCTGACGACTGCACAAATTCCAAACGGAACCCTGACCAGACACACATTAAACATTGTTTTTGTATTCAACAAGACTTACTGCTGCAAGCCTGCTTGCAACGGAGAATGGGACATGAATGGTTTCATTCACAAATCAAGAAAATAAACATCAAGTGTGGGCAGATAAATGAAAAAGGGATAATGATGGGCAGAACATGTGGTCAGCAATGGCAGGATGTGCAGGACTTGTTACTGGAGATTCCTGCATGCACATTGCCATTGGTCTACCCGAGTGTGGACAGGATGGTGTGGAAATGTGAGCCGGCTGGTGGAGTGTATGGTGCTGGGCAGTTCACGTCACTCCAGTGACCCTTCCAGCTCTTTAACTTCCTTCCAACTTCCTCACCGACTGACTTTCCATCTCTTACGGACTGTATTTCTCGCAGTAACTGCGGGCTTCCTCTTATAAACCTGCCTGCAGGGCAACGTCTCTTATAACCCACGACAGCATATCCCTGTACGAATGTGGGCCACTCCCACCAACCCTGCACTGAGAGAGCCAGTGACCAGCAGCCCCAAGCGCATCAATATGGCAGGGCATCGATGTCTCGCCCACTAAGGCAGGGCTGACAGCACAAACTCCAACACGAGCAGTCCTTATTGCATTTCTACACCACCATATGCCCACCTTTCCCAATGTATGTGACACTGTCCCCGACTCTAAGTTGTCCCTTTTTTGTCATAGGTGTCATCCTCGACTCTAAGCTGTTCCTTTTTGAGAATAGACATTATTCAATCCCCAAAGGGGGAAACCACAAACACAAGACAAATGTAACATGATTCAGCTATAGTTCTCCTGAGACTTCTAATTTATATACTTATTCAAACATAACACATTTACTTAGAAAAGGTTCGTCTAACGTGTCACAAAGGGGTAAAATGAAATTCCAACTCATGTGCGAAACAATCAAAAACACATCATGTCTCCCTTATGTTCTAAAGCCAGCAGGGCTGCATGGCACTGTCCGTAACCAAGTTCACAAAATATAAAGTCATTGGACAGACAGGCAGGAAGTGCAATGCAGGCATGTTGGGTGTGGTCCTGGATAACCGCCTGGGTGACACTATCCATAGCAAAATTCACAAAATGAAAAGTTATCAAACAGACAGGCAGGTAACATTTTCAAAAGATTCGTATACCATCAAGAGTGTGTGAGATGCTTTCCCATTTCCACTGGTGGATGCTGGGGGAGCAAGGTCTTCTGAAAGTACTCCAACATGCTATCAGATTCGGGCTTTGGAGGTGGTTATGGGTTTTCCTAATTTCCAAGAGTCTGTACACATTTCCTCTTTTTAGTAACTGATTCAAAATTTTGCCCCGATCTGTGTGCAGCTCCTGGGGAATTTCCTACCCAGATAAAAAAAATTCCTCTGCAATTAAAGTGCCTGTGTCACCACACTGGCTTCCAATGCCAAAGCCTGCTATTGTGCCCAACAGGCCTTCACTTCTGTTCCAAATAGCTGTTGCTTGTTTGTGTTCAATTTCATCTCTGCTCCTCTTCACCAAGAGAAAACCTGTTGCAATTTTTTGACAGTTTGGTTGAATTTTTAGCATGGAACGATAAATCACCATGTGGACCAGCCAAGAAGTGCAAATCAATACTCCATCCATGAATCGGTTAAACATTGCAGAGGCATTCCATAATATGAATGGCATCAGAGTGAACCTATGGACAAGCCCCTTACCGATGAAAAAGGCAGTCCTTTCCTTTCTTTTCTCATTCACCTCCACCTACCAAAAACGGTTTTTAAATGTAATATATAAAAACAATTTGAGCCTACCACAGCATCTCAGGCAGAGGCGTCGCTTGCTTCCAAATAGATTTAGGGTTCGGGCCCCCTCAAACTTCAAATCCCCACCCCCAATAAAACATTTATCTAATTGTTATAGAAAAATAGGCTAATCATTATAAAGTGGCCTATCGTAGCCAAGGGGTTAAAACATGTGTAGGGGCACAGCAAAAAAACATTCAGGGCACTTGCCCCTTGCACCAGTGCCCAGCAACACCCCTGATCTCAGATATCTGTCAGGGGATATAAATGTCCCCTCCCCTTTATAGGAGTTGTCCTTGACTCTAAGCACTCCCTCACCTCTTAAGTGCCATGTTGTTTAGTTGGTGAAAGTCGATGTAAAACTGCATGGATCCTCCTTTTTTGTTTACTGACTTAACTGTTGACATCCAAGGACTTACTGTATCTGAGGGCTCAATTATGCCTGCTTTCTTTGTAATTGTACCTGCTCCTTGGCCTCCTCCCTCTTGGCAATGGGGAGTCTATGGGCCGCTTGATGGATACATCAGGCCTTCATAGTGTCATTTTGATGTTGGATAAGGCCAGTATGCCCACCGTCTTCACCTAATGAAGACAAGACATCCAAATTCCTGGCAATCAGAATACGCAAAGCCTCCTTGTGCTCTTTTATCTAAACTAGTCCTACATCTTCTTTATAAGTCAAATAATTTAGTAGCCTAAATTCCGTCCCCTGATAGATCCTCTGTTCAGGCTTTGCAAGACCCCTCACTCCCTTACCTCTGTTTTTTTTTTTTTTTGTATACCTTGGTCGAGGCTCGTATGAGAGCTAACACACAACTCACAGCAAGGAGGCATGAGACAAGAGGGGCGGGAGTGGAAGGGACAAATCATTGGGGAACAGACACAGGTGAACTGTGGAAGGGAGAGGGATGGGGATGGGACGGGGAACATGGCGAGGAGAAGATGGACATTACAGGGACTTTCAGGAAGGAAAGCAGGAGAATTGAAGGAAGTGGGCTTGGGTGGATTATCGGGGGTAGAAAAGATCGAGGATTTGGATGGGGGAAGATAAGAGGTGGTGGTGAACAGCTGTTTTGAAAGCCTGGAGGGAAGAATGGGAAAGAATAGAGTGAGGAAGTTTATTCCAAAGGCGGGAAAAAGAGGAATGAAAGAGTGAAGATGAGCAGTGATTCGTGATTTTGGTAGTTTTACCAGAAGGGGGTTGTTGGCGGACCTTGAGCGCCCTGTGGAAATGTGGTTGGGACAAATCGCAGAGAGAGCAGGGGGGCAAGGCTGGAGAGGAGTCGGTAGAAGACAGAAAGACCACCGACCAACCTGCGGTGATTGAGTGAGAGGCCCAAAGACTCAGCTTCATTGCGGGAGATGCCAATGATCTTAAAAGCCCTGGTTTCGACAGCGTGAAGTCGAGAAAGGTGGGAGGCAGGAGCACCAGCCCAGAGGGGAGAGCAGTACTCCATCAGGCTACGGACAAAAGCTTTGTAAGTGGTCAGGAGCTCAAGAGGGCCGAGGAAGGACTTTGCACGACGGAGGATTCCCAGTCGGCGACTGGCTTTTGAGGCAAGGTTGGAAATGTGACTTTCCCAGGAAAGGTCATGGCAGATAGTGAGACCCAGAAGCTTGAAAGAAAAGACTTCTTCCAGAGGATTGTTGAGAAAGTGGATGGGGGGTTTTCTAAACGGTCCTTTCGAAGAGACATAGTGAGAGTGTGAGATTTGTCTGGATTGAAGGACATGTTCCACGTGTTGGACCAGTTTGTGATTTTATCCAGATCTGCAGTGAGCGAAGAAGCTGCTGCTTGCCGGTCTGAGGGATGACAGATGGTACGGCAGAGGGTGGAGTCATCGGCAAAGAGAAATAGAGGATTTTCCAGAGAGTCCGAGAGATCATTGATGAAAACCAGAAAAAGAACAGGGCCCAGAACGCTACCTTGAGGAACTCCAGCCTGCACAGGAAGAGGGGATGAAAGAACTCCATTTAGGGCCACACGTTGACTGCGACAGGAGAGGAAGTCTGCGAGCCATGAGTGGAGATGGCCTTGAATACCATGGGAAGAGAGTTTGGTGAGTAGGGCAGGGTGCCAGACTGTGTCAAAAGCACGTGATATGTCCAGGGATACGGCTCGGATTTCCTGTCTGGCATTGAGGACCTCCATCCATTGATGGGAGAGCAGTAGCAGCATATCTAGGGTAGAGTGACCTGGTCTGAAACCAAATTGATGATTGGAAATCAAGCCATTGGAGAAGAGGAAGGATTTCATGTCTGAAGCGATGATGGATTCCATAACCTTGCTGATGATTGGGAGAAGGCTGATTGGTCTTTAGTTACAGGATTGGTCTGTTATATCACTATTGGTAGTGCAGCTAGTTCGTTTTGCGCCACCTCTCAAATTTTGTAGTTCGATGCACATATTGACAAGAGTCGACAATGATGAGGCATGCAGGATGTGTCACCCTCCATCCTCATCTGCACATTCCTGTTGGTCTACCTTGGTGCAGCAGGCAGGCTTGTATAGAGTGGAGTGTTGTGTGGTTCACGTCAATCTGGAGACACATCCAGCTTTCACTTCCTCCCTTCCCGAGTCCTCCTTGACTCTCACTCAGTGCCCAAGGGTTTCCACTTATTATCCCGGATGCAGGTGTGGAGTCTTGCACTTCTTGTGACAGCATATCTCTGCAACCATGCAGGATAGTACTACTCACCCTGCACTGGATTAACCAGGCCCATATGTCTTGATGGGAATGGAGAAGAGGATTTTGAGTTGGTGGACATTGTAATCATAAAAAGTAGGAGCGGGGACAGGTTTGCACAGACTTATGGGATGAACTTACAGCTTTAAATGATTGACAGGCAATTTCATGTACATTGATATGAAGCCCCACCATACCAAGGCAGAGTTGACAGTATGAATGCGAACAGCAGCGATTCTCATTACATTTATACTATACACTTCCATGGGGCTCCACTGTTTCCAATACATATGATAATATCTTCACGTGATGCTTTGTTCAGCATTCTGCAACTGAAATACAGTGATTGTACCTTTTAATCAAGATTACCACAGTCAGAATCATCACAATTGTCTCATGACTGTCAAGCCAAAACTGTCAATATGGTTTTCCAGTCTTTTTCAGAAAATAATCGAATTATTGGAAATTATAAAGTCAGTGACAAGTTCTGCATCATATTTACATGCTCTGACAATCTTCCTTCCCATAGGATTTGTTTATTTTTTACCTGCTTGTGGAACCAACTTCCACATCCTCTTCAATCTCATTCTTCCATCCAGGTCTTCAAAACAGCTGTTCACCACCATCTCAGATCATCCCCAATCCAAAACCATGATCTTTTATACCTCCATTCTTTCCTCACCCCAATCCCTTCTTCAAAATTCCCAGTTTTCCCTCCTGAGAGTTTTCTTCTGTGTCCACCTTCTCCCCATGCATTCTCTCCTGTCCCCATTCCTCCCCACACCCATTGTTTGTCAAACTCTCTCTGTCTTGACCTTTGGCTCTGCTGTTGGTGTTTCCCCCCTCTCTCTGCTGTGCCTTTTGTCCTGTTGCATCCTGATATGTTCAGTGTACTAGTACTAGCTCTTCCACGAGCCTCGACTATGTATTCAAAAAAAAGTTTCAAAAATAAAAATCAGAACATTTAAGCAGAGCTCAGGATGTGTACTTTAATCCCACGGTCAAGGTACAGAGTCCAACCAGACTGTTCCATGAACATAGATGGACACCTCAACCCAAAGGCTGAAGTACATGGCCAATCAAACACACATCCCAACTCCAAAGGGTCATAATGCATGGTCATACCATTGGACCACTCCTCCATAGGAGTAGGTCGCCATGACATACGAGCAAGGAGCAAAAGTTCCTCCCCCTGAACTGGTCAAGCCCTACAAGACACTCAGTCGAGATCAGACTCCATTACTGTAGTGGGTACCAGGAAGCAAGTTGCTGCAAATCTCTTGACCAACAGGGGGTGTCTGCAATTTAGCAATGGGAAGTTCTGTGTCTTGACTGCATTTAGTAAAGGTACTGGACCCAACCCTCCAACAGGCAGGTTACGGTGTCCTCCCTCCTCCCTCTCCTCTTTTACTGTGAATCAGTCCTTTGCTTGTTGCCCCCACCCATTGCTAAACTGTCCCACTGTCAGTATGTTCTCTTTTCACCCTCTGTCACCTTGTTTTTCCAGATGACTAGATTTTGCATTCAGAATATAATTGAATTAAGTTGTTGATTTTTCTAAATGTCCTGGCTGCATTCTATCTCTTGTTTACATACATGGTGTATTTGGACCTTCATGGTGATGGCAGATCACTTTTTGCAAGTCTATTGGACCTTTGGAACTGCACAAAGACCCCAGCTGTCTTGAGTTTAACTACAAATGGGTACTGGTCCATGATAGCTTACTCTTTTTGAAACACATCTTGGTACCTTTAACGGCCAAGTACAAGCAGACAGGACAGCTGGCTTATTTACCACTCAGGACAGTGTACTTATTGATGCAGGAGGATAGTGCACAGCTCTGCTTGCAAAGTACGTGGATTTTCAGCTTATTGACCAGTCGAGAATCAAACCCAGGCCAGACAGCTCAAAAGCGAGTCTGCTAGCACTGCGCTATTTCATCACAGACTGCGTCTCACATCAATGCGTATATCATCTCTCTATATTGACCCAGTTGAAAACGACACAGCTCCAACCCTTGCATTATGACACTCACTTGGTCCCTTCTTTCATTTTCTTTGCTGTGTGTTCCTTTTTTTACATGTCTTTTCTTTGCAATGCAACCATCAACTTACCTGTTTCACAGTGATACAAAGCCCTACTGCACTATGTGCTGTAGGCCTACACTACCGGTCAAAAGTTTTAGAACACCCCCATTTTTCCAGTTTTTACTCTAATTTAAGCAGTTTAATGTTTCAATGTACTCTGAAATTAAAGCATAGAACAAATAAACAATTGCAGATAAAAAAGAAATCATGGAATCGTTTTGTTGAACAAAATTTAATCTAAATTTTTGACTCATCAAAGTAGCCACCTTTTGTAGATATGATAGCCGAACATACTCGTGGCATTCTTTCTACAATGGAAATCAAATATTGTTCGGAAAGTTCTTCCCAACACTATTGCAGAAGTTCCCACAAATGTGTTGCACTTGAAGGTTGCTTTGCTTTCACCCTTCTGTCCAGTTCATCCCAAACCAGCTCGATGGGGTTTAAGTCTGGAGATTGTGCTGGCCATTCCATGATTTGAAACCTACCGTCTTGTTCTTTTCTTCTAAGGTAGTTCTGACATAGCTGGAGGTATGTTTTGGGTCGTTATCTTGCTGTAGGATGAACCCCTGACCAACTAGGCGTAGACCAGAGGGTATTGCATGGCACTGCAAAATGCTGCGGTAGCCCTTTTGGTTCAGGGTGCCAGTCACTCTGTGCAAGTCGCCGACTCTGGATCCAGCAAAAGAGCCTCATATCATCATGCTTCCTCCTCCATGTTTGACAGTTGGTGTTACACACTGGGAACCATCCTTTCGCATACTCGGCGGCATACAAAAACCCTGCTTGATGAACAGAATATTTCAAATTTTGATTCATCGGTCCATATGACCTTCTTCCAGTTTTCAGTAGTCCACTGGCGGTGCTTCATGGCCCAGGCAAGCCTCTTTTTCTTATTTTGCGATCTTAGCAATGGCTTTCTTACTGCCACTCGACCTGTCAAACCTGCAGCTCGAAGTCTTCTCTTCACAGTTGAAACTGAGACTTCATCACTTCGACCAGTGTTAAGCTGTGCTTGAAGCTGCTGTCCTGTGAGCCACCGATCATGCAAGCTGTTGACTCTCAGAAACTTGTCTTCTGATTGCATTGTGGCTTTGGTTCTGCCAGACCTCTTCCTGTCAGAGTTTCTTCCAGTTTCCAAGTGCCTTTTGATGGTGTAGGAAACTGTACTCACTGACACCTTGGCTTCTTTGCAATTACTCCAAAGGAAAGACCTTCACTTTTAAGGCTTATAATGGTCTGTCTGTCTTCCTTTGTTATTGTCTTTTTCTCACCATTATGATAGCAATATAATGCTTCAGAGGGTGGAGCAATATAGTCTGTTCCAACACTGCTTTTATACAGACTGAGGGTTTGTAACTAATCAACAAAAGTTGGGACACCTGTAGGAATTGTTTGGATCAACTTTCAAGGCTTAATTTACTTCCCTTGCTGCAGAACAGCTGCAGTTGCTAACCCATTACTTGTTCCCTGAAAAGGGCCTTTTTTAACAACTCTGAAATTTACATTATTTTTCAGTTTTTGGTAACGTAAACTTTTCGTTTAAACCTCTGGTAGTTTACCGCTTAGCTTTGTACCATCTCAGGTTATTCACTGTACTTGAACTGCTTAAATTTCAGTAAAACCTGAAAAAATGGAGGTGTTCTAAAACCTTTGACTGGTAGTGTACATTAGTTATTCATAATAGTGTTACATTGTGTGGCTTGTGCGCATTGACTATTCATAGAAGCATGTACCTCCTCTGGCGTCCAAGCCACTGAGCCAAGACTGTGGCCCGGGTTTCACATCAATGGGTGCAGACCTCCAGGGAGGTCCTCCACCAAATTCCCTGTGTGGTCTAGCTCAGTCTAATTTTTTGAGCTGACACACACATCCAAATTGCAGCAGGCATGCCACCAGGCTTTCTGGTGTATCACAATTTACAAGGGGATTGATCTCCCCTGAGGCTGGTCAAACTACCACCCCCCCCCCCTCCAGACCCCCTTCAATGGTCCAAATTCAGCCTGATGATTAAATTATTACAAGGCTCTTCCTTCAACAATCTAAGAGCTTATGGTATCTAAACATGGCTGCAGGCAATGGTCCTCTGAGTCAACTGCCTTTTGGACCCACTCCCCTTCTCCTTGAGACGTTCTTGGTCTTGGAAAACCTCCTCGTCCTCCTCCAACTCCTCCTCCTCCTCCTCCTCCAACTGACTGTCACGAGCGACCAGCTACTCCCCTGTAACACTATAAGTAGGGTGAATATACTGATTCTAGCTCACTTTTCCCCATGGAAATGAATGGGGGATTTTCAGCGATTCATTTTTTTCCCCATAAAAAGTAAACCCCCTTTTTATCCCAAGGTATATTTATTTGTCTCCCCTTTTAACCTAGGGACACTTTTTTTTCAAATAACCAATGCAATAAGATAAAGATTTGTTCAAGTAGTAAAGTGGTAATGTGATTTGTTAAAGGTGATTCTAAAGAAATATCTGAAACATGTAAGCCAGGGACACTCTTTTTCAAATAAACGATGCATATTGTTTAGCTCACTCATTGAACCTATAAAGATTTGTTCATTCTCAAATTCCCTCAATAGTTTAATTTTCTTTGCACAATAATCCTCATCTAAAATATTTAAAAACAAAACATTTGAATCTTTATATTTTTAAGATACCCCTTTTGTGCCATTACGAAATGATAAACTTCTCTTAATGCTCTTGTTTGACCACCTCCTAAGGCACATATCATTTTGAGATTATAGTAAATTGTTTTTCATTGTTCACTTGATAACCATCAAAGTTTTCAGTCCATTCAAGGATATATATTTTTTTACATCCTTTAACTTGCTAGTTTTTTAATTGATTCGCTTATTTGTTTTATTTACCTTTGTTTTAGTGATTTTTTTCAAGAAGACTGATTTGATATTTTTCACATTCATTATGTTTTCCATTTATATACCAAGACTGAGATTTTCTCCACTCTTTAGTTTGATTAATACTTGGTTTGACCATTTATATATTGTGAAAAACGCGGCGGTAGCCCTTAAAAAACCCTAACCCATCTTCCCATCGTTAAAAGACAATCTATTCTATTCACTCTATCATACAATATCCATATGGAACACAATCTATTCCATTATCTAAAATAAATCTCTTATCATCAAAGGCTCCTAATGCCTTTTTATTTACTTCTTCACGATATATGTTATGTTTATAACTTCTTATTGTATTCATTTTCCTATATTCTTCTTTCTTATTCATCAAACAATTATAATAATTTCTAAAAGTTATTGATTTCTTTATTACATATTTCTTTAGTCCCTTTAACCTCTTATCAATCTGATCACCAGACTTATAAGCATATGCCTTTGCTCTCAATCCAATAAACTCACTCATTACTTTTCCACCCAACTCATCCTTAAACTTACCAATAACCTTTTCATTCTTTTTGGAAAATAACTCGCTATTCTTACTAAAATTACTTGTATCATATACTCCAATATTTTTCTTCTTTTCTATTTAAGCATCATCAGTTTTTATATCTTGGATAAAACTATCAGTGTCCATATACAACAATGAAACATTTTCACCATACTCTTTCTTTAAGTCATTATACAAATAATCATACATCAATATCTTTGATAAATCAAGAACTGCTGTTCCAATATAAATTGGTTTATCCATTACAATACTTTCCTTTTCCATATGAAGAGCAGAAAAGTTCTCTTAAAAAAACCTCTTCTCTCTTAAAACTTGGTTTATTTATCAATCTCGAAGCTTCTTTCCAAGATATTGCAAATCTAATGTTTTGCCTGTTTCTAACATTCTCCATTGTCTTTCCAAAGACAGCATTATTCATCAATTTATAGAATTCCCCTTCAAATTTTACTTTTGTATTTGTTCTCATATTTGTATTGAATTTAATATACTTTTTCATCCAAGGACTTTGTTTAAATTTTAAAACTCTATGAATTTTAGCTACTGTCAATCCTTCTCTCAAAAACTGTTTAAAGCTTCTCTGATGCAAAACATATCCCTCTTTATCATAGAATGTTGTTAATAACTTTTCTATTGATTTGCCTTTTAATATTAAAACTTTTCTGATAATCACTTAACCATTCTTTCTTTGGGGTTTCTTTCTCACATGCAAAAGGAAGGTCTTTATGCTTATTATGACGATCACTCGGGTACCTCAAATCAACTTCAAAATGATTTGACCTTCTTCTAATATAACCTTCTTATTCCTTCTTATATAATAACCTTCTTCTTCTTCCTTCTTCTTCTATATAATAACCTTCTTCTTCCTCATAATAACCTTCTTCTTCCTCATTCAATTCCTCTTGAGAGGAAATAACAATATTCATCAAATCCTTTTCATAATCCTTTTCTTCCACCCACTCTAATTTACCATAAGGCAGCGATTGAGACATTGCCCATCCATACAAATTATTAGCATCAAAATACATCAAATAATTACGATCTTTTTCACTATCATAATTTGGAAGATATTTATTATTTGCTTTAGCATATCTTTTTGAACATACTTGTGATATTCCACCTCTCTTAGACTTCTCAATCATCAAAAGCATATCTACATCACTGATTAAATCTATATCTTGTTTTGTCATTTTCAACATTGCACTCCAAGCTAAACCAGGAGCTGTGAAATAGTGGGCAGGATCGAATCCATAACAATTTTTATTATGACAGAGTGATCTAAAAGCTTCAAACACATCAGCTCACAATAAAACATCTGTTTTTAGATACAAATCATGATATTCTCCAAGGTTCTTTATCTTAAATATTTTCCAAATTTTTTGTGCGTGTTTATATTCCTTATCACTTATCTCTTCTTCATAAAGGTTGTTATAGAAACTTTCTTTTGAAGGAAGTTGTGTTTCTTTAAATCTCATGAATGAATCCATACAATCATAAGGATAAATTCATTTACTTGTAAGAATTTTCTCTTTACTTTGAATTTCATCCCTTGTTTGAATTTTCTCTCGACTTAGAATTCCCTCTTTAATCAGAATTTCCTCTTTAGTTAGAATTTCATTCATTGTTTGAATTTTCTTTATAATTAGAATTTCAGAAGATTTTATCATTCGGTTTTGATGTTGATGAAGAAACTCAATGTAAACGTATGAAAAGCAGAGATGCAAGTATTAGTGAAGAAGAAATTACAACTCGTATTAATGGTAACAAAGTATTTGATGAAATATTTAAAGAAAAGGATTTATTTGAACACATCTACTTGGATGATGAAGAAAAGGAAAATTTCCCTGTTGATCTTTACAATTCATTAAATGATATTTTCCAATAAATAAATGGATGCGAAAGAAAGAGCAAGAAGATTTAAGGGACATCAAGAGTTGGTTTCAAAAGTTGTAAAACAACAGGAAGACATAAAGAAGAAACGCAGACAGAAACTAATGGGCGAAGAAGCATTTGAAAGAAAACAAGAGAAATTTTTGAAACCACTTTTAAAAACTTCCCAAGAAAAAATGAAAGTTGTTTCCACAGTTCCCACAGTAGAATATACTCCGAAAAAACTTCAAATGTTAAAAGATTTTGATCAAATGATGGAGGAAGAATGAGAGCATTTAGGAGAATTAGAATATGATGATGAAGGTTTATTTCAACAACTGGAAGAGATTAATCAACCCCCTGATTATATTGTGAATGCTCTTCAAAACAATGAATATTCAGTGGATTCAAAAACCAAAGCAGGACTCATTCCAACAGAACAACCAGCAATATTTCATCTTGTTCAAGAAAAGGTATTGATATTTAATGATGAATTAAAGTTCTTGAGTTCTGCTCAACCTCCTGTCAAACTAACTCCGAGATTAATGTTTCTTCTCACAAAAGATGGAAGACAGGGTTCAACTGTGAGGGATGAATCAAAGTATATTGATAAACCATTGGATATGAAAAATAATGATGATAAAGTATATATTGATCTGCTGAACTCTGTTGATTATAGGGTTATTCTTTCTGGTAAAAGTAGGAAGAATGAGAAGGAGAAACACATTATTCAGGCTTTAAGTATCCTTGGTTCAGGTGTTAGTTTTCTTCCAAATGACCCATCACAATTAGTTAATAGACTGTTATTGTTGTTAGGCAGTAAGAAGGCTGGAAATAACAATTGTTTTAATGAAGCATCAGCCATTTTAGGCCAGTTGATGAACATGAAAATAATTAATAAATAACAATATAAAGACATTTTATCTCGTATTAAATAAGATGAGAAGCACAATCCTTAGTTTCAATTTCACAACAAGCGATCACACATCTTCATTCCCATACCCACTACAACTTAACAAAACAAAAGAATATGAGGCATCTTTATTGTCCATGGAAACTTATAATACCTTATTTAATATAACTGATAAAAATGACAAGTTTCGTTATAATCCCGGAAGTGGATACAAAACGATAACAGTCTCACCCGGAGCATATGACATTTCTCAAATATCTTCCGAAATTGCTCGTCTTATGAAAGAACAGGGTGATGAACCAAAAAATATTGTTATAGATATTCAAAAACATACTTCAAAATCAACGATTAAACTTAAAAATAACTACAAGGTTGATTTCACAATTGATAATTCATTTAAAGAGTTATTGGTTTTCTCCTCAAAAAAGATTGAAACTAATGGGACGTTTTATAGTGATAATGTCATTCAAATATCCTCAGGAATAAACTCGGTATTAATTCACTGTGATTTGAATGATTGTGCTTATAATGATGGAATAAAAACAAATACAATATTTTCATTCAGTGCATACTCAACCCCAATTGGTTATAAATTCAATATGGAACCCAAAAATTTTGGTTTATCTCCCTGTGTCAGGAAAAAACATACACAGAGTAAATTTTAGGATAACCGACCAAGATAATCGTATGATTTCTTTTGATGGGGAAGTTATATCCATCAGAATTCACCGACGTGAAGTTTTCCAATGAATAAATACGATGGTTATTGTGAGGAAACACGAGTTGGGAAAATTTAAAATAATTACAGGGGAAGGGATGTTCCTTTCCCCATACTACAAGGGTGAAGGTATGTATCTTGGTAGAGGATACTATAAACCTAAGAGACAAAGGGGGTGTTGGACATCAATTTCGAGTAGATGGGATAATTGATACTCTAATGGGTATCGGTTCAACTATTCTTAAACATAAAGACCTAATTGGTTCAACTGCTTCTGCTGTGGGAAATGTAGCAGGTGCTGTAAAGAGCATAAAAGATGCCCAAAAGGAATCTCATAAATTACAAGCAATTAAAGAAATTAAGAAAGGCAAAACTCAATTGTCCCCCCAAGAACGACAGAAAATAATTCAAATACTTGGGTCAGGGTTTCAAAAGTTTTAACATCTTTTTTCCTAAATAAATACAAGTATGGAAGCAATTGATAGTATCTATGATTTGGATGATACTATTATCATCTCAAACTCCACTAAAAAAGAAGATTACTTCAAGGTAAATGCAATAACTGGAACAGACTGGAATGCAAATGGTACAAAAAGTTTTGAAATAAATAATCAACAAACCTATTTGAATCTCTCCGAAAGTTTCTTGTTGTGTAAATTTAAATTCACTAAGGCTGGGAAAAACACAAACGCTACACTCGTAAATGATTTCTTCTGGAAAATGTTTGATAGTGTTCGTTTGTACATTGGAACACAAGAAGTAGAAGCGGTTGATTATGTCTCTGCTGTATCTGAAATGATGAAATTTATATTATATACATTCAGTAATAGAATGGGAAAGGCGTCTGTCGAAGGTTTTATTCCTGATATGTCAACGGGAACAACCACAGACCCTGGATATACTCAAAGGAAAGGAGTGTATAATGATGATACAAAAGCAGTTAATAGTTTTACTGTGGCAGTTCCTCTTCAAGGTATATTTGGATTTTGTGATCATGATAAAGTTCTGTATGGTCTTAAAATTAGATTTCAACTCCAAAGGAATGATAATGAAAATAGATTGCTTTTTGGTGTTGGTAGTGCTTTTGGTGAGCAGAATAAATTTGTAATTGAGGAAATGAGTTGGTATATTTGTGAATATACTCCAAATCTTAAAACAGGAGAGATGTTGAATAGCATACTTAACTCAAAGAAACCACTCAGTGTATCATACCTCAAAAGAAGATGTCAACACGTTAAACTCAACCAAACCACTTACACGTGGAATTTGGGTGTTCTGGAAGGAAAGCCATGATATCTGTGGATCATTTTTAAAAAGCCAGATGGTGATACTGCAACTGATTAGAATAATGCATTGAGTGATAATGCTAAGGTGAAACAACTTCGTGTTTCTCGAGATGGAGCATTTTATCCACGAGATAGATTGGAAATTAATTGGGAAAAAAATGATTTGGCTGAAGCATACAAGTCTTACCAAAAGGTGTGTGAAAGTAATGGAAAAAAAGAACCTATTTTGGATATGACAGCATTTAAAAGTTTGTATACAATCTATGCGTTTGACCTGAGCGCTCAAAAGGAAACTATAAAGTCCAATCGAGTGGATACTTCCCTATACATTGAAAGAGGAGAAAGTGAAGAAGTTAATACATATTGTTTGCTTTTGGAAGAAACAGAATTGCAGATTATACAGATAACGGTGTTATGATTAGTCTCACATAATTTTTTGTTAAATAAATGAGTGGCAAAGTACCAACTGGGGTATATGTTAATCAAATCAATCTTCATAAACTATCATCTTGTGTTCAAAATCAAAAGCCTTGTACGATTAACGTAAATACAATTCAGAGAAAAGGAGCAGGAAGAATTGATGTTTTGCTCACAAGAGAACAGGTTAAAATATTGAATGATACTGGCTCACTTAAAATTAAAATGACAAAACCAATGTTGAAAAAATATTCAACAAGAGAGACGAGTGGAGGATTTCTCCCATTTCTAATTCCTTTATTTGCTGGTTTAAGTGCGGTTGGAGCATTGACGGGTGGTATTTCAACAGCGGTGAAAACTGCCAACGAAAGGAAGGCTCAACTCCAGGCTCAAAAAGAATTGGAAAGACATAACAAAGAGTTGGAGAAACAAATTAGTGGAAGTGGTGTAATTGTAGATTTTGCTGAAAAACTTGAAGGTCTGCCTGATAAAGCGAGATTGTTAGTTGGAGATATGCTTTCTTCTATCGCACAAGCAGGTGTAGAATTAACTAAAAGAGGTAATGGATTATATCTTTCTAATAAATAAATGAGCATTGATGAGTGGTTTGAAGAATTTGGAAAGAATACAACATCAAATTTACAACTTGTCAAATATTGTAAGAAATTAAAAATTCATAATGTGGTTATTTGTATCAGAGATGAATTAACAAATGTGCCTAAACATACAGAGAATATTATTATGAACTTCGAAGATAATAATGGGAATGGTTCTCATTGGGTTTGTATTTTTAATAGTCAAGACAAATATTATTTTGATCGTTTTGGTCTTCCACCACCTTTGAAGTCATAAAATTCTTCCAGAATGGTGTTTCTCAAACATTTCAAGTCCAAGAATTAAATTCCAAGTGTTGTGGTCAATTATGTTTCTATGTGTTATTTCAACTCAATAAAAAAATTTATGACATTATTTTTAATCTAATATAAATGACTTATGTTGGTAAAGATGGTTCTATCTTTGGGGTATCCCAAGAACTGGATATTGATTTATCAAATTATTACACAAAGGCACAGGCTGAACGACATAAATATAATATAACCAAAAATATTAACATGAAAAATGCTTATAAATTAAAAAATTATCCAAGCCCGACTGACGCGAATGACTTGGTGAGATTAAGCGATTTATCACAATATATATCCTTGAATAAAACGGCCGTGTATTCCAAAGATACAGAACTGTTGATTTTATCTCCAGGTCATACAGAATTCACAGTTCGAATTGAAATAAATTTTTATTAAGAAGGGCGTCTCGTTTGTATGAGAATAGAACAATGGGGGTATGATATGAATGATTTAGGGTATAATTGGTCATTTAAAATTGACCTGGAAGACGTGGAACAATTAAATCAGTCTCGTAAGGAAGAATATTATCCACTTGGTAGAGAGAATGTGTTTTGTGAAAGCACGATTTGTAAACAACATATAAAAGAATTTAATAAGGGTAAATATAATAATGGTTTTGCCATAGTTTATATCATGAAAACACAAAAAACAGGATTATATATAATAAGTAAGAAAATACAAAATGATTTAACTATGGGAAGATGGGGAGGTGTTTCTTGCCAGAATATTATTCCAACATATATTTCTAATACATAAATGACAGCAAGAAGGCTTCAAGAAAATTATCATTACTGTGTCCAAGCATCCCTTCAAGAAAAGGGTATTCGGTATTTTCATAAATATGTTCTATAACATAATAATAGGGTATTTTCAATAAAAGATTGGCATGATGCTGATGTTGATAAACCGACAACTTTAGATTTAATTAGAATGTTAAATAATGAAAAAATTATAAAGTTAAGAAAAGGTCAGGCTCTTTTAGAAATTCAAAAGAAATTTTATTGGTTTCCTGTTGTAAAAAAAAATTATTTTGGATACAGGAATAACAAGAAATCCTGATGAATATATGTATGATATTCTATGGGGTGTAAGCGATTCAGGGATAGTAAGGGACGAGGAAGTTGAAGAGAGAGAAGAGGAGGAAAAGGAGAAGAGAGAGAAGGAGGAGAGGGAGAAGAAAGAGAAAGAGGAAAGGGAGAAGAAAGAGAAGGAGGAGAGAGAGAAGAGAGAGAAGGAGAGAGAGAAGAGAGAGAAGGATGAAAGAGAGGAGAGGGAGGAAAGAGCGAGAATGAATAAATATGAAAATATGGAAACCAGTGAGATTAAAAAAAGATTGGTGGTATTCCAGAAAATAAATATTCCAGAAAATTCCAGAAAAAGGATTCTTTTTGTTTTAAAAATTAAGATTCAAATGTGCATGTTTGAAACTAAAAAGGTTTTTGCACTCTGCAGGAATTTTTCTCATAAATAAATGAGTTATTGTCTCAAATGTAAAAAGAAAACTAATAATAAAAATATTTAATATATTAAAAGTAAAAATAACAGGGTTATGCAAAAAGGTATATGTTCGGTGTGTGGTTCAAAAAAAAAAATCAATTTATCTCCAAACACAAACTCGGAGGAGATATACAAAAGTTTTTATCAGGAAGTATATTTACAACTACTGGAATACCAGGGGAATTACATCTACCAGGGTATTCTTTCTGTGATCCAGGCACAAACTTGGATAAAAGATTAGATGAGACAGACAATCCTAAATCATGCAGTAAACCCATCAATAGAGTTGATGAAGTGTGCATGAGACACGATATTGATTATGGGAATACCACAACTTTGGAAGAAAAGCATGAAGCCGATAGAGAAATGTTGTATAATTTGTCTCTGATACAAAATCCAACCTTGAGAGAAAAAGTTGATCGGTTCATCGTGAAGAAGATGATCAGTGCTAAATTGAAACTTGGACTTGGAAATTCAAAAAAACTTATAGGCTCTAATGATGTCTTTAAGACTGAAGAGCAATTAGCTGATGAATTACATCAACCAATATTCACAAAGTTTCGTAGAAGGAAGGTTTATTCCAAGGAAGTTGATTATATCTGGTCCGCTGATTTGATTAAACTCAATAATGATAAGGGGTACAAGTCTGCTTTAACCATTATTTATTTGAGGAGTAGATACGCATGGGTTGTCCCTTTAAAAAACAAAACAGGTAATATTCTTATGTTAGCCTTTCAACAGATATTTAATAAAAGTAAGAGAAAACCTAAAAAATTGTGGACTGATGAGGGAAGAGAGTTTTATAACAAGACATGTATGAATTTTCTAAAAAATAAGTATTACATTATACAGTTCCTTTAATGAAGGGAAGGCCGTTTTTGTTGAACGTTTTAATCGTACCTTAGAAGAGAGACTATATAAAAATGACAGAACTCGGTTCACAACAATGGTCATCTTTTATTCAGGATATTGTGGATAAGTATAATGACACGATTCACACGTCAACGAATGTGAAACCATCAGAAACATTCACAAAATTAAAATATGAAAAAGAGATTAATATGAGAAAAACTAAGTTCAAAGTTGGTGATATCGTAAGAATATAGAGGTGGAAATCTCATTTTGAAAAAGGTTATATTAAATGATGGACGAACGAACTTTTAAAAATTGTTTATGTAATAGATACGGTTCCTTGGACTTATAAGATATGTGATTTTGAAGGGGAAGAGATTTTAGGTTCATTTTATTCACAGGAATTACAAAAGACAAAACTAAGCAGATAATACCCATGGGAGCAATGGGTTGGTCCTTCTCTCCCTCCTACTATACACCATTGTGGACACTCGAGGGCCAAGTTCGAGGTGTATAACAAGTACATAATGTGTGTGAAGGGGGACGTTCTTAGATCTGTGAACCCCAAACACAGAATCCTCAACTGAATAGTCAAGGCTTAACGTGTGTGTGTGTGTGTGTGTGTGTGTGTGTGTGTGTGTGTGTGTGTGTGTGTGTGTGTGTGTGTGTGTGTGTGTGTGTGTGTGTGTGTGTGTGTGTGTGTGTGTGTGTGTGTGTGTGTGTGTGTGTGTGTCCCAACCCTCACATTCAAAATCTCAACCCTCGCCCAACACAATTTCTTTTTCAAAATGAGATTTCCACCTATATATTTTTTTTTTACGTTTTTTTTCTCTTCTTCCAATTCTGTCTTTTAAGGCTTTCAGGTTTTATGACGTAGAAAGGGGGAGTAAGAACTTTCTTGATAGGTTTAGATCCCAAAGAGTGGTAGCATTTCAAGTCTCCAAAATAAACCCAACTTTCCAAGTCTCCAAGGTATAACCACATTCCTGTTGAGTTTCTAAGATATGTATCACATTGTGAGTTATCAAGCCAGAACCCACATTTCAAGTCTCCAAAAATATAATCATCTATCCAAGACTCCAAGGTAGAATCACAATTTCCAGAAATAATGTGGGTTTCGGTGATAGATCTCACATAGTATAACTGTGGATCATCAAGGAAATCTCCATTTTTCCAATTTTTTATGGGTTTCAGTGATAGATCTCTCATAGTATAACTGTGGATCATCAAGGAAAACTCCATTTTTTCAATTTTTATGGGTTTCAGTGATAGATCTCACATAGTATAACTGTGGATCATCAAGGAAAACTCCATTTTTAAAAATGCCTGAGATTTGTGAGTCTCCAAGGTAAAACTTGTATTCTGGCTCATCAAGGTATAACTTGTTCAGGGGGTATTGTCTTGATAACTCACAATGAGTACTATTGTTGCAAAACTCTTTTTCAGGATTTTGCTGGTCTCCAAGGTATAACTCTTTGGTTGGGTCATCAAGGACGAACTCGTTCTGTGGGTCTTGGTCGCTCATAAGGTCTTCAACCAAGCCAACAATTTCGCCCCAAATTGTAGCAAAAGCAGTATTTTCATTTCGAATTTCAGATACAATTTCCTGTGAGAGAAAATAATAATGTATTAATTAAGTGATTTAATTATTAAATGAGTATGCTTCAATCAAACTTTGAAAATAGGAAAATAAAATCTTACCTCAACAGATAAGAGGTTTGAATCCAGTTCATCAACTTGAAGGTTTAGTTCCATACAAGTAGTCGATCTCCAAGGAACCCCAAAGTCATCCCACTCAAGGCCGAGCTCATTCTGTGGGTCTTGGTCGCTCACAAGGTCTTCAACCAAGCCAACAATTTCGCCCCAAGTTGTGGCAAAATCGGTATTTTCAGATACAATTTCCTGTGAGAGAAAATAATAATGTATTAATTAAGTTATTTAATTATTAAATGAGTCGATGCTTAAATCAAACTGAAAATAGGGAAATAAAATCTTACCTCAATGGATAAGAGGTTTGAATCCAGTTCATCAACTTGAAGGTTTAATTCCATACAAGTAGTCGATCTCCAGGCAAGCACACAGCACACCATTGCCAGCAAAAAAATATGTTTAAAATGGAGCCTGGGCTTGAGGCTTTTATAGGGAAAGACTGTTGGGTGTGGTTTCCTTTGGAAATTACCTGGGCAAGCCCAGGCAAATTTTTCAAAAGCATAACATTCTAGAATTTTCTGGTGATTTTTTTGTGAGTTAGAGATGAACTGGAAATGATCTAAGAGTAGGTGGGGGTTCGCAAAAGTGGGTGGGGCTTAGGAAAGTGGGCGTGTCTTTTAAAAATACCTCATGAAAAGTGGGCGGGGTTTAAGGAAAAGTGGGCAGGGCCTATAAAAATTTCATTAAAGGTGGGGCTTAGGGAAAGTGGGCAGGGCTTATGAAAAGTGGGCATGGCTGAACAGAAAATAACCTGTGGCTCAGGAGGTGGTCAAACAAGAGCATTAAGAGAAGTTTATCATTTCATAATGGCACAAAAGGGGTATCTTAAAAATATAAAGATTCAAATGTTTTGTTTTTAAATATTTTAGATGGGGATTATTGTGCATAGAAAATTTAACTATTGAAGGAATTTGAGAATGAACAAATCTTTATAGGTTCAATGAGTGAGCTAAACAATATGCATTGGTTATTTGAAAAAGAGTGTCCCGCGGCTTACATGTTCAGATATTTCTTTTGAATCACCTTTAACAAATCACAATACTACTTTACTACTTGTACAAATCTTTATCTTATTGCATTCGTTATTGGAAAAAAATTGTCCCTAGGTTTAAAGGGGAGACAAATAAATATACCTTGGGATAAAAAGGGGGTTTACTTTTTCGGTAAAAAAAATGAATCGCTGAAAATACCCCATTCACTTACATGGGGAAAAGTGAGCCAGAATCACTATTTTCACCTGACTACTATACTTACACTCAAGTTAGTAAATTGGGCTCCTCCACACCTCTTTCCAGTGCAGCCTGTTCTTGCTATATGGGACCCTAACCCAATTTCATCCGGTGTTAACTCGCACACCTCCATGGGCTCTCTCTTTCTTTCTGTCTCTCTCCACTTCTTCCTCTCCTGGATGATCTCTTTGCTGCTCTAATGATGCAAACTTGCATTCATGCTGTCATGATAAAGCTCCAGGCAATTTTTAGGTCATCTCGACTGAGATGACCTAATAAAGCCGGACCAAATATCCGTACGTCCGTCCGTCCTTACGTCCGTCCGTACGTCCGTCAACAATTTTTCTTTCCGATCTTGATGAAACTTAGTACGTGGGTAGAGGTCGATGAGTGTTGCACAACGATATAACTTTTGTCCGGGTTCAAGGTCAGGGACGAGGTGACGAGGCCATGTTAGTTATAAAAATCGCCATTTTCAAAACCTATCTCGTCTGCCATTCTACAAGATATTCGGCAACTGTTCATTGATTATGATAGTAAAACATATTATCTTGTATCTAACCGGACAGATTTTTTAATTTCCTTCCCGTTTGATCGTCACGTGATCTGGAAGATGGCCAAAAATGCCGATGCGATTCTCAAAGAAGGAAGGAAGGAGAAATGAAATATAAATATAAAACACATTTTTAGCCTTTTATATTTATACATTTTCCGCCGAAGGTGAAAAAGTTTCAAAACCCGAAATGTAAACGTCGGCATTTATTTTCAAAATATAATTTCGTGCGTGCGCGCCAAAATGCCGAGTCATATTTAACCAAACTGCGTTGTAGAACTGCGCAATAGTCCGGTCATGGCATCTGAGCAGTGGCCAGCATGGTTCAGATTGACTGTGGTTTCTGGGGCGAAGGTGATTGTTAAGAAGTATGTCGGCGGTATAAATTCGAGTGACTGTATTGGTGATTTAATCACGCAACATCTTGACAACGAATATTCTGGCCGAACGATTGCATCAATTCAGTGCATCAGCAGGGATGATTCACAGGCTCCTCTCGATCGTGCCGATATCTAACATAATCACCGCGGACATAGGGCTGCAGGCTGTGGGGCGAGGCCATGGATCCCGGATGAGGGGATAAGTGATAAATTATGCTACATGCTTCGGGCTTTCTGATTAATATATCAATGAGTACATTCCATAATTAATGAATTAATAATTAATGAATCTGGCATACAAAATGTTTTTTCATACCTGACATGTTACTTTGTGCAGTGTCACGAAACTTCTGTGGAATTAATAATTAATGAATTTGCTCGCTCTCACGATTTTTCAAACCTCAATATCTCAATAAATACTTGACCAATTTTCATTCTGAAAGTTGCATTATAATCAGTGAAGAATAATCTACAGGATTATCATAATCTCCAAGAGCTCAGCCTATTTTTTCGTTTTTTTTCTACAACCGGAAGTGAAATGTCCCCAGAGAGTGGACGGACCGGAAAACCACGTATTGCACTTACTGGTGATTCTGATTTGTTAATCCGGGTACTAAATGAACAATACATATTTATTAATTATGTCATTAGTAGTATTATCCTAGTGTATCTCTGTGAACTATTTCAATCTAAACAGTTAGTTTGGACTGTTTCACGGTTACCTGAACTGAACATTGGGTCTCCCAACCTCAGTCGCAATGGACCAATCAGTGACCCAGAAGTCCTACCAATAATGGACTGGTAACAGTCCGAGGCCCGTCTTCCCCTACCCCCAGCGTAGATTCACAGCTGCAAGATTGGGGTGTGGTGGAGGTGATTTCTCACTTTGGTGGTTGGAGAGAAAAACTCCCTCTCACTCCACACAATCACCAAGCCTCAACCAGTATGACATCAGAGAATAAGTGACAGGATGTCCTTAACCTCTCGACATTGAATCAGGAGCTGGTCCAACACTTGGAATACATCTTTCAACCCAAACAAATCCCGCACACTCACCCTGTCTCTCCAAAAGGATCATCTGGCAACCCCTTCCATCTGCTCCCTAAATAAATCACTTCAAGAGGTTGTCACTCAAATGTTTGGGCCTCACCATCAGCCTTGATCTTTCTTGAGGAGACCATATTTCCAAGATGGCCTCCAAAGCCAGCCGCCGACTGGACATCCTCCGTCGTGCAAAGTCTTTCCTTGGCCAAAATGAACTTTTGCAAACAATCTACAGGCATTCATTCGCAGCTTGATGTAGTACTGCTCTTCTCTTTGGGCTGATGCCCTGCCTCACACCTTGCCATTCTTGATGCCGTGTAAAGCAAGGCCCTCAAAATCATTGGGATATCCTGTGACGAGCCGAGTGTCTTGGTCTGTTGCTTTTACATCACAGACAGGTTGGTTACCTCTGTAGTCTCCCACCTAATTTTTGGTCTTCCACCCTCTACCCTCTATTAGCTCTGTCCCTCCCATGTTTCTGCAGGATGCACACAGTCTGACAGTAACCCACTTGTTAAACTCCCAAGATCGAGCCTCACTATTCGCCTCCACTCATTTGTTCCTTTTTTTCTCTCGCCTGTGGAAACAAGTTCCCCAGTCTATTCAGTCCGATTCTTCCCTCCAGGGCTTAAAGACAGTTGTTCACCATTAACTCAGGCCCACCCTCATCCATACTCATGATCTTTTCAAATCAAAATGACCCACTCCCAAGCACTACCCTTTTCCATGTTATTGTGATTTTTCTCTCTCTTCTTCACCTCTTTTCTTTTGTTAGAAAATAAACCAACATCGGTTGGTTTATTCCTTTTGTGTTTTATCTCCACTTTCTCCTTCCTTTTCTTGCTGTGTTTCAGCTTGTTCACATCCACGTGTGTTTCTTCCCCTCCCCTTGATCTCACTCTCACTATACTCTGCTGTTGGTGTTTTCTCCCTTTCCATTTTCTTGCTATTCATTCTGCTCTAGCTCTTCCACGAGTCTCACTAATGTATACAAAGAAAAGAGAAAACAACCAAAATAAATCGCAAGTAAAACAAAAGTAACTAAAAATTTTTAATGTGCTGTTTCTTTTTATACTAAACCACAAATAGAATGACATTATTGTGTTTGGAGAGAGAAAGCTGACACCTCAGAAATTTTTACATTCCAGGTGACTCATCAGTGGTGGTGGCACCTAGTCATCATATAAACAGCATCCCAAAATCTACCCCAGAGAAAAAAGTGAAACTGGAACAATGCATTTACAACTGCATCTGTGAAATCAGTTGGCAGCTCACCAGCTGTTGAAACCAGTATTAAGGATTATCTGGTGAAATAGTTACTTGATAAGGAAGTAATGATCTCTTTTATGTAAGTGCTCAGATTAAAATCTTATACACACAAATAGCTGGCAAAGACTGGTTGGACCTGCACCTGCAGCTCCTTTTATTTAGCACCTGCAGCCAGTTATTGTCACATCTGAGGCTCACCAACATGATGTGCCTCAGCGCCGGGATATTTTGTCCCAGGAAACGGCCCAATGGTTTCTAACCTACGATTGCATTGTTATTCTACAACTTTGCCAATCCCCAAGGTCACTCAAATGAGCCAAAATTGACTCATTTGAGTGACCTTGGGGCACGGGAAGCAGATGCATCAAACACACTTCTTACCTTTTTAAAGGTGTATTTATAATGAATATGTTGGAAAATGTGGATGACATGAGCAGTTCAGAACAAATCATGTGAATCGGCAGATACAAGGAGGGTGGAGGGAAAACATGCAAACTTATACACAAGGAAATAAATAAAACCCAACCCACAAGAGGATCCACAGATCACACTTGTTCAAACATTAAAATTGCAGGCGAGGACTTTCCTTTCACTATGCATGGTGTAGATGCAGGACTCCCTGCAACCCGTTTTGGAAGCCAGCGATGAGTAAGCCAGTGATTTAAGTGAGCCAACGACAAATTAAACCAGCAACGAGGATCACCTTGGGACGTGCACCCTGAACCAGCCTTCGTGGCCTTTCATCTTTTCCAGCGTGATTCTTCTCCACACTCATCCTGCACACTGGGAGCTCTCCAGTGTCCGTTCTCTCCGCTCCCCTTCTTCCTTCTCCAAGACAGGTTCTGTTGTGCCCTTTCATCTCTGTGAGTTCTGTTGTGCCCTTTCTCTCCTCTATCTCCGAGGTACTTCTTCTTGGTTTCCCCTCCGTTCTCTCTCTCAAACTGCTCCTTTTTTGTCCTTCTTGTCACGAGACCTTCGGGAGCTCTGGTGTGTCTGTTTTATCTGCTCCCCTTTGTCCTTCTCTCCGTACACCAGGGGCTCTAGTATGTCCATTCTCACGGCCCTTCTGTCCTTTTACAAATTGCTCCTTTACACTCTACTGACTCCAGTCTTTCTCTCCTCCAAGCTTTGTTGAGGCCCTTCTTCCTCCGAGCTATTTCTAAGCCCTTCTTGGAGGAGTCCACTTCCAAGCTATCCTGCCAACGGGGTGGCCCCAATAAAAATAGGGCCAATACCCCTGGGTACTAACCTGGTAGAATAACGTAACTGAAGTGGAAGTCAACGTGGGACAGAATCAACAAAATGTACCAATGAACCAATGTTATGGGCCCAATTTTTGATTTGCTTCTTTTTTATTGCCATTAACAAACTTTGGTACATCAAGGGTGATGAAGGATGTGGTGAAGTTTCATCGGAATTTTGTGTGTAGTTTTGGAGAAGAAAGCAAACATATTTTGGGGGACAACCTCCCTCCCCTCCCCCCCCCCCCCCACAACTCCTTAGACCCCGATGTTTCCAATGCCGTGAGAAAACGGTACATCACGGGTGACGAAGGTTGTGGTCAAGTTTCATCAGAATCGTGTGTGTTTCTGAGAAGAAAGCAAATACCTATTTTGGGAGTAACCCCCCATAGACTCCTTTTGTGCCCTATGGGCCTAGATGGTACAGAGCAGCCTGACCGATATGGTGGCACCCAACCCAGATTTTCAGGTCAGGCCAGATCAGATCTGTGACTTGCTGCAGGTATCATGTAAAACCTGTACGAACCTGTTCATGGTCGGTTTTTGGTGACTGAACCATCTCCCCCACTACACCAGGTTTCCTCGTGAGGAGGGTGTATGGATATGGACACCCAGCAGGACTCAAAACAAAAGCTGTCAAAGGGCGAAGGAACTCCTTGTGAGCCAACGGCCATCCATATCTGGTGTCCAACTGTCTGCGGACGTCCTTCTGCAGTGGGTAACCTTTCCTAGGAGGTTGGTGGCAAGATTTATGCCTGGGGTTGGCTTAATGGTTAGGTGGTGGGCTTGGGATCCTAGGATCCTGAGTTCAAATCCCACTCAGCTGTTGAATTAACACCAGGTGGGGTTGACCTCTGCCTGTCATCCTTCCGAGGTCGGCAAAATGAGTTCTAGCTTGCTGGTATCCTGTGTCGGAGTGGCGACCCGTCCAGGATTGTACCCACTAGCCAAGGAGACTGCTTAGGCAGCACCAACGCTCTGCACAAAGTATGGTCCCGATGGATGGATAGTGGCAGGATTTGTACTACGGCCACCGTAAAACACTTCACTTCACAAAATGCACTAAAAACGCAAAGAAAACTGAAAACCTACTCCGTGGGAGCACCTACTGTACAGCTTCCCTTTGCAGGGCAGCTCACCGGATGATGGGATTGGGCAAAGCCTTAGAGACCCCCGACTCTTTGTTGATCAGAGGAAAAACACAGGGTAACCTTCCCGGGTTGGAATGTAGTAGTGTGTGTCAGTGTGGTGCTGAGGTGTAGTCCACCAGAAGGCGGTCTTCTCAGGTTATCTGAGGCGGTCCATTCAGGTGGGTGCCTGGAATGTCCTATCCCTAAGAGAAGATGATCACCTGTCTCTGCTATCATCTGAGCTTCAGTGCTTGAACATCGGTATTGCAGCACTCTCTGAGGTTTGGAGGCCAGATATGGTGAGATCATGGCGGGTGGTTACACCTACCCCTGGTCTGTTCGCTCTGATAGTTACCATGCCCAAAGGGTTGCTGCAGCTGTGTCCAATAATTTGACTTCCATGATAACTGAGGTCGCATCCGTCAATGAGCGCATTATGAGAAAGAGGATTTCTCACTCCTTGGGCTTCATTTCCCTGGTCTCTATATATTGTTATGGAAATGGCCCTTATTGGACTACTAAATATAGGATTAGCTCAGATCCCCCATTAAATCCCTGTTTAGCTCGGTTGTTTGGTAAAGTGTACGTTAAATGTGTGTCGGGAGATGTAAAAGGCTGTTTTATTGTTTGTGCGTTGGTGGTGGAACGAGAGGTCCCTCTTATTCCTACCCCATCCCGGGATAGGCCCATCCCAGTCAGCTGAGGGGGTGTGGCCTGGAGAGAGGGTGTGGCAAAAAGGAGGAAGTGACACGAAGGGAGAGGAGTCTGTCGGCTTCACCAAGAGAAGGCGAGCTCGTGTCTCGAAGCGAGCAAACGAGAGAGGAAACGAAGGCTTCGGAAAATGGGTTGAGTGTGTGGAAATAGTCGCTCTCGAAGCGTGCTCGTGTTGGCATCGAAGCGAGCGAATGAAGGAGTTGAGTTTTGAGAAACGGCAGTGGGCTTTTGAGAGTCTGCCTGCACGTCGAGGATTCTGCCGTGAGAGGGACGGCAGCCGGCTTCAAGGTGAGAAAGAAAAGAAAAGCCAGTGGTGAATCGGCCGGGAGAGAAAGCTGAACCTGAGGGTCGAGTCTGCCATCGGCCGAGAAAGAAAAGGGGATTCGACAGAGAGAGGAACTGAGAGGACGAAGCGGAAGTCGGGCTTCAAGGCGGGAAGGCAGGAGAGGAGACGGGGAGCCTTGGTACTTACTCACCTCACGGCCCGACACGTTTGTCGATCCGCCTGCGGAGTCCGGCACCTTGATTTGGGTCTTGTCTGAGGAACAGGCCAGGCCTGGATTTGTATGCTGAACCCTGGAGAGAGATCGGCTGAGGCCCATCGTTGATCTGGCGGACTTGTGCCATCGACATTGCGCGGGGCCATAGCGCGCGGAGACGCGTGCGTGAGGTGTGCGACAAAAGGACAAGCGCCATTTTGCCATGCGGCGTGGTTCGAGCTGGGAATTCGAATCCGTGGACATCCTCCTGTTGCGAGCGACATTCGTGCTTTTTGACACTGTCCTCTCGTCCATGAAACCTCACCAAGTACTCTGTCTTGTCTTGCATGCATGCTGTTTGTCTTTGTCTGCACGTGTTGTATAAGGCATATTTCGATAGCGACCCCCTCGAAACCTGTAGACCGTGGTTCCCAAGTTAAGAACGGGTTGAAGATTATTAATAAAACCATTGTCGTGAATTTTGCTTGTGTTGTGATCTCCGATGTTCCCCAATAAATCTGGTTAATTCGTATGAAGTTGCCGCTATGGATTAATTCGTGTCGCGTCGAGGAACGATCCGTTTGATTGGCATATAACACCAAAATGGTTACAGACTGGCAGAAAACGCTCGGCATCTGACAAAACCAGTCTGTAACCAGGGGTTCTATTTCCCCAACTGGCAAGGTACAAGGATTACATTGGTATCGCGATTGAAGGCGCGTGACCCGAGGCCTGTGCTGAGCCGGCCGGCGTTATAGATCCCGGAGACGGCCGGAGTGGGTTGAGAATCCCTCCGTCGCTGAATCCTTAACAATATGCTCCGACTGAGGTGAGTGATCTCACTGTGAAGGAGGCATTATATACTGCTCTTGAGTCCACGGTTGATCAGTACCCCAGATGTGATACTCTTCTAGTCTTGGGGGATTTCAATGCATTGACTGGCACTGATCGGGATGGTTATGAGACACGTGTCGGTCCCCATATGTCTGGAACTGTGAACCAGAAGAGCACGAAGTTCCTTGACTTTGCAAGAAGTCGTGAACTTCGCGTAGCTGGTTCATGGTTTTCAGTGCCCACAGCCTCATCGCTAGACTTGGTATTCCAACACTGGTGGTGTGGCAAAGGAGATTGACCATAAGCTCATTGATGGTCACTGGAGGATGAGTCAGAACTGCATGGTCTCAATACCGACCACAGGCTTTTTGTAGCATCTCTGAAGTTGCACCTTAAATCAAGGAGAATGATACCATCCCAGCCGGGCTGGATGTTGACAAGCTCAGGGATAAGAGGGTAGCTGAGAAGTTTGCGATCAGGCTGAGTGGGGATTTGGCGTGTCTGGGTGCTGGGGGAAACCTAAAGAGTTGTGGAATGTCTTCAAGACAACCATCCTTAATGCTACTGGTGGATGTCTTGGAACCCACCATCAGGCGAAGAGAAACTTTGTCTCCCAAAGGACACTGAATACCATTGACCAGGATCGCAAGGCCGGGTTTATTGGCAAAGCTGAGCTGTTCAGGGAGCTGAGGTGTAAAACGGTTCATGTGCTGCGGGCAGAGAAAGAGCCCTATGTATGAGGAATCTGTGAAGGTGTAGAGCATCACCTGTGGGTGAGTGATTCTCGTCCAGCTTACAGAGGAATTCGTACATTGCATTCCTCAAAGACTGTCCCTCGATGTGCTGCTGCTACAGCAGAGGGTGGTGAACTCTTGACAGAGGAATCCAAAGTGAAGGCTCGCTGGGCTGATTACCTTGAGCGCCGTACTAGGCCGAACCACCAACTATTGAGTTGGATGTCAGGGTATAACTATCCCCATTGCTGACCCTCCAATCAACTGAACCGCCTTCATTTGTGGAAACACAGGATGTGGTAAATCAGTTGAAAGGGGATAAAGCCCCAGGGGTCTGTGGTATCCATGCTGAACTTCTCAAGGCTGGTGTAAATGCTGTAATGGTTTCATTGCAAACAGTTCTGTGCTCTATTTGGAGCACAGGCATCATCTCGACTGACTGGAAAAGGGGCCTCGATGTCTCTCTCTGGAAAGGGAAGGGTGATTGTCAGGACTGCAACAACTACTGAGGGGTGACGCTGCTTTCAGTGCCAGGCAAGTTCTTTACTCAGATAATTCTTCAAAGGGTTTGCCACCATCTGCTTGAGCACCAGCGCCTGGAGCAGTCGGGCTTTACACCAAAGAAGTCAATGATTTACCGTATCCTTGCTCTCTGGTCCTCACCTTTGGTGGTGGTGAGCTTTGGATCCGAGGGTCCCGAGTTCAAATCCTACTCAGCTGTTAAATTAATACCAGGTGGGGTTAACTCGGCCTGTCATCCTTCCAAGGTCGGCATAATGAGTGCCAGCTTGCTTGTATACTGGGTCAGAGTGGTGGCCCGTCCAGCATTGCGCCCAATAGCCAAGGAGACTGCTTAAGCAGCACCAATGCTCTGCAAAGAGTATGGTCCCAATCTCGTTTTATTAGAGTTGTTTGATTCCCCCCAGTGTGCCAAATTCCATCTCTATAGAGTCAAATGCAACGTAAAATGTGATTTCTAATGTTTCACTTTTAACCCCTTAAAATCAAAACACGCGTCTAAATCGTCTGTTTTTAAAAAAATTAAATAAAAAGTCGTCTGTGTATGTTGGACAAGGTATCTCCAAGCCAAATTTGAAGTATCTGTCAGTAGAAACAAAACAAGTTTTGCAACATGCACCCACATGTACGAGGTCAAAGCTCAATATTATAATGTACTTAAAGGCCTACCTCATTCTTTGGCACCATTTGACACGTCTCCAAATATCGGTTTGGCGTGGCTGATGGCTTTGTCGATAAATACATATCCTCAAATATCTGTGAGCTCCTGATCTTCTGCCTAGTACTAACTGAATGGTGCACGGGTGGTGCGCTTACCTTTGCGCTGTCTCGTCTGAATTTGATTCCCGACGCGACGATCAATTGTTGGAATGGTACTTCGCAGGCAGGGCGCTGCATCACAAAGTATGCCTACCTCGAATGGATGTTAAGCTGGGTATCCTGTCTGCCAGCATTATAGTTGGTGGACGTCAAACATCCCAGGGTGCCTTCCAAACATGGCACCCTGAATTTTTTTTAATAAATTCCCACCAAAATCAGCTCCAGTTGAATGATTGGCTTGGCCATCTCGTTTGAGATTGGCTTAGCCATTCCACGGCCGACCCCACCACAATATGATGGGATTAATTGGGGATGTTAATAAATTCGGAGTTAGTTTGGATGTTCAGCCTTGTTCATACGATCATGCATTACTGTGACAAACGAGAGAAGTTATTTATAACTGACAAACACCATGGTGTTCAGACTTTCAGTTACCTCCTTCACTTTCATTTCGGCAATTTTGCATGAGATTATTGTGCAATGGCTTCTCGTGACCAAAATCTTTGAGTGTGTAGTATTGGCTGTAATTACAGCACTTGTACTTAAGAAAGAACAAGTTCCACGAAAGAAAAAAGTTTGGATTAAAGAATGACGACAGAGACAGAGTGAAAGAGGTGGTTATGGCCAAGAATTTCAGGAATTCTGTGAGCAACATACTGTAAAATTAGAACTAAACCCAAGGCAAAGAGCCGAGAGACTTCATGAACTACGTGTGAATGTCTTTCCCCAAATTTTTCATTGCCTTTGGAACCTGCAGAGAAGTTTGATACACATTTACAATTGAAATTCCACCTGCAGTACTGCTAGAAGCAACTTTGGTTTTTGGCCAGATGCTTTGCTCCCATTGGCTCACCACTTGAATCTCATGGCTGTGACCAACCAAAAATTGAACTCTAATTTAAAAAAAAGACTTTTTTGTGTCCAAACTATCCTTCACACCTCTCTTTCTAATGTTCCTTTTGTTCTGTTACATCCTCATCCATACTAGAACATAGAACAGATGAGGACGTAACAGAACAAAATGAGCAGCAGAGAGAGAGAGAGAGAGAGAGAGAGAGAGAGAGAGAGAGAGAGAGAGAGAGAGAGAGAGAGAGAGAGAGAGAGAGAGAGAGAGAGAGAGAGAGAGAGAGAGAGAGAGAGAGAGAGAGAGAGAGAGAGAGAGAGAGAGAGAGAGAGAGAGAGAGAGAGACAGAGACAGAGAGAGAGAGAGAGAGAGAGAGAGAACGAGAACACGATAGAACACGATAGAGAACGATGAAACAAACTAACAGTATGTTTGAGAGACAAAATAGAGGGAGACTTGGAGAAATATGGTACATGGAGAAAAATGAAGGCTAGGGGAGGACTACGGGTTGAACAAAATGGATACAGCCACAAACTCTCAGGAAGGAAAAACTGGAGAGGTCAAAAGACATGGGCTTGGTGGGGATTGACGTAGGTAGAAAACATCATGGTTTTGGATGGGGGATGATCTGAGGTGGTGGTGAACAACTGTCTTAAAGCCCTGGATGGAGGAATGGTATTGAATACACTGAGGAAGTTGGTTCCACAGGCAAGAGAAAGCAGCAACAAATGAGTGGAGGTGAGCAGTGGGCCTTTATTTTGAGTTTCACCAGAAGTGGACTGCTGGAAGACCGCATGTGTCCTGCAGAAACCTGGGGGTGATGGAGCGTAGAGAAGTTGATAAAAGTTCTGATTTTCCAAGGAAAGACTTTGCATGATGAAGGATGCCCAGTCGGTGACTGGCTTTGGAGGCCAACCTGGATATATGGTTTGCCGAAGAAAGATCATGGCTGATGGTGATACCCAAAAGCTTGAGTGACAACTTCTTAATTGGCTAAATGGCCGCCTTGAGGATTGGGAGGAATTTTTAGATCCTCGTGGAGGATCTCTAAGTCTTACTCACGTTGTCGTTCTTGTGGACTTTTTTTGTTTCACAGCCTACAGTTTTCATCGAAACTTCCTGAAACTTGGCATATATATGTAAAAATACCCCGCGCAGACAGAAACTATTTCCGATTTTGAAAATTCCTCCGAGAAAAAAAAGTTATGACGTCAAAATATCTCCGCTAATGGAAATCGCCTAAAAATTATCTCTGAAACTAGGCAAGCTTTTTGAATTCTGTTTGCAGGAATCGGACAGGGCATTAGCAGAGATGAATTACCGCACATACGATACATCACTATGATGTCATATCAATTTTTATGACGTCATTCCTATTTTTGACATTTTTTGTTTCACAACCCAGAGTTTTCATTGGATCTTCTTGAAACTTGCCATGTATATGCAGAAAGCCCACGCGCAGGCAGTAACCATCTCGGATTTTGGAAATTCTTCCTAGAAAAAAGTTGACGTCATGATATCGGCGCTAATATAAATCGCCTATACCATTATCTCTGAAACTAGGCAAGCTGTTTGAATTTTGTTTGCGGGAATCAAGCTGGGCATTAGCACAGATAATTTATCACAAACCTGATAAATCACAATGACGTCATATTCGTTTTTATGACGTCATCATTAAGAGGACGAGGATCTTAGTTCATTCGAGCTTGTTTTTTTTAAGTTACCTGGAATTTTAGTGTGCCAAGCATATTATTGCATTTTCTATAACAGTTTTGTGTGCAGATTTCAAATCGAATTGATGCCACTCTCTAACCCTTGGGCAATTTTAAGATATTTGGTCTTAAATTGGTGGCCATCTTGGAACATCCATCACTCAACACTCCCTTCAAGGAATGGGACAAATTCTTTTGTTTTTAAATGGATTGAATTTTCATCATTGATTCTGGTAGCCATGTTGAATTTCTCATGGCAGCCATTTAGAATTTACATTAGAATTGTTAAATCGGCACTCGGTTGATGGAACTTTTTTAATGTATTGCTTTTCGATGACAAATCCACTTTTGCAGTATTTGCAAATGATAAACAACTATACAAAGTCACTGTACAGATGATGATGAAAGGTTATCATCCTCGTGAATTTGAGAAATTCATTCCGTGTCTTGGAGGAATGCTTATGTTTCTGTCATTTGTTGGCTCTGTTGGAACCCTAATGGCAAACGCATTATTGCAAGAAGTGATACAAGCGGCATTTGCCGGTGTGCCTAACATGTTGCGTGGCAAAAAGTTTCCACAAAACATATGAGAATTACGATAATAGCTGAAGAACTTTTACACACTGTGCTTGTGAAGGAAGATGTGCAGAGTTTTCAGTCAATGATGTTGATCCTTGAAGAGGTTTAACTCGAGTCGTACGACTCATCTTTGGCTTGATTCATTCATAAATCTGGTGTTGATTATGATGCAATTTGTATGTACAGAATGTGCAGAATGTGCAGGTGAGTGACCTCTCCACTAACTTGCTGCTTTATGCATGCTTCCATATTTTGCTGCTGATGGCCATTGGGACTATTTCAGACATGGAACCGTCTGCATTGTGAAGATGGCAAAGTTGCCTATTAGTCCATGGGATGGAGCAGATGTCGGTACCACCTGCGGTGGCAAAACCTCAGTGGGTTTTTTTGAAAGTTCTATAGCTAGGGATTAGGGAACACATTTTGATGTGATAACCGTTGCACAATAACAGCTTTATAAGAGTTTTGGGGGCAAACACCACGTTTTTTGAATTGCAATTTTTAAAAATTGCATTTCATCGATAAAATGTATTTGAGGATAGTAGATGGTTTTAATTAACTATCTGCAAGTTTTCTGAGTGAATTCCACACATTTTGACCTATGGTTGCCATGGAAACGGGCATCTTGTGTCAAAAACTGCATTTTTTTTTTTTAAACAATTTGAAATAACTCAAAGAATGGAATTATTCAATGACTGGGTATGGTAGTTCATAGGACACCAAATACGAGAAATACATCACAATCATTGGAACACGTGGATTTGATGTGAAAAGGCAATTTTGCGGTAAGGCCTAAGTCACATTTGCCACGGCGGCCGTGGGGGTCTCCGAAATCTACGGCCACTAGCAATTATACGGCGGCCGCTGTATTTCCATGGTCACACAATGTAACAGTCACATATGTTTTTATTTTTCGGGGAGCCACACGGCGTATTTTTAAATTGTGAAGACCGAAAATGTAGGGGTGCCGTACGGTCTTTGATTTGATGTCGCACGGTGACCTTAGGGCGTTCCTGCAGCGGCCATATAATTTTCAAGGCAGACGCAAGGTGTCCGCAAGGCGACCACAGGGGGACCGCAGGGGGGCCCTAAGGCGAACGTGCGGCCATGCAGATGGTAACGAGTGGGTTTTTATTTATTTATTTTTTCCCAGTTCTTTTGTTTCGGCTTGTCGAATTGCTACGGCGAACGTAGAAATGAAAAAAGTTATAACTCCGCGCTATAATTCCACGGCGACCTTACGGCCTGTAAAATATAGCCAAACAGCGTAGAGCCACCCTGAGGCCACCTCAGAAACTCTGTGGCCGTCGCACGTTTCTGTCAATTCAGAAGGCGCACGGCCGCCGTATCCTCGCCGTAGAGCAAATGTGACTTGGGCCTAAATCAGGTCTTTATTGAAAACCATTTTCTAAAATTCAAAATATCAATGGTAGTACAAAAATGGCCACGGGATATGATTGATAATGGCACAATACATTCTTGTAAATAAATTAAATGTGTTTGTATCAATGTTTCGACGGGATCTGAAGTAAATTAATACCTCGTTTTACCTTAATACCTTAATATACACGTACATAGTAGGTTGTCAGTCAAGACATGCACTCAAAATATCAAATAAGCATTGTCTGTGGTATTTAATTTATCAGGTTGACAAGAAGTTTAGTCGGTGGAATGACATTTTGGACGGTTAGAGATCCAAACTTCCACATACAAAGAGCTGTCTGTCTGCTCCTTCATCGAGTATAAAACACATTGTCCCAGTGGATTGAGAATTTGGATCAGCTCAGCATTCCCTGTGTGGAACTTCACTTCAAGAGGCAGTGAGATGTTTTGGTGGATGCCATCTTCCTTCCAAGACTGCATCAATTATATCGAATGATCACTAATGATCTTTCAACACTAATGATCTGGTTTGATACCTCTTCATGCCCTGTAATGATCACCTGCAGGAGGTGTTTCACTACAGCTGGTAGGTTTTCTGATTCCACAGTGAGTTGCGATGGTTGAGGAGGCCATTCCTCCATCACATCTGGATCTCTGATGTCAGTATGCTTATGAAAAGCAGCTTTTATCACCATTGACATTGGATCAGTTTCAGATGAACAGATTGCCTTTAACTTCCTCTTCTGCTCCATATTGTCACAGACCAGTTGATCCCTTGGCAGATGATCATGGTGTACCAACAGTTTGCCGCTGCTATTCTGAAGAACATGAAGTGATTCCCAAAACTCACACTCCAACATACGACGAATGTGATTTTTGATTGAGTTTTTAACCTCGTGAATGCCGTACATGTTCATTGAAGAAATAAGGCGTGATGTGAGATTGATCATGCGCTTCACTTCAGGAAACGAAAATTGTTCATTCCTTATGAACATAAATAAGTCTCTGTACGAGTTGTTCTCTGCTGCCTGATAGATAGCGTCATTGTCATACTACTACCTTCCATGCCATCACAACTGTTTGACGCAGAATCCTCTTTCGTGTATACATGGTAGTATGACCTATGGTAATGGCCTTCAGCTGCCACAAGGTCCCTGTTTACAATAGCAAGCATCCACTGGTCTATCTTCCTTACAACAGCTTATCTGACTGTGGCATCAGCGCATCACTGAGTGCATATTGAACCAGACGTTCCTTAGAGTTCTGTCCCTTAAGGTATATGTTAACCTTTTGGCAAAAGATACACTTCACCTCATACACTCTCAATGAACTTGTCTCTTGCCTTGTTGAACCCTGTTGAGAATGTTCATGATCATCAAAGTCCTCTTTGTTGGTAATTTGGTGGTTATTTCATCCAGAAGCTTTTTTTATGGTTAAATTTTCTGCAGCATTTCCAATGGTATTGCACGGATGGGATTTCCCACTGTGGCAGGTCCTTTGAAATGTTAAAAATAGTCATGATTTCTGATTTCTGCTTCCCTCAACAAACTCTGCCACGAATCTAGGTTTTGTGGTGACACCAATTTAGAATCGTTATCAGTGCAGTGGATCAAGCAGTCCGTACGCGGCCGCTTTGGTGGCAGTCAACTATCTTCACCTTCCATTGTCAACAAGCCTTATCCTGAAAAATACAAGAGGAAACAGAAGTTCATCAGAAGAGTTTATCAGTCTATATAACTAATCAGTGGTATTTTTGCTCTCTGGTATATTGATTGTGATGTATTTCTGGTATTTGGTGTCCTATGAACTACCATACCTCATCATTCAATAATTTAATTATTCGAGTTATTTCAAATTGTTTTTAAAATGCAGTTTTTGACCCAAAATGGCTGTTTCCATAGTTAATTAAAACCATGTGCCATCTTCAAATAAATTTTATCGATGAAATACAGTTTGTTTTTAATTGCAATTCAAAAAACGGGGTTTCCCCCAAAACTCTTATAAAACTGCCATTGTGCAATGGTCATCACAACAAAATGTTCCCGAGCCATAGACCCTTTAAAAAAAAAAATCCACTGAAGCTTTGCCATCTCAGGTAGTACCAGTAAGTCAGATTTCAGCACTTGGCTCATGGATGATATGGACCTACTGAAGCACTTCATGAACAAGGAACATGTAATTCGACATCAGCTGGCCTTGTGGGATGCAATTTGGAGTGATATGATGATTGAGCCGACTGTGATGAGATATGGCCCTGAAGGAGGAACATGAATCGCACTGAATCCCAGGGTTTTGCAACACTGGGTATGAAGCCTCCACATAATCAGCCAGCTGCAAAAAGACCTGATTGAACTGGATGACATACACAACCTCAGTCAACCAAGATTCCACAAAGAAGAGGGAAAGTCTGGAATTTGATCTGATGAGTACGGAAAGAAGATTCAGGAAATGTTCAACACATATACTGCACGTCTCAATTGAGAAGAGCACCCACAAGAGTTGGTGAATATTGAAACTGGAAAATTGGCACCTGACGGTGAATGTTGATAGATACACAGAAATTGGCAGGAAGCAGTTACGGTCATTCCAGTCAACTTTACCAGATGGATGATATGCTCCACTGAGCATTAATCAATGAATCAGCCATAGTTGGAGATGTTGACATTGTTGATACAGCGCCAATTCGTTGCCATGTAATAGCCATGCAACTCTCTCGAGAATCACTGACAATGAATGACGTTCTGAAATATGAATTGGCTGCAATTCCTACAGCAATGTTTATGGATTCTGGTGAGAAGTAGATTGCAAAGAACAAGTCTGTATTTAAGAACAACATGAGCATGGAAGTCTCAGCACCACTACATCCTGCACCATAAACAGTAGTGATAGATGGTTCTGCTATCTTGTGGATTGTTCACTGGCCTACCAAGAGAACTTAGGCTGAGATTGTGTCAAATGTTACTGACTATGTTCTGCAAAAACTTGCATCAGAGCATGTATACTTAGTATTTGACCGATACCATCCACGCACGATCAAGTCATTTACATTTGTTGAACGGGAGAAAGCAGCTGTTCGGGCCCATAAAGTGACAAGACAAACTCAATCCATCCATCCATCCATCCATTGGGACCATACTCTGTGCAGAGTGTTGGTGCTGCCTAAGCAGTCTCCTTGACTATTGGGCACAATCCTGCACGGGTCACCACTCCGACGCAGGATACCAGCAAGCTGACACTCATTTTGCCGACCTCGGAAGGATGACAGACCGAGTCAACCCCACCTGGTATTAATTCAATAAAATTCAACAGCCAAGTAGGATTTGAACTCAGGATCCTCGGATTCCAGGCCCACCACCTGAACCATTAAGCCAACACCAGGCATAAGACAAACTCCACTGCCTTCAAAAGCAATTGTGCTGGCAAACAAAGAAAACAAGACTCATCTCTGACATTATTTGCACAAGTCATGAAGTATGTAAAAGCCAATAATTTGTTGAATATGCTCATCATCACTGGAAGTGCAGAAGTGCCAATACAAATGTGGCATGGAAAGACACAAGTATGGTAGATTTGTTATCAACCCATGATAACTCAGACATAATCCTGGCACAACAGTAATTCATGCTGTTACACAATGTGAGTACAAGTATTTGAAAGTGATACATGATGACTTATTTGTACGACAACTGGCAACTGGGTATGTCTGCCACAGTCACTATGGAAGCAACCAGTGGGGAGAGAAAGCTCGTAGACATTGGCAAACTGTCAACAAACACCAAGACATTGTATCACATCTACTTGTAGCACATGCGGTATCTGGATGTGATACAGTTTCCCAATACCATGGTATTGGGAAGGCAACAGTTTTGAATAAGTGAAAATAATCTAAAATCAGGAGTTTGGCTCAACAAGGTAGGCCTGGTAGATGTTGATATGGAAAAGGTTTTGCAAGAAGCAACTTTCCTCACAAATCGCTGTTACGGATACTCAAGTCAAAGTATGACAGCAAGCAGAATAAAGGCATGGACTGCCAAGATGGCCAAGGCACGTAAATCGGCAACCACAGTTGGCCTCCCTTCCGCCCGCAATCGAGGCATTTCAGGAAAATGCTAAGAATGCTCACTTCCAAGCAATGCAGTGGCTTTCAGTGCCATTTTGCAGGCCCACCATCCCTTGACCCAACATGTTTTGGCTGGACACGTGATGAGAAAACCAAATCGTTGATCCCTGTGGGAGTTCCGTCTAATGCTGCACCTGAAATTTTGGAAACGATCAAGTGTAACTGTCGATCAGATCAACCATGTGCTGCCAACAGATGTAACTGTTGAGCAGCAAAATTAGCATGCACTCTGATTTGTAACTGCCAAAGGAAACCAGATGCATGCTACAGTTAGCACACATAAGGGATTTATCATTATCTAATGATAATGATGAAGGCAAAGGTGAGGAGCATGAAGATAATACCGAAAGCAGAAATAATACAAGTGGTTGAACTTAACAGTCCCAATTAACTTGCATCATTGGATGTTCAGCATTGAAGACCTGCTCGGGTCTCGTCTTGAGAGATTGGGTACATGAGATTTGTAACTTTCTTTAATTTCCTAACTTATGGTATAGATTGAAAGGTGATGGTTGGGAAATTCTTATTGTTGTTTATGGAATGTATTTTATTTGCTTTTAATGACTCAGAGCAAAGTGTCTTAATTTACTTGCTTTTTGTAAGTTATAGTGATTAAAATTAATTTAAATGCGTTATTACTTGTATCACGATTGATTGTTTATTTTTTTATCAAAAAAATCTGAATAGGTGTTGAGGAAGATACTGTACAGCTTCCAAACACAAACCAACTTATCTGTAATTTAAAGGTAAAACATTTTTTTTTTTTAAGTTTGTTAAGTTCCATCAACCGAGTGCCGAGTTATCAATTCCAACGTAAATTCAAGATGGCCACCAGAATGCATGATAAGAATAACTTCACAGTTTCCAGACATGAACCAACGGCTTTGTCATTAAAAATCAATATGTTTAAAAAAAAGTTTGTCCCATTCCATCAATGTAGTGCCGAGTTATGGATTTTAACATCAATCCAAGATGGCCACACTTGAAAGCCAAATATCCTAAATTGCCCAAGGGTTACAGAGTGGCATGAATTAGATTTTAAATCTGCATACAAAACTGTTATAGTAAATTCAATAACAATCTGCTTGGCACACTGAAATTCCAGGTTTTTCAAAATCCCCCCAGACTATAAAGAGGTTTGTTAAGTAAGTAGATGGGAAGGTTTCCCACCTGGTGCTTTCGGAGAGGGAGAACGTGAAAGTGTGGGATTTGTCTGGGTTGAAATACATATTCCAAGTTTTGGACCTGCTCTTCCTTCTATCAAGGTCTGCATGGAGAAAAATTCTGCAGTCTGCCTGTCTGAAGTATGAGAGATGCTCTGGCAGAGGATGGAGTTATCAGCTAAGAGCAGGAGTTTTTTTTTTTCAGAGAATCAGATTTTTTCAGAAGCAGGATTTTTCAGAGAATCGGAAAAATGGTTGATGAAGATAAAGAATAGGACTGAGCCCAAGATACTGCATTTGGGCACTCCGACCCGAACCGGAAGAGGAGACGAGCGGACCTCGTTAAGAGCTAGGTGCTGACTCCAAGAGTGAAGGAAGTCAGTAAGCCATGAGAGAAGGTGGCCTTTGAATGCTGTCGGCAGAGAATTTTAATGTGGGGTGCCAAACTTTGTCAAATACTCGAGAGATGGCCCTGATCTCTTTTCTGAGGTTGAGTGCTTACGTCCATTGTTGGGAGAGTCAAAGCAGCGTGTCTAGGGTGGAGTGACTGTGTCTAAATCTGAACTGATGATCTGAGATTCGGCACCTGGATAAAAGGAAGGATTTCATGTCAACTACGATGATGGATTCCATGACCTTGCTTTTAAAAATGGAGGTAAGCTAATCAGCCTTTGGTAAAAGTATCTGTTTTTGCACCATGTTTGTGAACTTCAATGACGTTGGCTGACTTCCAAGTATGTGTGGAAGGTGACCGAGAGAAAATGAGAGGATGAACAGAGCAGAAAAAGGATGTGAAAGAGTGACAGAGCAGGATTTTAGGACACGGTCTGTTGCAGAATCATTGTTGAAGGTTGCCAGAAACTTCTCCACCCAATGAGAATGACACAGTGTCCAGGAACAGTTGGGTATGAGAGGGTAGGGTAAGTAGAGGGAATGAGAGATTGGGTGACATGAGATTTGAAAGCAAACACTGAAGTGAGGCTTTCAGCATTCTCATAGCAGAGTCTGCTGTGGTTCCATTTGAAGTACTAAGTTGAAAGATAGAGGGAGGTGGTTGGGGGGGGGAGGGGGGTGGAGGTGGACAAGACATCCAACGGTGTAAGATGTAAAGCCAGGGGCTTGGCAGGAGGTCCGTTTCAGGCCACGTGTTGCCCAGGTCTATTGTCTAAACTCTTGTACAGAGACCTAACAGATGGATTTGATCATCCACCGATTGAATTCATTCCACTGCTTCATTCTTACATTGCACCCTCACTTCATACCCAATTGCAAACTCATAGATCATGTGATAAAACACCCTTGCTGAGCAAAGAGAAATCGCATTCCTGAGAGTGATTTTTGGATCAGGGAATTTCCAATTTCCCCGTTTCCTTGCATTCCTTTTCCACATCCAGCTGGTATAGTAAGCCATTGGCTGAGAGCAAAAACTACAAGTAACACCCAGGAAAACAATTTGTACTTGGATTTTTGGAAATTTTGGTTTATTTTTTATTTCTCAGGTTGGATTTTTTTTTTTTAATGAAACGCAATAAATGCATTTGGATTTGTCTGAGTCATTGCTGGTAGTCTACAGTCTCCATGCAAGAATGCCCTATCAAATGAAAACATCAGTGTAAATTAAATCAACAGGTTGTTCCAAAAAGACCTGGACAACTTTGGTTGTTAACATATTTAGTACCACAATTAATATAAACAAAACATATCCTTTGCTTGATATGATACAGAAACTCGTAAAGTTTTTTTTCATTTTCAGGTCTGGTGGTTTGATTTAAAAGAAAATGGCGATTCCATAGGAAAAGGTTCAGTGCGTCAAATGGTTCATCGAGATGAGATCCGACACGCAAGTTCAGCGTAATTTCCGTACAAGGTATGGAAGGAATCCACCATCACGGACAAGCATCAGAGAGTGGTACAAGAGGTTTAAGGAGACTGGAAGTTGTCAGAAACAGGGAAATTACCGGTGGACCGAGCAAGTGCAGCAGATGTTGAACGAGTGTGTGAATCATTTCAACAAAGTCCCAGAAACTCAATCTGATGTGCATCCAGAGAACTGGGACCACCAACCACTACTGTGCACTGGACTTCGTATAAAAGACTGAAGCTTTATGCCTGTAGGGTGTAGATTCTGCAGGAACTCAAACCAAATGACAGATCCAAATACGAGGCGTTTGCCTTGGAAATGCTCAGTCGCATAGAGGATGATGGAGATTACCTGAAAAGGGTCATTTTCACAGACGAAGCTACATGTCCTGTATCGAGGAAGGTCAGCAGGCACAACGTGAGGATCTGGGGCTATGAAAACCCCCACGTGGTCATTGGAACACATATGTGACAGTCCAAAGGTCAATGTGTGGTGTGGCTTTCTCCATGACCACTTGGTGGGTCCGTTTTTCTTTGTGGAGAATACAGTAACCTCAACAATTTACATGAACATGTTGGAAGGATTCACCCTCCTACAGATTGAAGACCTGCAATCCGATATCATTTTTCAATAGGACGGCACTCCCCCTCACTGGGCCGTCATCGTTCGAGCCGTCCTGAATAAAAAATGTCCAGGTCGCTGGATTGGCCAAGACGGACCACAATCACCAGACACCCCTTGATTTTTTTTTTTGTGTGGGGGTTTGGCAAAGCTGGTGTCTGCAACACCAGGGTGGAAAGCCTGCAGGATCTTCATTCTCAGATCACAGCTGCTTGCACACTGGTGGACGCAAACATGCTGAGCTAAACATGACAAGAACTCGTGTGTGTACCGCCTGATGTCCTGTGTGCGGCAAACGGAGCTCACATTGAAGTGTATTGATGGTGAGCACAAATCTTTATGAGTTTCTGTATCATATCAATCATGGAGTATCGTTGTATCATTTGTGGTTCCAAATATATTGTCTGGGTCTTTTTGAAATACCCTGTATACTATAAGAGGTGTGTGTGTGTGTGTGTGTGTGTGTGTGTGTGTGTGTGTGTGTGTGTGTGTGTGTGTGTGTGTGTGTGTGTGTGTGTGTGTGTCGTTTTTATCTCCATAATTCGGGTTTCAGAAGGTGAAACTGAGTCCTCCCAGGACTCGAAGTATCCACCTCCATTTCGGTGAAGGATCTCTATCCATGGGTTAAGTTGTGAAGTTGTGTTGTTCTCAGTTTTGTTCCCGGGTTCTTTTCAGGATCGTCACTGAGCAATGGACAGCTTCCAACTGTAGTTTATTTGTGGTATGTTCCCAGTGATGGCGTGAATTTTTAATCGCTCGATGGTGTCTAAGCCTTTGTAGCTATGTGAAAGGTAATATTAAATGATCTCCAACCCCATTCCTTTGTGTTTTAAGCCCCCACAACAACAAAAAATGCCAACAACATTGGAACAGCACCGGGCATCACCGGGTACCCCTGCTAGTAGTTAATAATTCCTGTTTGGTCGGGTGGGGGGACTTCATCAACTCTAGTTTTCCAGTGGGATGCAACTTATTATCCCCATGCTTTTTTTTTAATGGGGGATATTGTAATCGTCTCTGTCTGTCTGTCTGTCCGTCCGTCACGCTATCTCCTCCTCAACGGTTTTTCAGAAATTCACCAAACTTGGGTGGTTATGATCACAACATGGCAAGAAAGTGTGAGAGCAGTATCATTTTTGACCCCACCCCTTAAAGTGGGGTTCAAAAGGTCAAATATCAAAAATGCAATTGCGGGCACATTTTAAACTTTTTTTAATGAAACTTTGTTTATGCAATCAACATTGGGAGATGCATGAAATATGTAACGAGTTTTTGGATTTGACCCCCAGTTCATGCCCCAGGGGGTGGGGACTTCGGGCCACAGGGGTCAAAACATAAGATTTTTTGTTTTCACTCAAAATTTGATATTTGGCCATTCTGGTTCGACCGTTTTGCCATCTTTCAACATTGCCTTAAGTGAGAAGCGTGGGGATTTGCGAAGGCACGCCATTGACTTTGCTCTAACTAGAAATTGTTTTTCGTTTTGTGTGAGCACCTACCTTTAGGGGTTCTCTATATATTATGTAACTCAATTTTGGCAATTTTAGACACACCGCCTCAAGCAATGCTTAGTCATGTAGTAGCCAAAGACCCCCTCCTTCCCTCTCCCCCAATACTTACATAACTTTTGTGAGACAACCACCCCAGGATAAAGGAGGACATGAGAAAATTGAGATTTCTGAACATTATCCATGGATGTCGTAAAAGGTGGTGTTATTATTAACATGAAAAGTTTTTATTCACTTAAATGACAGCCTGTGGTTGAGTTCATGAAACAAGAACGTCAGTCCAAGCGAGCCTAAAAACGGAGCAGAATAAAGAGGGAAATCTTGAAGCCATCCTGCTTGCCTTTACTAATTAGAGGCCCGTACTCTACATTTAATATCACTCTTTTTCTTGGCGCTAGAACCAATCCTGGACAGGTCGCCATTTCAGTGCAGGTGATGGACACTGGGGTTGCTGAAGCACAGACATAATTGCCTGAATGATGTCCTCCACCAAAGTGAATTATGTATACGTATCTTTAACATTCAACAACAACCAGTGCTGGCACACGGGTCCTCCAGTTTACCGTCCTTCCAGTGGACCACACACACATTGATAAATCGCCATATTTTTTATCTGAGCCGAGATTCAAACCTCGAGCTAACAGGTAAAAAGGCAAGTACACAAACCTCTGGGCCATCCTGCAAATCCACTGACTTGCTTTAGTAGTTGCAATGCTATAGTCCAGCAAAAAGGTAAGTACGTCTTTAGTATTCATTTTGAAGGGTTACGAAACACAGGCTGAAACATTCCACTACCTTTGCATTCTGGTCTGTCCACCCACATGTGCATTATGTAATACTAGCAGGGGTACCCAGCATTGCCCAGTGTTGCCCAGTCTACATTTTATGGGGGCTAAAACACTTCTTCACACCCACTGAGGAATGGGGGTCCCTACACACTTCCCGACACCCACAATAGAGCGATTAAAATAAAATTCCAACTTTGGGTATTTTCCAAAACTTTTTTTTGCCTAAAACAATCCCTAGAACTCACTCATGAACCTCTGAAAGTTTGACGAAGATCCGTTCAGCCATCTCTCAGAAAAATGGCAACAGACAGACAAACGGCTCTCTTATAATATAAATATTGATGGTTCGTTAGAAGATTGAATCTCTGCCTGATGGTTATAACTGAGTAGTTAAAAAAAAAAAACATTAATTCATGTTGATGTTTTGTTGCACAATATTACCAAAATCTGTTCTTGTATTGAGAGGACAAAGGGTACAACTTGATCTGCTCTTTAATTATTCTGCGCCTTCATTATTGCATCACTCACTCTCTGCAGGACTTTGTAAGTATTAACTCCATCTTCAATTGGTTCAGAATTATACCCCAAGAATTGTTATGCAATCATGCAAATATTATCATTTATGATGCCGGTTCTCAAAGTAGCTTCATTGGCTGTCTCTCTATTCAACAATGAATCATCCTAGTCACTTATAAAGCCATAATTAGCAACCGTTCTCCATCACACATCACTGGTCCTCTTGAGACGTATAAACCGGTCTGTTCCCTGCATTCTGCACATGTTGTTTTACTTCAGACTGGCATGATAGCTGCATAGGAATGGATTGCGATTTTTTTTGGTGCTTATTAAGGGATTCCTTTGCTTGGTGATTTGTGCATTGTTGGTTGGCTAATCCATTGTACTTAGTTGTCGGTAAGGCTAGCAGGATGGCCTAGACCTAGAGTTATGCACACTCACTTATAAGGCTTCTAGCCTGTGTTCGAATCTCGGACCCAGATATAAACTGTCATCCCAGTGTTTCACATGCAGGGTGATTCATCAATGTGTGTGCCGTCCCTCGGATGGACGTTAAATGGGCGTCCTATCTTTCGACATTAGTTCGTGGATGTTAAAGATCCTGCAGTGTCCTTTCCGAAGGAAGCGATCTCTGCATCAAGGCCGAATTCCAAATGTCTGCCCTAATTACTGCTGGGAAGGCAATGGCAAACTACCCAGTATAACCCTTGCCAAGAATCTGCTTCGGAAGCACTGACACTCTGTGACAGAGTGTGGTACTTCAGAACCAGAAAGCTGGCAAGATCGCCGAGAGGGATGCACACTTGCCTGTGAGCCGTCTTGCCTGGGTTATAATCTCGTTTGTCATTCTGTTGTTTGGTATGTAGGAAAATGTATCGATGTGTGTGCCATCCCTCAGACATACCTTAATTTTGGTGTCCCACCTGCCAGTATTAATTGATGGATGTTAAATATCCAACGGTGCCCTTCACGAAGATTAGGCGAGCTATCGCTGGCACCTCGAATAAGCTACTAATTCCCACCTGGGCTGTGGGTAGCAAGTGGTCCGCTCATCTTGGAGGTTCCTTTACCCCAGGCTATACAATCTGCTATCTCAGAGTGTGGTTGCTGGCTGAGAAACAGCTTCCGCACTGTAAAACACAAGTTGACCGGGTGGTTCGCATGTTTCATGTGAACGGCCTTCATCGGATTTGAAGAGCAACCAATACGTATTACACATTTTTCTTACTGTGCCTTGTATACGATTGAAAACTATAACCTGCCGATGACTGGGAACCTTTTAAATATGCTCACCGAGCTTTACAACTCTTCCTCATCCTATATTCACTCTGTTTCTTGAACCTCCAAAAAAAGACATCTTTGTACACAGGCTGGTGGATATACAGTCGTCCACCTTCTTCCTCGACTCTCCATTTTATTCTGTTTTACCCATTTTCTACTCTAAATGTTATTTTCATTGCATCTTTAAGTTTATTAAGTTGTAATTTCTTTCTTTTAATTCCGTTCAGTGCCTTTTCCATGATCTTTCTACATAAAGATTTTATTTTATTTTATTTCAAAGGATATAGGCCATGGGCCAGATATGGTCCATGTGCAACCCCCCCCCCCCCCACAACCCTTCGACCCCATATTTTTCTGAAGCCTTAGGATCCCCTGAGCATGAATTCAACTGGTAACAGTGAATAAACTGGGACTCACTATCCATTTTCCAACCATATCTGACGGTACCCTCAAAATGTTAACTTTTCAGTTTCTCACATAAAAAAATCCCCTGACTGATAAGATCTCTGCAGTTACCCAATAAGCATTAATATTAACAAATTATATATCAAATGAAAGATTATCACATGCAGATTTTCAAAATAGAGTCATCCGTCAAATTTAATAGCGTTGTCCCAAGAAGCGTTATGTTTAATAGCGTTATGTTTGTCCCAAGAAGCGATGAAGATGAAGGAGTACCTCGCCTTTCCTTTTGACAACTCAGATTCAACTCAGATATCTGAAATAATTACGTATATTCCTGCTCATTTTACCCGACACAAACAAATAAATATTTCTATGATATCACAAATTTTACTACCTTTCTATCGATACCAAAATTGTCCCACACCGACTAAAGATGTACCAGGTATAACATCTTAAACATAAGTACATCACTGTTGCAACACCCAACATGTAGTCACCAGTAAGACGTAAGACTGAGAGAATATTCCTTACTTCACATAAATAATATAAATTATAAGTTTATTTAAGAAAAACAATTGAAACTTATTATGTCATGTCCACAAAATGTCATTGTGCATGGATTACGCATAATATTCATTATCGCCGTCGTCATCACTCTCCAATGCCTGTTCAATATCATCAAATGCATCCATATCTGAATCCTCATCAGAGTCAGTGTCGTCAGGTGTGACTTCAGCAATGTCAGCCAGTTTCCGTGGGAGGACATCTCCTTCATACCATAGAGGATAAAGGTTACCATCCTTTTCCTCCCAACCATGTCCCTGACCAGCCAGGAACCTGTGGTTTGTTCTTTGTCAACATCCTAATGATCATCCAAATCATTTCCACTTTAGTTGAGTGCTCCATTGCTTCTCCAGAACCTGGATAAAGTAGCTGATTAACTTTCAGCTTGGGATGCTGTCTTTTGGTGATATAGCAGTCAGGAAGTATAACTGTATCTGTCAGATGTGGAGACCACCTCTTACCCTTCTCTTGAGAAGGCATCTCTGGGCATTTTTCAACATCATCACCATCAACTTCTTGAAGCATGATTCCATGGGCGGTATGGACTGACCCTTTACCTGTGAGGTCATTTATTAGTGAATCAAAGTTGTCAAATTCCGAGTGGAATACAGCGGGCCCAGATGGTGACCTGATGATCTCACTGGATAGCTGTGTTGATGACAACATCACTGCCTCTGCGAGTGCTGTCTCCAGTTCCAGCGAAAATGAATAACTCTCACAATGCCCCCAACCTGTTCAAAAAAGTCACGAGCTTCTCACTCCTGTAAAGATGTCGTAGAGAAACACACATAGGGATATGTTTTGAGAGTTTCCAAGATCCATTGGTAGCAGCGCGACAAATGTCTTGCCAAGTCTCTGGATTCGAGGGGTAGTGGGTGTTGCCTTTCCAGTAAAAATGTAGCACAGGAGCTGTTTGAGAACATATGGGATGACATCTTCCGGTGTCATTAGATCAGAGGGACTTGGTGACCATTTAGGATCCAGTGCCTTTGAGAAACCATCTAAAATGGCTGTCTTCATTGTGTACCTGTGGTCTCAATCATATCCATTGATGCCAACTCGAAGGCATGCTTCACTGCTGTATGGGTATCGATGTCTGAGCTGAACAAGATGTATGATTAGAACTTTCCCATGTCACAGAATGATAGCTTGTCTTTAAATGGTTCATGACTTTCAAGTTTGTGTTTAAGCTTACGGCTCCGATTGTCTGGATTACGGTGTTCACTGTCTTCCAGGATGTCAATGTATATTTTTCTCTAATCAGACAGCTTCAAAATTTTCAGATTTTGTAATACATCCTTCTGTACAATCTTACATACAGCTTCAATTGCCTTCTTATGAGCTGCTTCTAAATTTATCTGATAAATTTTTGCTTCTTAATTTATACTTTGCCATTTCTCTGCTTTCTGCACGTATTGCATGCGACAGTTCTTGTGGTATTTCGCTTCATAAGCAAAGAGATCATGCCCCCTGATTCTTGTTAGAAGTTTATCATCAGTTTTATTCTCTGCCATCTCAAGCACTGACTTCCATCCATCATATTCAAACTGGCTGAGGTCCCGGCTAGTCCAGCTACCTTTAACTTTAATCTTTTTCCGATTCTCTGAACCACAGAAAATACAGTCAGGGTTGAATATAATCTTGTCACTTGAACTTCTGCGGCTCATGCGCCGTTGTGTGACATTTGTGGTCTGTGATGAACTTGCAGTACGTTTAAGCCTGTCGAGGTTCATTGTGAAACGTTTATAACACTGCCAGTGGAAGCCATGATGCTCATCTATCATATCAGGGATCAGGTCACGTGCTTCCTTCATCATGCGGCAAGATGACGGAGGTTGTGCCGGTCGCATTTCTTTCACCTCCTGCAGTTTGGCCAGTTTCTTTTCTCCATCCTTATCTTCTGACAGCAAGTGTAATTCACCATATTTCAAACCCTTGATATGAACTATGCACACAGGAACTACAGGAGGTTCGCCACTTGTACGTTTTCATTTTGCTGGTGGCTCTTCCTTCATGTCACTTCAATCAGAACACGTCACCTGGAAATAAATATTGATACGTAAATGCATGTAGCATAGATCTTATCAGTCAGGGGGTTTTTCACGTGTGAAACTGACGAAAAGTTAACATTTTGAGGGTACCGTCAGATATGGTTTGAAAATGGATACTGAGTCCCAGTTTATTCACTGTTGCCAGTTGAATTCGTGCTCAGGGGACCCTAAGGCTTCAGAAAAATATGGGATCGAAGGGTTGTGCGGGGGGGTGGGGGGGTGGTGCACGTGGACCATATCTGGCCCATGGCCTAATACTCTCTATCGGTGCCACAAACCATCAGCGGTGATTCGGATATGCATATGCCAGAAGGTGTTTTATATGTTTAACATCCAAATTGAGATAAATACCTATTTCTTCTCAGGTTGGAATTTAAATTTGCATGTATTCAGACAGAAACCTTTATTTGTTGCCCTCCACAATTGGTAACTCAATGTGCTCACATATATTCCTTCATTCCACTGTTTTCTCTTCTTGAGAATCGTCTTTCTGAGTGTGTTGTCTCGATCTCTCCCCGTTAGGATTTCAACTCTGCTCCATGCCGCCACCTCATGGGCTCTTCCATTTACACAACTAAGCTTTACGAACCCACTGGGACCCTGTTCCCACCCGTCAACGACAATTTCCTCTGCTTGTACTGTTGTGCATCTGCTTGTTGTTGTCCCGGTATTTCACTTTTGTCCTATTTTTTTGTCGGTTGATCTGTTGTTACCTCTGCCACCGAAGGTGGACGGAGGTTACGTTCTCACCCCTGTTTCTTTTTCTGTGAGCAGGAGATCTGAAAAAGTTTTGGATGGATTCAGACGAAACTTGGTGGACAGGTCGGGTGTGTGACAAGGACGAATTGATTAGATTTTAGCGAAGATCCAGACACGAGAGATAGGGCCAAAAACGATATATAGCACGATATCTCAAAAAGTTGTGGACAAGTTATGACAAAACTTGGTGGATGAGTTGGTTAGGTGACAAGAACAAGCTGATTCATTTTAGTTCAGGTCTGGATGCAGATCCGGCCGATCAGTGGGATACTAAACTTAAACTGTTCTACCTGGCAGAGGTACGTGCTCTACCGAGTGCCATTATAGTTCCTACTGCTTTTCCATAAATCTTGATACCTGAATAATAAATTTTATCCCCTCCAGCAGTGCAACGATGTTTTTTCTTCTTTGAAATCTCTTATGCCCTTGACCTTTGCTTTATCTTGATAACTGGAGAACTTTATACAACAATCTAGGCTCATTGATGACCTAAACGACAAAGGTCAGCAAGTTGACAGACTACCGAGGGGTATGGGAAGATGAACATGCAAAATGAGGAATAACACAACCAGAGTTGGTGTCAAAGCCACCCAATGCTCGCCTGTTTATACATTTATCGTTTTTAAAAGACGTCTAATAATGAATATTTTTTATAAAGCATTGAAGTGAAGAATAATTTTAAAGAAATATATGTATTTGTATATTGTAATCAGTAACACAAGCGCAAGTGAGTACAATATATGCCCGAACAAGAAGGTATATACAGAATTGTGCTACTACATGGAAAACAGCATCCACTTTAGATGACGAACGTATGTCGCGACACACCATCTCCACAGTCTGTACCTATGTACCAGATATGAAACGTGAAAGTTGAAAACTTTAGGAGTTAGATTGCATACAGGAACGGAATGACGGACAGACAGACAGGCAGATGGACGGACAACTGGTATCACAAAATACGCTCCGATATATATATATATATATATATATATATATATATATATATATATATATATATATATATATATATACAGTGCTCCCTCACCTATCGCGGTTAATGCGTTCCAGACCCACCCGCGAGAGGTGAAAATCCGCGAAGTAGAAACCACATATTTATTTAATTATTTAAATATATTTAAACACATTTTAAACTTATTTTAAACCATTATACAGCATCCACACACACATTTAATCAGTTATTTTTTTTTTTAATTAAAAAATTTGCATCGGAAATGCGACTTCATGGGGCTGCAAAGCCTAAGACCAAAAATAATTTTAAAAATACTATATTGTAGTATAAAATATATAAAAACGTATTATGGGTACTGACCTATGAAGATATGACGATGATGATGATAGCTGTGCAGTACTGATGACGATGAAGATGACGATGATGAGATGAATGTAGTACTGCACAGCCAAGAAGAGCATTAAATCTCTTCTACTGGAGGCGCCTCTTCATCTGGCACCTCTTCATTGAAAACCCGTGATGTAGTGAAGCCGCGAAAAGTGAACCGTGATATAGCGAGGGAGCACTGTATAGGGCGTATAAAAAATAGTGTGGCAGATAAAAACATTAGAAAGGAAAAAATAACTTGTACCAAAAACTTTAACATTTTCATGCTCACGCCGGGGGTATCGCTATAGCTCTCTGTTCTTCGAACAGGCGAGCTAAAAATGAGTAACAATGGGTCACAGAGGAACAGAATGGTCATTTTTTTTTAACAATTCCCCATTTTCATGATTTTTAAAAGAACATCTTCTGTAATGTAGTGATTTAAAGACGCCATGCAGATGTGTGGCTGATGTAGTGCCCTCTGTAGGTTAGAGCAGGAAATTGTTAAAAGTTCAGAGTATCAGCAATCGCTCACCTACTCTTTGCAAAGGACACCGGGGCATCTTCCATATTCACCAACTAATGCTGGTGGACCAGACGACCAGTTTAACGTGCATCCGAGGGATGGGCGCACACATTGATGCCTCGCCCTGCATGCGAAACACCAGGATGACAGTTTTGTAGCTGGGTCAAAATTCGAATCGAATTTTAATGGCTGAGTGTCGAGTGTGCTTATCTTTAGGCTAAGCTACCCCTTCAGCCCCAATGACATCTAAATACAACGAAGTGCACAACCAATAAAGCATAAATCACCAAGCATATGAATCCGTTACTTAGAGCCAAAAATAACCCTTGGAATTAGAATAAGCACACAACAGAGAAGAAGCAGAAAGTGTTTTTATTTTTTTTTCTGCACAACATTCAAACTCACATTCATCACACCACTTGCACTGAAGTCAGCTGGCACCGAGCTGTGTTTTTTTTAATGATTACCTAAGTCCAACGAAATACACAATCAACAAAGCATAAATGACCAAGTATGGTCATTTTAATTCCTTACTGAGACTCAAACATAT
>NC_140966.1:74480387-74572887 GCF_056783735.1 Eptatretus burgeri
CGCTCTCCCGAGTGCAGTTTTAGTTTATGTTTGTTTTTGTTTTGTGGGTCACAAGTTAATGTGCGATTGTGTCGGGATCCTTATCTGCTCTTTGTGCCAGAAGAAAAATCAATTCAGAGGGTGATGAAAGTCATGAGAAAGTGTCTTAGCACTTGCGGCTAAACTAACCTTCGTTGAATCAGTCCTTAACTTTCCCTTCACCTGGGGGTGATTCATTCAAAAGCAGCCTTGAATCAGCTTTAATGGTAAATTCGTTCAAAACCTATTCCCCTTCACCTTTCCAAGTACAGTAAAAAAAAAAAAAAACTTTGGTGACTGATGCATGATTACCGCTTTCATTGCAAAGTATGCAACGAAGAATGGTCACATGTTTAAAAGTTTTTATTTTGTTGTTCTGAATCCATAAAATTAATGTCCAGGATAAAATGTCCTTGAAAAGCTTTACTTCTTGACTTCAGAAAAGTATTGAATTGTAAAATAGTCTTACTTTGGATAACACTGGCAAAATCCTAGGGAAAGTTGAATTTATATCTTTAAGGTTGACAAATGTATATTGACCTGGAGTGATAAATACTTTGAGATGGCTTTGAGTTCCTGACAGAAATATTTTTTAAAGGTACCTGCACATAAATGCACTTGCTTTTGCATGAAATTGAATTATTTCATTTGATTGCTCCTCTGATTGGGCTGAGATTTGCAACTGTGCAAATAATAATCAGCTCCTTGCAACATGTAAGCCATTCATGAGGAGCTCTGTGGAGTATGGACACCCACTTTAGGCTACAGCCCCTGCAACACCATCAAAACTTCTTAATGCTGTGGAGGTCAAAGCTCAGAGGGTCACTGGCACGTTACAAAGAAGATGTCGAGGCTCAGAGGACATGTTTCTCTCCAATTGCTGGAAGATTGTGGGCCTCTTTTTTTTTTTCCAAACTCTATTCTGGTCTTGAACCATCAGCATTTTGTTTATACTGCACAGTTGTATCCATCCATCCATCCATTGGGATCACACTCTGTGCAGAGCATTGGTGCTGCCTAAGCAGTCTCCTTTACTATTGGGCAGAATCCTGGATGGGTCGCCACTCCGACACAGGATACCAGCAAGCTGGCACTCATTTTGCCGACCTCGGAAGGATGACAGGCAGAGTCAACCCTACCTGCTATTAATTCAACAGTCGAATGGGATTTGAACTCAGGATCCTAGGATCCCAAGCCCACCACCCTAACCATTAAGCCAACACCAGGCATACAGTAGTATCCAAAGATGCCTACCAGGATGGAGCGTTATCCTTAATCTCTTTAGATGTGAAAATTTCCTTTACCTTCCTGGACGTAACCAAAAGTTAGGCCTGACTTCCAGGCTGGACTACTTAGCTTCACCCCACATTAAAACTTACAATGTTGTTAAATAATAGCTGGAATGAGTTTACTTCAGGTGCAGTAATATGTAATCATCAGGATGATAGGATATCTCCGAGGTAGCACACTCACCTTTGAGGTATTCGTATGATGTGTTCAACTAAGACCTGGCAACCTGGTGCTTCACATGAAGAACATTGTTTTGGTGAATACTAAATCCTTAAGCTGTCTGTCGCATCTGCTACCCTTCACTTGTGGATATTAAAGATTCCACGCTACCTTTCAAATTGATTAGGCAATCATGTGCCTGTCCTGTCTTGACAGCAGTCCCTTTGGCAGCACCCTACGGTGGAGTAGCAACATGCTCCTAAAAAATTAAAAGCTATGAAAGCATTCACAACTAGTCGTAGGTGTTCTAATGCCCCCACCCACCCCTAACAGAGGGATATGGCAATAACAATTTACGTCATAATCACAGACAGGAAAACATCAGCTTTGACATCAAACCAGATGACCACAAAAGGTGAAACCCCTTGGTGGCATGGTCCTTCTGTGAAAGTTATTTTCCCAAGGAACGGGAAGCGGGCTGTCGGGACTTGAACAACTGATGACAACAGCAAACAAAGCTAAATGGCTGGGTGATGTTGCTGCAGCAGCATGTCGGGTGTATGTGGAGCGGATCTGAGTAAGAGGACAATAGTAAGTGCAGCAGAAAGAGGGTACTGAAGTAATGAGTCATAACCGGCAGCTGCCAGGCATACAGTGAGGATGTGGTTTTTCACTGACTTTTTGTTCTTATTAAACTTTCAGAAGCATTGCCATTGCCGTTTGGTATCAGCGTGTGACTCAAAATGCTCTGCGGCATTTGTTTTTGTTTGTTTGTTTGTTTGTTTTGAATTCTTGCTCTTATCATTCAGATGCAGATATGCTGCGGTTTTCATTTCGTACCCCCATCACTATGTTTGGTTCAAGAAAAACAACCCAAAAATTAACTTTTTTTTTTGTTTTCAGAATTTTCCTTTGGACATGCTGCTCCAGCTTTTGGAACTATTCCTGCCGTGATTGGTGATGCCACAAAGTAGAATCAAAACGAGGCAAAGTGCAAGCATTAAAATTGTGATGTGCACACAAAATATGCAAAGGATGTTCAGGAAATGCTTTTGTGTCAAAAAAACACTTCCTCTAATCAAATAACATTGTTCATGCAATGATAACCGTTTTGTATGCAGTTAACGATTCTAATGCATGAACGCGTTGATTTCATCAACTAACCTGCGTCTAAGCTTGCATTACCCAAAGCAACGCCGAGGTTACACAACAAGTATTGTAGTGCAACCCTAAGGAGGCGAGAGGAGGGATTTCTTTGGATATAAATGGGGCAGAGATTCACATAATTTGTTACAGAAGGACTCCTGTCTGGTTTTTTTCTGTTGTGATGGACATAATGGAGGTTGTATTAGGGAGAAGTACTTCGGATGCGTTGAGACGTTAGATAACTTAGTCTCCTTCTGGAGGAAGTGACACTCGAACTCCCCCTTCTGGAGGGGGGAAATAAGTGGTATTCAGAGTCGGGGGTGGGGGGATGAGCAAGGTTCTATGATATTGGAGAGAGTTCTTGCCCGGTAACAGAAACATGAGAGGCGAAGCGCAAGAGAGAAGAGGAAGGAAGAGAAGCCACAGAGAGTAAGAGGGAGAGAAGCATGGAGCAAAACTGAGTTCGAGGAAACATGTTGGAGAAGAGGACGCCACTGAGTCGGGTGGATCGCTTCCTGTCTTGCATGGCTCGGACATCGCGTGTTTAACCACATTTGGTGCACCAGATGTGCTGAACGTGGGGGATTGACCAAGCCTTTTCAGTGTGAGCTGGTCATGTTAGGGTCGAGCTGCGATCCATCACGAGCCTGTTGACCGCCCGTCGGAATCGTTAAACTCCTTTGCGTGAAGGAGGGTCTGCTCAACTCAAACGTCACCTCTGCAGGACCTTCCACTTTTGTGGACTGTTTGCGGACGGCTCCGTGAATGAACACTTGCTTGAGGAAACATGAGCAAGTCAGATTAACACCAAATTCTCTGGCAGTGAAATCAAATACCGCCTCAGTCCATTACTTTGTCATGCTGTGCCCTTGTGTTGAATGTGGGGGAATGATAAGGAAGTGTGTATAAAGGGATAATTAAGTTCAAGATATTTCCTGTTTTATTTTCATTCCTGTGTTTATGGTCATGTTTTCGTCCAGTTTTGTGTGTCATACCGTACCGAGTTGTCTTGAATTGTCGAATGTGTCCCTGTTCAACTCTGGCCCATTCGCCTTGGTCTCGGGGAGTTGGCATATGTTGCCCCACGTGCTTCGTTTCCGCTTCTTTTCTCCCAAGTATTGTCATTTCTGATGCCTCCGCTTGATCCTTTTCTCATCTTCACTCGAAAAAAAATATATAAACACCAAAAACTCTTCTTCACTCCGGAAAAACAAAACAAAACGTGAACTCAATCTGCCTTGCTAATCCTCCTCCATTCTAATTCCCTTTTCTTTTTCACAAGTCTTATTTCACAAAACTTTTTCACTCTGAAACACTTCGTTCATCCACCCTCCTTCCTCTTCTTCTTTCGGCCTTCAATGGAAAACATTTTTTCCATCCCTCCCATGAAGTCTGTCACCATATGTCCAGTTTGGTAATCCTGAGAAGTCAATTTTGCAGAGGTTGTGTATACATGACAATCAGTTTCACTTCACATCCATTCATGGTGTCAAACTCCACCATGTCAGTCCCCTTCCCCCTCTCAGCTTCCCCTTTTTTGCATTGTACATCAAGAACACCATTTCTCATTATCAATGTACTGCTCATACACCTGCCAAACCCCAGGAGTACCTTCGGCTGCGACTTCCCCAGCGCTCCCACATCTTGTTTGTGTATTGCAATGTCCTCCAATCTGACGACTCCATTTACATCTCTATCTGAGACGACATGGACCAACTTTTAAACATTCATCGCAACTCTTCCTCATATGTCGTGATTTCAATTGTCACCATGCATGTTAATTGGCTGGGTGGTGGTACCTCTCTCACCAGCCATAGCACTTCAGAAAAGGACTTCTGTGAATCCATGGAACTGACTCAATCTGACTCAAACTCAATCAACTCCGATTCTTCAACAGGCCCAGACCCATGGTGCATCAGTGCATGTGCCCTAAAAATCGATTTGACTGCTCTTGCTCATCTTCTTTCTGCTTTGTTCCTCTGATCATTCTCTCTAGGTCAGTATACATCTTCCTGAAAGTTGTCCAACATCACTGCAATACACAAACATGCTGCAATAACTGATCTTCTTAACTACAGGCCTATTAGTTTGCTTCCAATTATAAGCAATGTCATGGAATGTATCTTTGCAGTTGACATTAAATCCTTCCTTTTTTTCCAACGGCCTAATCTCAGATTAACAGTTCAGTTTCAGACCCAGTTATCTAAGCTTGACATGCTGCTTCGACACTTCCAACAATGGAATGAATTCTTGAATTTCAGACGTGAGATCAGAGCTGTTTCTTCGGACATATCTCACACATTTGATACAGTTTGGCACCGCACCTTGACCTCCAAACTCTCTGTTTATGGCATCCAAAGACACCTCCTCCCATGACTCACCGACTTCCTCCACTCCCATAATCAGCATGTATCTCTTAGCTGGATTTTCTTACCTCCTTTTGCCCCCCCCCCCCCCAATCAACACTGGAGTGCCCCAAAGCAGTGTATTGGGCCAGTCTTGTTCCTCATCTTCATCAATGGTCTTTCTGATACCCTGGAAAAATCCTGCTCATCTCTTTACCAACGAGTCTCCCTTCCACCGTGTCACCTCATCCTTCAGACAAGGAAACAGCAGCGTCTTCCCTCTCTGCAGAACTTTATAGAATCAGGAGCTGGTCAAACACTTGGAATATGTCTTTCAACCCCAACAAATCCCACACATTCTCCCAGTCTCTTCGAAAGGACCATCGAGCAAACCCTCCTTTCTACTTTCTGAACAATCCTCTCGAGGAAGTTCAGTCATTCAAACTCCTGAGTCTCATCACCTTCAGCCACGATCTGTTGGACAAACCACATTTCAAAGTTGGCCTCCAAAGCCAGCCGTCGACTGGGCAGCCTCCATCGTGCAAGGTCTTTCCTTGGCATATTTGAACTTTTGACAACCTCCCATTGGCCTTCATCCACAGCTTATTGGAGTACTGCTCTCTACTTTGGGCTGTCGCCCCTGCCTCTCACCTTGCCCTTCGGATGATGTGGAAAGCAAGGTCCTCAAAATCATTAGGCTTTTTGGAGGCACAAGGATGATATTATTTATAATGAGACAAATTTGACTGAAAATCAAAAACAAAGTCGTTTTTGTATCTACATGATACATTTTATTGCTGATTCTCAAGCTAGGCCTGTTACTTTCACATCAGAGACAGGTTGATGACCTCTCTGTATTGTACCGTCTCCTTTTTGGTCTTGCACCCCCTCTCTTGGCTCTGTCCCTCCAGGGTACAGTATATGCAGGGCACACACAGTCTGCCAGAAACCCACTTCTTCATAAACTCCTGATATCCAGGCTCAGTGTTCACCTCCACTCATTTGTTCCTCTTTTCTCTTGCATGTGGAAGCAACTTCTCCAGTTTATTCAGTCCGATTCTTCCCTCCAGGCCTTCAACACAACTGTTCACCACTACCTCAGGTCATTCTCCATCCATACTCATGATCCCTTCTCCCCAAAATGACCTCATTCCCAAGCACCCCCCTTTTCAAAGTTATTGTGATTTTCCCCACTCTTCCACGCCTCTTTTCCTTGGTTAGTTTGTCAGTTTATTTGTTTCTTCCCCACATTCCTCTTCCTCTTCTTGCTGTTTCAGCTTGTGTTCAGCTTGTTCACCCCATGTGTTCTTCTCTTCCTCCCCTTGACCTTACCCTCATTTCTACTCTGCTGTTGATGTTTCCCTCTTTCCATTTTGTTGCATTCCATTCTGCTCCAGCTCTTCCACGAGCCTCGGCCATGTATACAAAAAGAATGAAGCACCACCTCTTTTGATTTATAATTTGTTTCTCTACAAATACTACCTAAAATTATATTAGCTTTACCTACAGCTGACTGGCACTGTTCTTTCCTTGACCAATCTCCTTTCTTTTCCTTTTCATTGGCCAGGATGAAGGATGCCCAATCGGTGGCTGGCTTTGGAGGCCATCTTGTAAATATGGACTGCCCAAGAAAGATCATGGCTGATGGTAAGGTTCCTTCAGCAGTCCGTCATTTCTGTGGTTTCTTTTTACTTTTATAAAATATTGTTGCGAATTCGCGCCCGCCGGCGTGCGATCGGCCACGTAACTCGAATCGCGGCACGTCGCCCACCGGACGGACAATTCTGTCGTGACCCTCTCGGACTAACGCCGGCAGCCCACGGGTGGGCCTTTTAGAGGCCAATCGGCCCCCCACGTAGGATAGGGTTGTTCGCCAAATTCGACCGACCTAAGTACCCACGCGAAGGGTAGACCGGGCGATCGCACCTCGCCGCAGGTCGACTCTGGACACGGGCCACTTAAGCGACCCGTTCCGTACTAGTGGGATAACCGAGCGGTGTTATCGTCGGCCTCGCCAATTCCGATTAATTATCGGGCGTATTAAGCCCACTACCAACCCTTTACGTGAAGCAAGATGGAGATTCAATTCAAGAAAAGACGAAGCGAAACGGGAAAACAGTTCAACATAATGCACATTTATTCCGCGGCACACGGAGAGCACACATATACAATTACACCAATTATGCACCAAAAGCAGATGCAACAAAGGAAACACAACAATGCAGATCTACTACCGACTACGCGAGCACACGGCAACACTTACACAGTTTTACTTTACAGACGGCGCCGACAACACATTTACTCAAAAGCAAAAGAAAAGGGCCACCCTCAAAGACAAGGGGGCAGACGGGGCCTGTGGGCCGCGAGACCAGGTGGATCCTACCCGTGTCTTGTGATAAGCCGCAAATGTCGCGGCGCCCCGACTCCGCGCTCCTTCGCGGGTTTCGTTGGCACTGCTTGCAGTGGGGTGGGAACGGGGCCCCCTTTTCGCACTATCTCAGCGCGGGGGGAAACAGGGGGGGTTGTTGATGCTCTGGGGAAAGAGGATAGCTGGCTTGCTTGGGTCCCGCGACGAGCGACTCCACTGCGACCTCGTCGCCGACCGCCATCTTCCTTGCCTTGGACCCGAGCTATTCGACCTCCTCCCCAATTCTCCTCAGCCGACTGCAGCAAACCACCTCGACCGTGCTCCAGGCTTTAGGCTTCCCCTCTCTGCAGCTCCCCAACAGACTCCGAACCCCGACAGACTGCCACTCTCCAGACCCGACTTGACTGCCTCGACCTTTTCTCCAACTCCCTCCTCCAACTCACTCGACCGAAACTGACTAAATTTGCCCCGCGTTCGGCGCTTTATAGTCTATCAGGAGAACCCATATGCAAATTTCTGGATCAGAACGAGCTCGGGGGTGGAGCCACGCTCGCCCATTGGACGGAGAAAAAGGGGCGTGTGTCTCCCCTGATCCTCGAATTTGCATATATCGATTCTACTCTGACGCGCCTGGAGGCGGGGCCAAACCGCCCCGCGCTTGCTGATTAGACGTAAAGAAGTGGGCGTGTATCATTCCTGATCCGACTTCTCCTCGGAAAGGCCGCTATTTGCACCCGCGGCTCGGCGCGCGTCCCGCACGAGGCCAGGACAGCCTGACGCTCGGTGCCCACAAGCGGTGCGGGAATGGCCGCAGAAGGAGAGGCGAAGGTGGTGGAGGGTTTAAAGTGCTGGTCCATGGCCATGGCGATGTTTGGAATGGCGGTGATGCGATGTTTGCGGGAGCCAGTTGTGAAGGTAAAGGTCGTGGCTGTTGGCGTTGTTGTTGTTGTGAAGCGGCGTTGAGGTTGGTGGTTGTTGTGTGATGGCGGTTGAGACGTGGTTGGTTCAAAATAAAGTTAGAACAGAAAAACGGCTATCTTAAAGGGTCGCAGCCCGAATGAATCACATTTCTTCCCTCTAAACAACGGGTTTGGGGCTAACTACACATGTACTTACAGAGATATCTCAGCTACAGGACCTGAATGGTGGTTTGCGAATTTCCTCAACCGCAACAATATCTATTTGAAGGCTGTCCCAAGACAAGTCGCTCTATTTTTCAAAGGGATAACCCACACATATCTGGACGTTAAATTGATGAAAATTAAAACATAGTTATATCCCCTGTCATTTTGAAGTTCAATTAAGTCACTAGACCACGTGTAATCAACCACTGTATAATTTACTTTACGTCTTCTCAACTTTGTGATTTTTGGTTTATCATGTAATCCATCGGTAATTTTACTTTCATTTGTTCCTCAATCTTGCAACAAGCAGGTTGCATAATATTCACATGATTAGAGCGGAATCAACGTTTTTTTGTAGGATGACTAAGCCTTCATTTAGCATTTATCAGTTTTTTTCTTTCCAATGAACTTGTCCCTGTTTTCTTAACGCTGGATTTAGTATCAAGGATAAATAATGCAACATTTCTCAATAAACTTCATGTTTTTTCATCCAGCATCGAGCTATTACTGCAATCAGTAAGTGTTTCATATAAATTTGATCAATTCTTTTTTTAGGTCTGCTCCAGGCATTGGGGTTTCCATTTTCCACCTAATTTTTTTCACACAACTTTGTTCCAGGCCCACAGAAATAATATCGACATGATCTTCTCCAGAAATCCTAGTTGTAAGAATTGATTTCCTGATAAAGTAAAAAAAAAAAATGCTTATCTATCATTTCCTGTTCTATTTTTAACAGTTGTCTTTCCAAAACTTAAATATATCTGAATTTGCGTTATACAGGGTGTCCCAAAAGTCTGAATCCCGAGGCATTTTTCCGAATATACAATTTGATATTTTTCTTTTTCTTTCAGATCCAAGATGGCTTCGAAACTAACAAGAAAAGATTGAATTGAACTCATTCTCATGTACGCAAGACAGGATTCTTCACATAGAGGAGTTGCTGCCGAATTCAATAGAAAGAATCCTGATAAGCATCCAATAACACATGCCACTGTTAAAGTATTTAAACGTTTTAGGTTCAGAAATGTTCAACGTTCTTGTATTCAGCTTATAAACAAGCGTCGTGAAGTCCAAGGCCATCAATTTGAGCATTTACTGCAATAAAACTTTTATATAAATTTTTGCCTATGGATCCAGACTTTTCGGACACCCTGTATAATAACTATATTTGCATTCTTTCTTATTGATTTACGACATAGCTCGAAGTATGATTGCAATCGAGAAATACAGTAACAACTTGAGTGGCTCCCTCTTCTGTAATAGGAATCCATGACCGTTTTTTTTTTTTTCTCATTCACACAATCATCACAATCAGGTTTTTTTTTTTTTCTCATTCACACAATCATCACAATCAGGTTTTTTTTAGACTCCTATCTGTATCTTGAGGTTTTGGAACACAGAGTGAGGCAGATTGGTGCAGAATATCAGAATAATTGTTCAGATCTTCCAAAAAGCATGAAATTTGCACAAATGTTCAAATTCAGAAACTTCATCAACATTAATGTAGAAACACGTTGAGCGAGACCTACTTCTGGATATTTTCAAGATGGCAGAATTTATGTATATAAATTACATAGACCGTCAAATATTTTACTTGAAATAACATTGTTGACACCCTGAGAAAAGAAATAGAAATCTACATTACTTACGCCATGGAAATAAGATAAATGTTCAATATCATACTGGTAGAATACCTCAGTAATTGATATTTTGATCCATCCATTAGTTCAGTAGAGCATTTAGTCTGGCAGCCATTGGCTAAAGTGTTTTGGAGTACATACACAATTTTATTGCAGATTCTGGTAACATAGACTATACTAAACTCAAATCCGAGTGATGCCACTTTGTCACGCTTGAGCAATTTTTTTTAGGAGCAAAATTCAAAATGGCCGCCATCAAAACCGTTTTTTGGCCGTAACTCAGCCAAAAGTTGAGATATGAACCCAATTTCAGTGGCAAACCCTATGTTTTAGGGGTCAAGGAATACACTGATATGTTTAAATAAACCATATCATCCATATAAATAGTCCATATTGCAATATTGGTATATCAGATACCATATTTTGACTAAAATTGTAATAAATTATTGACCAATTGTTGAAGTTTCGACCTATAAAGCTTGAGCCAAATAATGTCAAGGGTACATACGATGAACACACTGAAAGGTTGCTGATGTGCTTTTATTGCACTTTTATTGTGTTTATACATAGCTGGAGCACAGTTCCAATTCAGTTTCATGCTATAGCAAGAAAAGTGTTAAAAAATAATTTTTCACAGAGCAGTTTTTCCCCAGTACAGTTGTGACAAAAAATGGCTGCCATGAAGATCAATGAACTGTGTCAACGGATCAAGTAAGTTATATATGCTTGGATATTTTTAAAGAAACATGCAAAACTGTGTGTTAATTAACAGTAAAGTATTGTTATCAGTCGACTAATCAATTTTCTTTTGAAAGCAAGACGTTTTTGTATCTTCATATCATGATTGTTTTGATACCATAGCAACCGTTTGTGTTGATGATGTTTAAAGTACACAGGGTGGGAACAGGTTTTCTGATTTTTTTATACATGTATTTTACAAATAAATGAAATGATTAATTTGTTCATCACCCCTTGTAAATGTCTTCCATTTAAGAATGCATCGGGTGTTTAACTTTCTGAACAATTAATATAAGACATACAGTTATTTCGTGATTGTTTTGCATTATATTGATCTAACAACAATTGAACATTTCTGCTTGTCTTTTTTCTCGTGACAACGTTCGATAGCTGTGATCTTGAATCCGCTTGAACTGAACGATGGCATCACAGCTTAACATTTCTTGCCTGCTCAATAGTCGCATGAAATGCAGTGCCAGTAAACAGCCAATGAGTGTAGCTGTACCTGAAAGGCTCAACACCATCGTAGAAGCGAGTAAACGTAGAGGTGATGGGTGGCATGTCGCTCTAGAAACCCTGTTACAAGAATCTGCTGAGACACTCTACACACACAAGAATTGCGTTGCAACATACACTTCCAAGACGCACATTAAACGTTTGTTACAGAAGAAAGAAAAAGATGAAGAGCCCGTCGTGAAGAGAACGCGCCGAACAGATGCCATATCGTTCAATTTTAAAGAACAATGTCTCATTTGTAGTGAAAAGTGTGATCCCATCCCAGAGCCAAAAAATCCATCTCGCTGGCGGCATGTTGTTCAATGCAGAACTGCTGATCGAGGACAGAATCAGGATACATTTAACGATGTGATACTGAAGACCTGTGAACTGCGAGATGATGAGTGGGCTCAGGAAGTGCGACTTCGCGTTGAGGGGGCAGTTATTATGGTACAACAAATGGTCCTTCTAGCCTCACCAGGTGTTCCGAGTATCCGGGTAATTTCAGACGACACAGATGTATTCATATTGCTGTTGCATTTTTACCAACTGAAGGAACTGGCATATGCAACCTTGTGATGGCTGGTACAAGCCGTGACAGATCGTCTGTTGACATCAAGGCGACAGTGCAGAAGCATGCACATATTGTCACCCAAGTTCTGGCAGCACATGTGGTGTCTGGATGTGACACAGTTGCCTACCTGTGGGGTATCGGAAAAGGCACAATTGTGAAACACCTCAAAGATGGTCGTCAATTAAATTATTTTGGTGATCTTGATGCAGAATTACCAGATGTCATATCTGAAGCAACTGCCTTCTTCGCTGCTTGCTATGGATCCCAGGAAACAGAAGACATGTCAGCTATTCGATTTGATGTCTGGTCTTCAAAGATGGCTAACAAGAAGCTGACATCAGCACCAGAGTTAAAAACTCTACCACCAACCACTGTGGCTTTCATCCAACACGTTCTCAGGGCGCACTTGCAGGCAGCAATATGGCGGGCTGCATGAGTTCCAGACCCACCATTGATCGATCCAACGAGTCATGGATGGTCACATGAAGAAGTGTCGAGCATGTTGCTCCCTGTGTCTCTGCCTCTGGATGTCATCGGAGCTCCTGATAATGTTCTCAAGATGATCAGGTGTGGGTGCAGCTCAGTGGGACCCTGTGAAATGAATAGATGTTGTTGCTCTGCCGCCAGGCTCTCCTGTTCATTGTTCTGTGGCTGCCATGGTATGGAGGAATGTCAGAACGACCAAACAAAGTCTGTATCAGCAAGCGAAGCTGTGGAACTTGAGTGAACACTAGGTATTTGATTTATGCAGCTGTCTTGTATGTGAGATTGAGTGAAAGAAAGATTGAGTGAAAGCAGAATGAAAGAAGTTCATCAGCAACCAATCAGTATATTCCTAGTTGATAGCATGTACAGACCCCTTTGTGGATTTGAATTTGTATAAAATTTGTGTAAACCTTGCTTATTACGTTTATTTGGTTATGTGTTAATATAATTAATTATAGTTTGTTGTTACCTAATCATTGTATTACTCAACTGTACTGTTGGAAATAAAAATATACAATACAATACAATATACTGTTTACCACTTAAATCAGGTTCATATAGATTTTGGGCATAGTTACGGCTGAAAATAGTTCGGTCGATATTTTTTCAGTCAAAATATTATATCTAAATAGAAAAATTGCAATATAGACTATTATTATGAGTTGCATGGTTTATTTAAACATATCAGTGTATTCCTTGACCCCCAAAACATAGGGTTTGCCACTGAAATCGGGTTCATATCTCAACTTTTGGCTGAATTACGGCCAAAAAACGGTTTTGATGGCGGCCATTTTGAATTTTGCTCCTAAAAAAAATTCCTCAAGCGTGACAAAGTGGCATCACTCAGATTTGACTTTAGTATAGTCTATGTCACCAGAATCTGCAATAAAATTGTGTATGTACTCCACAACACGCCTCGGGTAAAATTCCAGTTCTGCATCCAGACTAATTCTTGTTTAACCAGTGATGTAATTACATAATGTCTAAATATAGCATAAAGTTAAACACTTAGGCAGATATACTTTTAGTGGTATCAAACGTTTATGTATATTGGCTACTTGAAATAATGCTGTTTATGTCTTGGAATGGTCGAGGTCACATGACAATAAAAAGAATGCTGATGAAGGTACGTGTGTGTAGAAATCCATTGAGAGAAGTCACAGAATGCAGTTGCACTCATTTACTCATTTATACCAAAACAGTCACTGGTTCGATGATGCAGTAACACCGTAAACCACTCGAGCATGGACATGTATTCACCTTTGGCAGTTTCCAGACAATCTGCACATCAATAAAGGTATGGGTTATTTCATCAAAAAACATCCAAGTATCCCATGTGGTTTTCTTGTCTACAGTTGTGAATGCCGACACCGTATCACAGCCTGTGAAAGCATGAAACATTGGAAGAGCCCGAATCTTCAAAGGACCAAGTGACCGAGCAATTTCATGCACAGGTATGTACCTCACATACTTCCCAGTACCAAACAGAACCCACGGTTCATCTAGTGTTCGGTGGAGTAAAACAGACACTGCAAAAACAAGAATATCTGTGTGAACCGTTAGAATTAAACACTTCCGATGTCACTTCTTAACATGATCTTGCAGATGGAGGATTATTCTCGTATCTGCCTCTTTGTGGTTACAAGGTTGTAACATCGTTGTATCCATTCCATAAGGATTGCACACCACACCAGACCCTGTGGGTGAGATGATTTGTTTGTTTTTGATCTCGATTTCAAGAACATTGTTACGTTGTGAGGGTAGATGGAGAAATCCCAGAGTGAAGATAGGATTGTATTGTAGAGCATAGTCCATGGACAAGTAGGAGACATCTCGACGTAATTTAAGTCGGTGAAAACTGTGAGCTCAACATTGTTACGTGTCACCACACGGGGAGGGGGGGGTGGTGTTGTGCTAACTAGGTGGGATCTAAGGCTAGTTTCTCCCAGTATGTGATTGCCCCCTGACCCTTTCCTGCGTTTTTTTTTTACATTTACAAGGCCGGCCATAAAGGACCACGTTTCACAACAACAACTACAACCCCACCTCCCAGGATTCGTAACCAGCAGGCCATGGCCCTGAAGCTGATGATTGGTTGGGGTGATGTGATGGAGAGAAGGTTCGAGAGAGGGAGCACGGTTGAAAGACAACAGTCTGCCCTCTTGTCTCTTCTGGGCACGATGAGAGAGCTGCCCAATTCTCGTTGTAGTGCTGGTGCGAATTTGTTCATGTGCTGAAATAAGGCATGAGCCGTTGTCAGTTTAGCTGGGCCGAGAAGAAAACCAAGACTGGGCTAGTGGTCGCTTCTGCTCTTCTCTTATCTGCCAGCCTCAGCAGTCGCCTTGTTGAATGATCAAGGAGAAAGGCGGCGCCATTTGGTGTGTGCGGACCTGGAACTTAGAGGGAGTGGTGTGGCAATCTCAATCATGAGAAGAAATTGTACAGCGGTTTGTGGGCTCCTGGTGTTGAAGACCATCCGCACAAATTACCACATGAACCTGGCCGTGGAGAGCGACTTCGCGCCATTTTGGTGCATTTTCCCGTGTGGTGGCTACGTGGTTCGACGACACCAGGCTCCTAAAGGTCATCTCTGAACGCAAAGCTGAGTACCCGAATAAAGGGGAGGGGTGGGGTTCTTTTATTTTTTTTTTTTTATCTTTCCCCTTGTCTGTTTTTGTGACTGAGTGGAGACATCTCAAATTAGTATTTGGTTTACCTCACTTTTCATGACCTCACTCTGATTTATTTTCATTATTACCATTGATTTATGTTTATTAAATCATTATTGTTGAATTTCCTTGTGTTTGTTTGTTCGTTGTGGGTTTGAGAATAAACCCACGTGCTTCCGTTCTGGTAAAGCACCTTCCGAGCCACCATCCCGCGCACGCACCATAACCGCCAAGAATTTCGGCTGTTCGCCTCCGAGTTAAAACCGTCCGGCTATCTGTCCAGGCCGGTGTTAATCGGCCTGGACACGACAATATGATCTGCCAACAGACCAAAAACTTCTGTCTTGCTCCTGTCAATGTGAAGAAAAGCATTCCAGTTGCTTAAGACCGAGGACTTATTTTCAACACGTCTCCTGAGGCCTTTCCCACACTTCTTCCTTGTGGTGGCTTTCAAACTGTCTGAAAGATACACATCCCATACAAAATGAAGCTTACTGATATACCACAGCTGACCATGTACGTCGGGGAGGAAACTCCCTTTAGCATTGTCATAGAAAGTCTTTGAGCTGATAGGTTTGAGCAGATACACCAGTGCTGCTCCATAAAAAAATCATCACATCGACTTTGAGTGACTCACAGTCACTCTGAAGCAGTCACTCCAAGCACAATGTCAATTTACTCTTTGTACCCATCAATATTGTACCATATTCTGACAAAGCTGGTGAACAGCTCTGATTGTCGTGGGCAAAAAATTCATCCAAGCTCCCATCACGTGTCTGGCAAGATATGTCCAGTCTTGAAAACGTCGAGCGGTCCCTTCTTCAAGTCAGTCATTTTTTGGCGCTCCTTTGGAACACCTTGGGATGGAGATCTTCTAAAGAGAGGAAACTTGTTCTTCTTGATCGGATCGAGTAAGGATTTGGATCGATCAATCAGGCGTTCTTGCACAAACTGATCGTATTGTTCTTCCCCCTCGCTGTTCTATAATTCTGACTGTTTTCCAACTTTTTGATCTGCGATATATTTTGAATCCAAGGTGAGAAGGTCATCTAAATCCTTAAGAAATGGATTTCCCATTTGTTCAACCACTACTTTTAGGGAATTGACATCAGTCTGAAATGCAGTTTGAACACTTTTCGTTTGTTTACGTGAAGATGGCAGCCATTTTTAAATCTGAAAAGAAACTAGAAGTACACTCAAAAACCACCTTGTTACTTGCAAAATCGAAGATTTTTTTCAAGTATATTGGTCAGTCGATTTTGTTATTCTGTCTGTCTGTTTGTCTGTTTATCGCCTACAGGTCGCAATTCGAAACCGATCTTCACGAAACTTCGCCACATGGTAGAGTTTGTCAAAAGCAAGAAGCCTTTTTGTTTTTCAGGTCAAAAGGTCAAAACGTCAACAAAGGCCAAAGATCAACAACTGAGGTGAGATTTCTAAAATCCTCAATTTTCATCCCAATTGACTTGAAATTTGAAGAGGATTTGCAATTCAGGTCACTGAATTCAACCACCAATTATTTTTGAAGTCAAATTTGTTTCATGGATTTTGCAAGTATCGTGCTATGCACAACGTCTTCTTCTTGTTTCTATTTCAGGAATTGATAAGTACCCGACAACCAAGGTTTGTGCCAAATTTCATGCTTTTAGGAAAATGTGAGCAATTATTACACCCATCTGCCCCACAATGCCATCCCAATTTTTTTTTCCTAATGCTAATGCCATCCCACCTGTGAAACACTGGGATGCCAATTTACAGCTGGGTCGGGATTCAAACCCAGGTCAAACAGCTTAGAGGTGAGTGCATTGCTGCATGGTCTGACCCGTGGCTTTCCCCCCGAAATCACTCAATTAGTGACGCCATGACCGAAAAACCTAATTTCCTCAATATCGAGCAAACTATGCATGATAATATCACGAATGAGGTGTCCATACCTATGTTTTCATGGTCAATCATTACCCTGATGCTATGCATATTGCTAGAAAATGTATAGTTTACCACGTAAATTCATGGTTCATCCACTAAATTAGCGACGTCATTACCGAAACCTCACTATCTGAAAAACTGTGTATGAAAATATCACAAATGAGGTGTCTATACCGGTATTTTTATGGTCAATCATTACCCTGACACCCGTGTTATTACTGGGAAATGTGTAGTTTACCATGTAAATGTGTAGCCCACCTCCTCATTAAGCGACGCCATTACCGAGCAATGATATATGGAAAACTTGCAAATGTGCAGTTCACATAATTAACTTGATGTCCTCTTGGCATAACAAGTCTTCTCTATCACTTTCATCACTCTCATCACTGTCCTCACTCCAAGCATTATCTGACTCTTCCTCATCTACTGAATTATCTTTCACGCCATCGCCATCATCCTCATTAGTACTGCAGCATAGCGATCAATTGTTCAACTTTTCATAAAAGCACCAAAATTGGTACGTATGTTGACTAATGTATTCTGAACAATTCTGGATATGGAGCCACTCGAGATTTTGCCTTGGTCAGCTTTGGCGGCCATTTTGGAAAATGGCTGCCATTCTACTTTAACAACATGGGATATCTGTCATTGTTATTCTCTTTGTAGGTTTCTCAGAGGTGATAAATACTCCATGTGATGTGCATTTACAAAGGAAAACAATACAAATGTCATTTGTGTTGATTTATTATATTTCCAACCATTGTATTGGGGAAAAATGGTCATTTTTATGGGAAAATCCATTTTTGCACACTGCATCAGTGACAGGTTCAGAAGTATTTTGTTGTGGTGGTGGAAGTGGTGGAAGTGGTGTTGTAATTGGTAATATTGGCTACATGTGGCCCATGCTGCAGAACATGACCACCGTCGGATTCAAGTTCGAACCGTAGACACCGATGTCGTCGTCTTGGCGGTGATGGTAGCCCAGGCACTACCATGTGTGGATAAACTCTGGATTGCCTTTGGGACGGGCAAGAACTACCGCTACATCCCTGCCCATGAAATAGCTGCCTCCCTCGGTCCACAGAAGGCACGTGCCCTCCCTGTCTTCCACGCCCTGACCGGATGTGACACTGTATCAGCATTCGTGGGGCATGGGAACAAATCTGCCTGGGCCACATGGAACTCGTTTCCAGAACTGACAGATTCTCTTGTGACCCTGACCACCATGCCAGTCAACATCCAGGATGACACAATGCACTGCATTGAAAGGTTTGTGGTGCTCCTCTATGACCGCACCAGTCCATATACGGACGTCAACGAGGCCAGAAAGAAACTCTTCGCCAAGAGGAACTCCGTCCAGCGCATCCCAACTACCTACGATGCTTTGGAACAGCATGTGAAGAGATCAGTCTTCCAGGGTGGCTATGTCTGGAGGCAGGTCTTGTTCCCTCAACCCGTGCTTCCATCACCAACAAGCTGGGGCTGGCGGCAAACAGAGGATGGGTCCTACGAACCGCTCTGGACCACACTCCATGAGGCTTCAAAAATCTGCTTCGAGCTGGTGTCATGCGGCTGCAAAAAAGGCTGTAAAAACCGCTGCAAATGCAAGAAGGCTAATCTGCAATGCACTGGACTGTGTGCTTGTGAAGGAGAATGCCAGTAGACAGACGCAGTAGACACAGACTGAGATATCGGCCTAGATTAGAATGTGCAAATGCAAAGTCGCATTGCTTGTAAGTGTTGACTTCTTGATCCAGAGCCAGTACACTTGAGCTCAGAAACTCATATTGTACTAGACTGATGTATGCGTGTACCATGTGTCCTGGTAGAATGGTAGTAGACAGTAAACCGTAGCCGCTTCAAAGTGAAGTGTGCAATAATTTGACTACATTTTCTGAGTTTGTCATTATCACGATTATCAGTTCCCTTTTCAAAATAGAGTAAAGTACGTAATCTATAATGCAATTTTTGTTGATTCCAAACCCATTGAATGTGATGAATATAATTTGACTCTTGTTCTCCAGGCAATAATGGGTACTTTACAGCGAAAAGTTACAGGAGAGCAGCAATTTACAAATCAAATAATGGCTTTTTTACCAAAAATACTGGCTCATAATATTTGAATATGCCTTTTCATGGTCAGTTTACTGAATTTTACACTTTCCTTATATCTACCACCAATACAATAAGAAAATAAGAGCATATAGCCAATTTTACGAAAGTAGAATGGTGGCCATTTTGGAAAAAAGCTGACCAAGGCACAATCTTGGGTGGCTCCATATCTACAATTGTTCGGAATACATTATTCTGCATGTGTACCAATTTTGGTGCTTTTATGCAAATTTGAACAATTGATCTGAAATATCAGACGACACTGCAAGACGACATGTGGGCCTGTGAAGGACTCTGGAACTGAACTTCCTGGATACCAGTCTGGTTCAAAGCAGTTTTGAGACAACTTCCATCCATAGTCTGTCAGACTCACCCCACCAGTTGGATCTGTCTGATCAACTCTCTTCCAGATTCTTGCCACATAGTGCGCCCTTTTCATATGATTACCAAGTGTCTTGGTGCACGGGGGGAAAAGAGGCACAGTTTATCTTTATTCTGGCAAGGGGATCCTTTTCGTCACCACCACCCATTCGCATGGACGCCTTGTATTTGGCTTCATTAATGTGGTGTAGTCTGCGGGCCTACGGGGAGGGGCATGATGATGATGCATGATGGGCGTGATGATGGGAGGAGGGGTCGTGGTGGTTATCGTATCTGCAAGGGATATAGGGTGTGCGCGCCGTCTGAGGCGTCGTAGTAATACTGGGGTCGCCCGGCTCGTGAGTGTGCCGAATACGGAATAAAGGGGAGCCGCCGGGCAGAGTACGCCCGCGCTCGCACTTGTACAACACAGCCCGGCTCGACTGTCCTTCCGCTCGTGTCTGCCTGCTAAGCATCTCCCATTTCAGTACAGTACAGTTGGCGAACGAGGATCTTCGGATCGGCGTGTGTAAGGGCGGCAAATGACCCGTGCGGTTCCAAGCTACGGAGCCAAAGGTCTCGCCAGCGCGAGCATGGCAGAGGGTCGGTGCATGGCAAACGTACGCGTGCCCGCCTTCGTCGGAATCGACTTCGGCCACGTCGAGTGGGCAACGGCCGCGCTCACTGTTCGTTTTGTCGAGGACACGCGTTTCGGCTCGAACGCGGCGTGGGACATCGCGCAAGCTCTGGAGAATGTCCGAGGTCTCGATGGTCGGGGCACAGCAGATGGTCTAGGGGTCATCGCGATGGGCCAGGCACGCACGGCCATGCGCACGGTCTGCGGCGCGGGTCATGGGCGAGCGTGGCAATGCAATCACTCGGACGGCGGTCTGAGCTCTCGAGGTCGTCTACGGTGTGTGGGCCGAGGGTCATCGCCCATTGTTACGGTCATAGATGGCGGTGTGCGAAGCGATCCTTCCGTCCCGGGTCGAAACCTGCTTCCAATTGATCCGGAGGTGACAAGATCAGTGGCAGGGGAGGTTGAAGTGAGCGAGGCACGGATCGGGTGTCGACTTGAGTCCACTCGTGCTGGCCGCGCATCGCATTCGGCTGTGCCGTGCAAATTCACGACAGAGGAGCGTCCGGCACGGCTCAGAGATCGTTTTATTTCTGGTCTGCGAGCAGCCATCCTACGGTTGACCGACATCACATTCGACTCGGCGGTCGCGACTGCTTCATCTGTCGAGCAGACACTCACGGATGTCCGCGCCATTGCTGGCCAGGACGTAATGAGTAGCTCCAGCTGGAGCATGGCGGCTAATCCCGAGGTCCACGCGGTGACCGCACAAGTGCCGCAGGTCGCGCAGCCCGGAGTCCGTGCGATGGCACAGGTGCCGCAGGGTGCTCGCGCGCCTAGCGGTGCGGGACGAGGGCGCGCACCGCAGCGCGGTCGCACCGGGAGCGAAGGGGCACCGCAGCAGGACCCCAGTGACCTGGAGATCGGCCTGCAGCCGGGGCATGATGATGCCAGCGAGCCGGACCCGGCGAGCCGGACCCTTTTGGGTCGGAACGGGCTGGCGCACCTCGGACTGGATCTCCGGTTCGTAGCTGCAGATGTGCCAGTGCTCTCTTCGAGACCTTCGTCGAGTACCGAGGGCGAGGCTCTGGCGGCGGGGGCCGCGTCGATGCAGCGGGAGCGATCGTTCGTTGCTGCCTGCGGCGGTGATGTGCGGGTCGGGAGCGGCGAGAGCCATATCAGCTCTCGCGATGAGTTCCCGCGCTTCGCTCGCGATGAGTTCCCGCGCTTCGGCAGTGTTCGTGAGGCAATGCGCGTCGGTGTTGTTCAGGCAGCTTCAACAGGTGGCGGGGAGCCCGTGGCGTTAAAGGGAGTCGCGAGTCGCAACATCAAGTCGACAACCAAGAAACGGACTCGTGATGTGGGTTGTGGGTTGTTGTTCAGGGCATATGTGTTTTTCCTTGCTCTAGTGATGCAGTTTAATGTTGTTGAAATAAATGCCAGCAGGTCTCGTGTGAAAGTGGATTTGGCGGGGATCAGTCAATGGGAGTTGTATTATGATCAATGTGATGTGGGGGCTTCAGGAGCGGTGGTGGCGAATAAAAAGGTTGGGTTGGCCGTCCATTGTCCCGGGCCGCAGGTAGTTGCTTTGTCATGTGCTGGGATTTTATCAAAAAAGCGCGCTGTACGGAAAAATGAATTCGCAATGGTTCAAATGTTATTCCTATTGATTTATAACGAGCTTATGGTTGAAGTGGGGTTTAAATGGAATTACTACCTTCTAACTGCCGTGTGGGTCTCGGAGATCGACTCGGAGCCGGGACTCGTGCGCTAGTCGGCGTTACCCCCACCTCTGCTTTCAGCGAGGTCAGACGTGCCTGGCGCCTGGGGCGTGGCTCTCTGGGTGCGCTCAAGGCCGTTTTGGCCATGCGGTGGAATCTCAACTGATTATGGTGCGTGGGGGTTGGGGAGTGTTTGTTGCTTCCAGCCAAGGGTGCTGTTCAGCGCCCCCACCAAGGTCGGTTGGGTCTGGCGGTGGCGCCGCGGGTTCCAGACAGCGGGGGTCCGGCCTCGAAAGGTTTATCTGTTTCGAGTCTGCCTGGGGGCGTTTTCGCTGTGTAGTGCTGCTACTTCTCCAGTAGCTCGCTTCCACGCATTATATGATGTGATGTGCTGTTATACTTCGCTGTTTTCATTTTATTTGCATGATTATTATACCGAGGTTCTTCGTGTTGTCTATGCTTCTTATAATACTGATCATTTAATAATCATACTTTTAGGAGGGAAGAGTGTGGTGTAGTCTGCGGGCCTACGGGGAGGGGCATGATGATGATGCATGATGGGCGTGATGATGGGAGGAGGGGTCGTGGTGGTTATCGTATCTGCAAGGGATATAGGGTGTGCGCGCCGTCTGAGGCGTCGTAGTAATACTGGGGTCGCCCGGCTCATGAGTGTGCCGAATACGGAATAAAGGGGAGCCGCCGGGCAGAGTACGCCCGCGCTCGCACTTGTACAACACAGCCCGGCTCGACTGTCCTTCCGCTCATGTCTGCCTGCTAAGCATCTCCCATTTCAGTACAGTACAATTAATGTCAGAGGTTTTGAATCCATACAGCATGCAGACAAAGGATGTAACAGCTTGGACATCTACCTCCTCAGCTGTTAGAGATCGCAATGCCATCACATGAGCTGCATCTGACTCCATCTGCTGGAAGGGCTTCACTTTTCCATTTCTAGAGAAACACGATGTGAAATCACAACCAGTCGAGGCATGAAGGCCGATTAGTGCTTCAGTGATACCAGTCTGTCTCTTCTCAAGAATGTCAGCTAGCTTAGTGACATCAATGTACCTTCGGTGGTTGCCAGATCAATAGTCCATGTTGATGTTGATCCCTTCCGACCTTCCAGGAAAGCCCAAGCAGAATGATGAAGACGTCCGTATCGGTGGACCTTACTAGAATGTTACCAGTGAAAATGTTGTTTGCGTGAAACGTAATGAGTGTGTCAGCTTCTTCATGTCGACATTGGAGGTGATTCGGTTCCTCTATTTGCAGCACATCATCCTCGTTGTTCTTCATTTCCATACACACACCACCATGTGAAACATAGTGTTTTTCTTCCAAGAATTCGACCATATTGGAGCTTCTTCCATTCCTCCATTACAAACCGGGCAAACTCTTCCTTGAATGATCCACTTTTGATAACTCTGTGCCACTCTGTCGCTGAGCCTGGTCAGGTCCAGTAATGATGAATGATTGAGAAGTAGTTGAACGACGCAGGTTTCACTCGGTATCTTTCATTGATGGTGACTGGTACTTGTCGAGCACTAAATGGATTTGCTCCCCACGATACAAACATACTTTTGCCAAAAGATCCTTTGCCATGGTTGCATATGTGGACTTGCTGTGCTGCAGCACGGTTTCATGGAGGATAATACCGCCATCAATCACTGCGGCTGTTATTGGGGGAACACTGTTGTCATCGAGAAACACTTCCTGTCTGCTTTCAAGTTTCTTTGTGAGAGATGCCTTGTCCGTCTTCAGGGGAGTTCCATCGCTATGGGCAGGAGAAAGTGGTACTTCAGTAACCGGGTAGCTAAGAATGTGATGCAGATCAAGTGCATCGCTTGTCTCGGCAGCAACAGCTAAGATTCGTCCAAAGACATCCCTGACTCCCTCTGGCACATTCGCTCTTCGTGCTGCGGTCTTAGATTGCTTCACATTCTCTGCAGCAAAGTTCAACATTTTGATCCTTGCCACATAGTCACGACGACAAGTGTTATGGTATTTGGCTTCCTTTGCAATAAGATCTTCCCCTCGTCCAATGATCCTAGTATCACACTTTTTCTTAGCAGCAAGAAGGATTGCCTTGCTCCCGTCTGTGGTCAAACATTGGCTGAGGGGTTCATTTTTCTGCAACTTCCTCTTCTGTCCACAAAAAAGACATTCCAATACTGTTCTGTCCAAGGACGCCTCTTGTGCTGGTAGAAGGATGATCGGAACTTGAACGAGCGGTTTTCTGAGGTGGTTCTGTGCTTGGAGGTGCTCCTCTCTTAACAGCACAGAATCGACCGAGGCAAACTGAGCGGTAATATTTGCCTTCTGGGCCCTCAGCTGTTCTGATCTCTTCCGAGGTGTTCGAAAACTTGTCACTTTGAATGGCCTTTCGCCGTCTAGCCGCATTTTTGGCTGTTTCCCAGTTGCTGGAATTGAAACACTTCAGGGCACGTTTCTTTTCTCCTCTTTCTTTGCAAATTATACAAACGAGGGGCATCATTTGCCATGATCTGTAAATAACAAAAAGGGACAGAGACCAATGCATTATTTGCCACATTGTAACAAACGACATAGATGGTACGACTCCAGTAGGCAACTTTCAGGGTGAACTCAACATTTTTAAGCACTAGAGTTGGCATTGTAATATTTCACCATAAAAACATGGGTATAGACACCTTATTTGTGATATTATCATACAGTGTTTTTCAGATATTAATGAAAATGGGGTTTTCTGCAATGGCGTTGCTAACTGAATGGGTGAACTAAACATTTACATGGTAACTACACATTTTCTAGCAATAATGTGGGTTTCAGTGTAATGATTGACCATGAAAACGGAGGCGTAGACACCTTATTCATTATATTATCATGCATTTTTTTTTTTACAGATATTGAGCAAAATAGGTTTATCGGTAATGATGTCACTAATTGAGTGATTTCGGGGGGGAAAGCCACGGGTCAGACCCGGCAGCAATGCATTTTTGTGATGTCGGTGGATGACCCCAATCAGCCCATGAGGTCAAACGTTCCGGCGCTTTTCACTTGAATAAACCTTCTGGGCTCCTGGACTATGGGTGTGATCAGATTAAAGGAAATCAAGATACTTTCATTTTAATAGATTGGGTAAAAGATTGGCAAATGCAATTTAACTGTAGATAGGTAAGAAAGTAAGGTTCTGGAGATAGGTCAGGGTAAAGAAAATAGAGATTACAGGATACAAGGGGTAATTTTGGAGCGTGTCACACAGGAGAAGGATCTGAGGGTGGTAATAGATACGGGAGGTGAGCAGGCAGCTATAGGTACAGCAAATAGGGTTTTAGGTTGTATTCGGAGGGGGATCAATTATAAATCAGAAGAGGTGGTGTTAACATTGTACAGGAATTTAGTGAGCGCCGCATCCAGAATATTGTGATCAGCTTTGGTCACCAAATCTGAGGGAGGACATTGCTGCCATGGAGAGGGTTCAGTGAGTGCAGAGCTACTAGATTGATTCCAAACCTATCTATGTGATTACAAGGGGATCTGATTGAGATGTTTAAGATAATGAAGCAACAACAGGCATTTTAAAGGCCATTTTCCCTGCTCGAGTGGGGGTTAGCCTGTTTAAGATAATGAAGGGTGTGGACAAGATAGGTGCAGAGAAGTTTTTTCAAAAGGAGCAGTGTTAGGACAAGGAGCCATAGCTTGAGGATAAAAATGACAGTCAGGACAGTTTTAAAGCAGGGTCTTTCAAGAGAGTGGTTAATGCATGGAATGGTCTCCCCGGAAAGGTAGTGTCAGTGGAGGGGTGGATAAGTTTAATTGGGAATTAGTTGGTACTTGGAGGAATTGGAGATTGGGGGGGGGGGTATGGGGATGTTTGCAGGATTTGTCAGTAGCTTGTTTGTGGATGGGTGATTGGTACAGCGCAGGCATGATGGGCCGAATGGCCTCCTCCTGCACCAAAGTTACTTGAGTATCCTTGTGTAATTACTACGTAGATGAGAATATGAATTTGTCATATCCTTGGGATTCATATTTATACATATGTTTTCAAAACGAATGGAAGGAAAACAAGTTCTCATTGTATTTGTAGACACATACTACGTATTATAGATTCTCATGGGGCTATGAGTTCTTTGAGAGTTCCATGAAGAGTTCAGGAGTTCTTGGAAGACTGCAAAAAGCAGGTGATCCCAGGATGGTACTGGTATGAAACACCCACTCCCTGTGGGAGAGTAATATCCCCTCCCTCTGGTGGAGGGGTCAGTAAAGCAATAATCGCATGATGTCACATGCACAGCACAAAATTGCAAATCATCTCCACAGCTGACTGTATTCCCCTCTCCACCACCACCGGGTGGCGCTACAATACGCACCATAGTTAATGACAAACAAAATAATATAATATGACAGGAAAAATATGCTGTTCTTTAAAATTATAAAATAAATTATTTTTGTGGGGAAGGGGGTGGGGGCAAACAGAGTTGTCGAGTGAGAAAGGAACAAATGGTCCACAAGCTGAGATGGAAATTGGTACCATCTTGAGGGACCAGAAAAAAGTGATATGACTGATTGAAGACACAAATGTAGACAACAAAACAGCATGATGGACCTTTCAGAAGAGTAGCTCAAGTTAATTATCTCCAATTTTCTGTTTTAGACCATTAATCACTTGGAAGGCGCTTTTGCAGACAAGAAAATAGTGATATCTTAATATTATTTCAGGACGTCTGGCAGCTTTCTGTGATAATTATTGGACAAGTTATAGCGTTTTTCATGTTAAAACCCCTTGTGTAAAGAGCGCTTTTGTGCATCGACTCTTCGGCCATAATACCTCGCCTTTATCCGAGCATCGAGGGAAGGAAACTGGGTTCTACATTTGGCTGCTATCCGAAGTATCATTCCTGGTGCTTTGCATATGACAAGTTGAACTATGCCCAGTATGTACCAGTCTATTACGGTCAAATGACCAGGCTCTCCGAGACGTACCTAGAGGTTCATCAGCACATGCAAGAAGGAGGTTTCTCAGTACAATTATGTGCAACCAATACATTTGGTAGACTTCCTGTTGACCAAACCATTGAAGAAACAGTCAACAAGGACACACAGGCAGCCAGAGGCACAAAGGGATTCAGCTTGAAGCCTGCTGCTGTTAGCAGGTACTATGTCACAACAGAATATAGAAGTACCTGTCTTAATATAAGGCCCTGTCACACCTTGACGTTTTAGCCAGCGTATGCCGACATATGAAAAATTTGCCGAACCAAGCTGGCACGCGTCGAATACGTTATGGGTAAGTTTTGTATACGTTAAGAGCACACTGGCATATGTCGTAGCACGCTGGCATACGTCGTAGTACGCCGAGCTGTTAAACAAATTTTCCATCCTTGAAATTTTTCGACATATGCCAGCGTATGACTCGCACGTTCCACATAACGCTGGCCATAAGTTGTAGGCACGTTACGCGATCGTTGACACACGTCGACATACGTTACTTGTAAGTTACTGATAAGTCGAAACACGTCGAGGTAATGTTTAGCGTACCCGAAACTTATTTCTAACCTATGAGTAACGTGTTGTAGGCACGTTATATGATCGTTGACACACGTCCACACACGTTACCTGTAAGTTACTCATAAGTCGAAACACATCGAGGTAATGGTTAGCGTCAGTGTTCCAGACTCCCTGGTTTTTTTTATTTTTTTTTCTTCGGTATGACGGTGATGTTGACACTTCGATTTCTAGTGCGGTTATAATATAATATAATTAATAGGCTGCCACTCAACGATTTAAATCATAACCGCACTAGAAATCGAAGTGTCAACATCACCGTCATACCGAAGAAAAAACAAAACATGGAGTCTGGAACACTGACGCTAACCATTACCTCGATGTGTTTCGACATATGAGTAACGTACAAGTAACGTGTGTCGATGTGTGTCAACGATCGCGTAACGTGCCTACAACTTATGGCCAGCGTATGCGGAACGTGTGTCATACACACAGTATGTCGAGAAATTTTCAACATGCTGAAAATTTCTCGACGTACTCGGCGTATGACGACGTATGCCAGCGTACTACGACGCATGCCAGTGTGCTCTTAACGTATACAAAACTTACCCATAACGTATTCGACGTGTGCCAGCTTGGTTTGGCAAATGTTTCATATGTCGGCATACGCTGGCTAAAACGTCAAGGTATGACAGCAGCTTCACACTTCGATGTCTAGTGCGGTTATGATTTGAATCGTCGAGCCGCAGCCTATGAATAGCCTACGCCACGTGATCGTCGGTGATACGCTGCCGCACTATGCATAAGTTAGACTATCGTTGGGCGTAGGTTGTGAACGCTGACAACACGCTCGGCATTTGTTGGTATAAGTTATCTATATGTGATTGAAACGTTCTGTGTACGTTACTAATACGTTATGCATACGTCCAACACGTTATTATATGCCCAAAACTTAAAAAAAAACATCAATAGTTCAGCGTACCCCAGCGTTTTACATACATTTTGAGACCTTTCCATACGCTAGCTAAAACGTCAAGGTGTGACAGCCCCTTTAAAGAAATGAGGCTGATGATAGATGAAAGCTGCAGCAAAAGAATGGTTCACACTGATTTGTCAGCTTCAAGAATGCGCAAGGATGAGACTGGTTGACAGTTTGGTTTATCTGATGGAAGACACCTGGACAAACCCATTCAGTCAAAATCCTTCAGAGCTGATAAGCATCTCAACTGGTGCTAGTGTGTCCCCAGAAGTTGCCAATGATCTTTTGACTGCTCATAAGAAAGGGGATGCAGCATATACAGATGATCAAAGTCAGCGTATTGAAGGACGAGAAAAACCATTCTTTGACAGATTGCCAAAGATGCAGTTGAAGACATTTGATAATGCCCACAAAAGGATCAGCAGAAAACTACCCAACAAGGAGCAAGTCCTCAAAAGGACAATAAACTGTTTGGACAGATGATACTCGCAGCTTCCAGCAGAAAGTTGAACATGAATGATGTACTGAAACACCCCCTAGGCCCCCTTCCTTCGTCCTTGGCCAACTATGATGGAACTATGAAGACAACCAACAAAGCAACCCTTGCCAGAAATCTTGAAAGTAAGGTCTCTGCTACGGAAAACGTCCAACACCCCTCAGCGTGTATCATTGATGGCTTGAGTATTGTACAGAAGCTGAAAGGGGAGAATCTCACTTTTGATGAAGTGTCTGATATGCTTCTTTCAGCTGTGCAGAATACATCAGCAATTAGCAACAGGGTTGATGTAGTATTCGACGTCTACCAACAGATATCTATAAAAGATGCAGAAAGGGCCCTGAGGTCGCCTGTTGGAGGTATCCGCTTCACAAACACAGCACCCGGTCACCGAACACACCGATGGAGGCGTCTTCTGTCTTGTGACATCAGCAAGACGAAGCTGATCAAATTCGTCAGAGCAATGGGGAACAGAGCCCTACAGGATAAGACTTAAAGACAAGGTCCTTTATGTCACATGTGAGGATATCTGCACCGAGATCACCCGTGAGGCTGTAGTTGAAGTTGACGAGCTCCGTTCATCTCACGAGGAAGCAGACATGCTTGCTACTACACTGTAAGCATGCATCGTCAAGTTTCCATTCTGTGATGATAGCTTCAGAAGACACAGACGTCATGATGCTATGTCTGGCTTTTCATGATGACATCGACTGTAATCTGTTCATCCGATGTGGATCATCAACCCGCACCAGACTTGTTGACATAACAAAAGTTGCTAGTGCTCTCGGCAGAAACATCTGTAAATCTTTATTGGGATTGCATTCCTACACAGGCTGCGACACAGTAAGCGCTTTCAGTGGCCGTGGAAAGGTGACAGGACTCAAAGTCCTCATCAACAATCCAAGGTTTCAGACAGCTTTCAGTGACTTAGGGAAAGACTGGACATTACAGGATGATCTCTTCCATGTGCTTGAGGAATTCACTTGCAAACTGTACATGTCTCAAACTGAAATCGCAGAAGTTAACGAGATGCGGTTTCAGTTGTTCCGTGCTCAGAATGGTGATATCCAGTCAGGAAAACTCCCTCCTTGTCAGGATTGTTTGAAGCTTCATGCTACCAGAGCATGTTACCAAGCAGCCATTTGGCACCACAATCTTGAAGTAACTCCACGTGTACCCAGTCCACTTGATTGTAATGGTTGGGTATTGGATGACGATGGTAAACTTGCCATTGAGTGGATGTCTGGTGCCCCAGCTCCTGATGTTGTTCTGGAATTTTTATCCTGCAAGTGTAAACGGAAGTGTAGGCAGCCATGATGCACATGCATGGTCGATGGCCTAAGCTGCACAGCTGCTTGTGTTCTGCAGGAGTGTGCGAACATGAAGGTCCGAGATGAACAGTCGGACGGCAGCGTGGATCATGAGGACGATGACAACAGTGATGTTGACAATTGATACTCCCTAATGCATATCTCTCAAATTGTCATTGCCTGTTTCTGTTTCATGATTATGTCGAAGAATAGCTATTTTCTTTATTCAACACTGTGGAATGAAAGATAACTCTGTGGCACATTCTGTTCAAAATTGTTCAAGAACTTCACAACATCTACGTTTTCTTCTGCTATTGTATTGAGCACGTAGCATCTTTGAAACTATGTCAGATTAATTAATAAAACTTAGTATCCTTTTAGTTTTGCAGTTTGGAAGTAAAATGCATGATTTGTGATATGGATGCGATTTAAATTTCCTTTCAAATAAAGTGCATGACATTTGAGTCATAACCAAATGACACCACCAAATCATAAACATGATAGAATTAGTGTATTTTGTGGATATACCCCCTGCTGCACATAAAGCCGTGTAAAATGCTTGAGCTACTCTACGCAGATGTCCATCATGCATTTTTGTGTTCCAGATACATCAACCTAACAGAAAATTACAACAAACTTTGGTCCCTCAAGATGGTACCAGTTGGCCAGAAATGGCTCTCCAGCTCATGGACTAAAATGCAGACTTAACATTTACCTTTGACTAAACCCTCTCACAGACATTACATTCATGACACAGGTATCCAATCATCTATCCAGGCCTCAGCTCCCTTACATTCCTGCCAATATCCATGTATTGTTCTCTCCCGAATGCTTCTCGGCGCAATTCCTCTTCCCCCACCGTGCCTTTTGCTCGGAGTTCTCAATTCAGTTCAGTTCAGTTCAGTTTTATTATCACTTTGCAGCTTCTGCTGAATTGTATGACAATTTGCAAATGCATATACATTTAACAATTCATATCAACATAAAGCATTTGATCAAACAATCACCCAAAAACCATCAAAATGGGAATGCACAAAAAGGTTGTCCACATAAAATGGTTGACCATTATGGGGGAGGGTTGATAATTTCTGATAAAGATAAGGGTTGGGGTGGAGGGGGTTAGCAGAAAGTGCCTTTCACTCAGACTCCCAAAAAAAGTTTGATGACATTGCTGAACTAACAGAGTATGTAAGAGGCTTCTAAAATGCATCGTATCCTTTGACTGCCAATAATTTTGTCCTCACAAGTCTTTTGGAGGTAAACCTAAAAGATTACTCAAAAGGATTTGCTGATTAAAATTTGTCCTGCGTTTAGTCCATTCTTGATGCGAAAAGATGCCACACGTATCTTGGCAGCGAATGATGCCACCTGAGAAGCTTACAGCTGATGTAGAGCTACATACAATGTGCTGGAATAACGATAGAGCTGTGCAGTACACTACAACTAATTGATATGATTGATAATATAATTATCGGTATAATCATGACTTTAAATAATCTTACCACATGTGGGCGCTATCACTTTTTGGGACCTTTTTTCGTTCATCCTATCAGTGAGTACTTGACCACAATGAACAGCCTGCCCAGGTGCAATTGGGTTCATTACTCCCATAAAAAAGCACTGTATATGAATCGATCGATAATAATTTCTGATAAAGATGAAGTCTTTGAGTGTTTTACAAAAAGTGATTAAGACTTTGCTTGAAGGTGCCAAATTTGGAAATTATGTATATCTGAGTTTGTTGTTGAAAGAGACCGATTTTAATTTTCCTGAGTTCGATGCTCAGTTGTGCGTCTAAGGTTGAAAGTAGACTGAGAAATTTTCTCAATGATTCTAAAAAAAAAATTCTTTTTAAGGAAATTCTGTTCACTTCCCCTTCTATCGCTCCAGCGTCTCTGCTTCTAGCTTCGTACCGATATAACTCTTAATTTAAACCCAGGAGTTTGAGGAGTGCAAGGAGAACTTCTCCTCCTTCTTCCTTAACGGCCAATATTATCCCACATTGTGGGGTCAGCCAGGGGAAGCTTGGCCCGAGTCTTCATGAACCGGCTGGCCAGTTCTGACGTTCGACTAGTCAGGGCAGGAATTTGGAATTTGGCCATGGTGCCAGCAATGACTTGTCTACTCTTTGCAAATGACACCATGGGATCTTGAACATCTACCAATGACTGCTGGAAGATGGGACACCCGTTTAACATCCATACGAGGGACAGCACATATTTATGAATCACCCTGTCTGTGAAACACCAGGATGACAGTTTATAGCTGGGTCGGGAATCAAACCCAGGCGAGACAGCTTAGAGGTGGGTGTGCGTATGTGTCGGCCATCCTGCCAGCCCAATGTATGGTCAACACAAATATAATACATGAATACATTGTTGTGAAGGAATTTGAGATATTAAATGATATTTTTCATGAAATATATGAATGCAGAAGAAAAAGCAAAAAGGTTGTCAGAATGTCAGAAAGTACTTTCTAAAGTTGCAAAAACAATGGAAAGACAAGAAGAAACACAGACAAAAACTAATGGCTGAAGTTGTACAGTATATGAATAAAAACAAGAAAAAAATTTAAACTGCTTTTAAAAAATATACCACAGCAAAAAATGATCGAAGCATCTGTTTCTACAATCCCCACAACAGAACTACTAAAAGACTTAGATGAAATGAGGTGAACGAGAAATATCAGGATTAAAAAGAACATTTGAATTACAGATTTCGCACTCGTAATGGCAGGTTAAAAGTGCCCGGCGAGCCGAACCGACTCACTGAAAAATGCAGGCACAGCGCTTGCGCAAAAGGCCTCGTTAGTATTCATACATCATTACGAACGTCTCGTATTGCGCATTTACGTTAAAGGACAAATTGAATATGGGGGATTATCACCCATAACTAATGACTCAACTTGGTCATTAATTGAGATCAGGTGTATGGCACCATCAGCGTGGCACATCTACTGGCTTGTTGGTCCCCGTCGGCACGTTATCGTGGTGGATAGACACATGAGCAGCCCGGGATGACCGAATTAATTGGCCACCATGACCGCTTTGACGGGGTTGGCTGGGATTTGAGCCGGGCAACCAGACAAACCCGATGACTGTAACATTGGTGTCAGGAGTGGGATTATAACATGAGGCATGGGAAACCGTCACCTCAAAGCAAAATTTTCTTGACCGTGCGATTTTGCGCCAAATTTTAAATTGCAATGGACGATCATGGTAGCTCGAACCAGGGGGGAGCATACTGGACAAATGCCAGCACAACTCCAGTAGAAATGAGGAAGAGGGTCTGGTAGAGGGTGGGGTGGTCATCCCCCACCCCCTTCACCTCTCCAATAACCCAGGATATTCTCCCCCAATTAGCACAGTGCCCACAAGTGAATCAGCAGCAGGAGGAAACAGGTCGGTATCACCACAGCATTGAGGAGATAGCCCAGACGTGATGGACATAATAACATGGCTGATGCCTAGTATGGAAGCGGTTAGGCTGAAATAAGGGCTAATAGTGACAGGCTGGACGTTAAGATGTAGGCGGGCCAAGCCAAGCTGCAAGCAATACTGAAGGTGAGCTGCAACAGGCTGGCGACATCGTTGGCGGACGTACCGGGAATGCAACAGAAACTAGCGGTCGGTCAGACGGGGGTAATAAGGGGGAATCCATGTCATGATCAGGGCCACACATTGGGCTACCATGGGACAATGAAAGAGGGGACACATTGGAGTAAAGGAAACACAGACAACAGAGGATATCTTTCAGTCGTGAGAAGCACACTTATCGTTGAAGGCAAAACCAGGTGGAGGTGGAGGTGGAGGGCCAAACTTGTCTTTAAATTTATTTTCAAAATACTAAACAAATATGGGATAATTATTATAATTTATCATACTTTTTTAATTTCTTATAAACAATGTAAAAATGTTTTCCAACTGAAAAAAAAATTTTTGTTTTTTTTTAATCACTGGTACAGTAATTGTATTGTCAGATGAGCCTGAATTATTCTAAACTGTTGTTTCATTGCAGAATTGTCTGAGCCAAAGACTGCCCAGGAACATCAAACAAATGCAGCTGATGCGAGTTCCAGGTCAGCTATTCCCGACTTTGTAACTCGAGACGATGCTTTAAAAACAGAGCTACTTTGGGCCTGCAGTATTATTGAGTTATACTACCTGTACAAGTCATGCAAGGGGATAGACCTTTTCCAAAAAATGTTTCCAGATAGCTCAACTTTGCTGCTCAGTTCAAATGTGCTGAGACAAAGGCTGCCTATTTGAATGTATTTCACCTCATTTCCAAACTCTCTTGAAAAAGGAAGTGAACAGCAAATATGTGCTCCTTTTTGACAAGTCCTTTGGGCAAAAAGAATCGGAAGAAGCAACTAGATTTTACATAAAACTATGGGAAAAAGATAAAGTCAAGTTCAGACACCTTGACTCTCATTGCATGGCTGATTCCAATTTGTTCGACATGGCAGAACTGATGACATGCTGACCGAACTACCTTCAGTTTTGAAAGGCCTGAATCCGTGAAATATCATAAAACTCAGTATGGATGGCCCAATTGTTAACTGGAAGTTTCACAACAGTGTACTGGTTGATGCGGAGACTAATTACGGCAAGTCATTATTACATTTGGGATCCTGTGGTGAGCATATTATTTACCATGTCAACAGACAGCATAGCTATCACAGTTATTTCGGCCAAGTTGTGATCAAGTGAGTGCTGTGTGAAGTACCAAACACTAAGTAAGGCCTCAGTGAGTATCCAAAGGTGGTACAGAGCTGTAAAGCTGGTCAGCAAACATGGAAGAGGTTGCAGGTAAGACTTCATGCCGCAAAGGTCATTCAGGTGACCTGGAGGAGTTTGTACAATCCGCGAGGTATCAATTATTGAGGCAGGCATCATGTTGGTGCAGGAACTATACCAAGTCAAACAAATGGCACATGCAACGACAAATGAGTTGCAACTAGAGCACCATGATGCCCTTCTAATTCAGTTCGGTGGAGGCGTTATGCCAATACTGTGAAGTGCAGGCATTCGTCTATAGTGATCTGGATGGACTCGTTAGAATGGACACCTAATGTTGCTGCAAGTCAGTTGCCTGAGAGTAAGGAATAAACTGGGGAACCACACTGGGACCTGAAGAAGAGGAAAAAGCTTCTTGCACAGAGAAAGTGAGGAGATTGGGGAAGAATATAAAAGCAGTGCTATCTTGTTCTCCAACTCCGACACAGGAACATTAACATCCAAGAGAAATGATATCCAAGTAGGATTTAGAGAAAATGTGTTTTTGTGGTTTGACAGTTAAATAATAATTTTACGGATTAGCATTTTGGTCAATAAATAAATAAACAAGAAGAAGACATCGTGCAGAGCACGATACTTGCAAAATCCATAAAACATATTTGACCTCAACAATAATTGGTGGTTGAATTAAATGACTAAATATGCAACTCCTCTTCAAATTTAAAGTGAATGGGATGAAAATTGAGGATTTTAGAAATACCACCTTAGTTGTTGACCTTGGGTCTATGTTGACCTTTTGACCTCAAAAGCAGTAGGCTTCTTCCTTATGACAAACTCTACCATGTGGTGAAGTTTCGTGAAGATCGGTTTAAAATTGTGACCCGTAGGCTATAAACAGACAGACGGACAAAATAACAGAATCGACTTCCCAATATACTTGAAAAATCTTGGATTTTGCAAGGAATAAAGTCAATATCAAGGATTGTGCATTGTTGTTGTTCCGCATACATCCTGTGGCTGCTGGTTGCATCGTTTTCTGAGAGCACAGCTGTGCTGCTGATGCAGTGCCCCTGTCACCAGTCAGCTGGTACTCATTTATGCTTGGTGTTGGCTTCATGGTTCGGGTGGTAGGCTTGGGATCCTGGGAGCCTGAGTTCAAATCACACTCGGTGTTGAATTAATACCAGGTGGGGTTGACTCTGCCTGTCATCCTTCCGAGGTCGGCAAAGTGAGTGCCAGCATGCTGGTATACTGTGTCGGAGTGGCGACCCGTCCAGGATTGTGTCCAATAGCCAAGGAGACTGCTTAGTGGATGGTACTCATTTTGCTGACCTCGGAAGGATGACAGGCTGAGTCAACCCACCTGGTGTTATTTCAATGGTACAACAACGACTCACACTCAAGACTCTAAGATCTTAAGCCAGCCACCTCAACCATGAAGCCAACACCAGGCTGGATTGTGCGTTGATTATTAGTGTTGGAAGTCAGGTATTGTTGTATCGGTGGTGGAGGCAGAGGTTCCAATGGAGTAGTGAGAAGACTGGAGAATTGGAATCCAGTTATGAGGAGGCAGGAAGATATGGTTGTGTCAAGGGAAAGGGCCAGCCGAAGAACAGGAACAGTGAAGCGAGACGGAGTTGTGAAAACATGTGGAGTAATGAAGGAGCCATGCGTCTTGGGTGCAGGAAAGGCGAATAAGGGAAGTGGCATAAATTGTGGTGGTCAGTGAGATAAGCCGAAGGGAGTGTTGAAAAGACAGGCTTGATTCCTTTGTACTCACATTGTAGGCTCTATGCAGCCAGAGCAGCTCGGACAACCCGTAACAACACAGATGCATACCTTGGCCAAACGCGTACTACAACATAATTTCAACCTGAAGAAGGAATAACAATTAGTAAGCTCACCATTGGTGATACTGCAACTATCAAGCCACACAAGACCGTACAGTATCCATCTTGAATATCACAGAGAACTACGGGTCATGGAAGGATCTTGACAGGACGGCAGATCTGGAATTACAACCAATGAAACTACAGGGAATCTGTAATAACAATCAATGACATTCTCCCCTTCTTGAAAGAAGAAACGAGGTAAGCCTCCATAGATATAGGTGATGATGTGGTTTTCTGTTACACTCAGATCTGCACAGTGGAGGTGCATCAGTAACATTCTTCGGAGTACTTCCAAAATCTGAGAAGCTGACAGAATCTTCATTACCAGTCGTGAGCTGATTGTGCAATGGAACCCCCTTCCTCTTACCCGGTTGTGTCCGCAACCAGTCCAAGTGGTTAGCTAGCTATCATGTGCGGTCTGTGACTGCTGGTTGCATCATTTTCTGGGGGTGTGGCTGTGCCGTTGATGCAGTTCCCTCCTCCTCCTTCATATACAGCACAACTCTGCAGGTAGCATCATTGGCTGAGGGCACAGCTGTGACACTGGTACTCATATCGCTGACCTTGGAAGAATGACAGATTGAGTTAACCCCACCTGGTGTTAATTCAACAGGAGAACAGCCAGCCACTTTAACCGTTAAGCCAACACCAGGCTTTCCAGGTGGTTTATGGACAGGAAGATCTATATCACCAGAGTTCTGGACTTCACCACGCGGTGCCATGTCACGCAGAGCCACAATGGTCTATTTACCACGAGGGAAATGCACATGAGCATAATGAGGGTTTGCCTAAGCTCTTCCATCTCCTCAATGACAGGGTCATACTTTGATTACCGCACGTGACGTTTCAAGAGAACAGTTCCAGGTGAAAAAGCCATGTCGGAATTGAGCAGCCACTTGTTGACCTGCATTGGTAATTGAATAAACGCTCGTGTTGAGTAACATTTGTGGCAATCAAGAATCGTGAACGTATAGAATTTAAAGTGTCTGACAGAACAACCTCCCATTCCATCCATCCATTGGGACCATACTCCGTGCAGAGCGTTGGTGCTGCCTAAGCAGTTTCCTTGGCTATTGGGTCACCACTCCGACACAGGATACCAGCAAGCTGGCACTCATTTTGCTGACCTCGGAAGGATGACGGGCAGTATCAACCCTACCTGGTATCAATTCAACAGCTGAGCAGGATTTGAACTCAGGATCCTTGGATCCCAAGCCCCACCACCCTCACCATTAAGCCAACACCAGGCATATCCTCCCATTGAGCAGTTAATAAGCCTCTTGATTTGTGAGCCAGAGTAGTATTCGTCCAAGTCACACCATTGTAATGCTCACACTGGCCGACTGGCCGTCCCCTTCGGGATTATACGGGGTAGTACGACTGGTTGAGACGCCGTGGGTGTGTTGGAAGTGCTTCAATTCAGATGACGTTAAGGAACTTCCCCTGTCAGAATGTATGTAAAGGCCCGGTCACACCTTGACGTTTTAGCCAGCGATGGCAACGTATTAAAATGTATGCAAAACGCTGGCTTACGTTGAACTTTTGATGTTTTTTTTTAAAGATTCGGACGTATTCATAGCGACTTGGTCTTATGTATAACGCATTGGTAACGGACACAGAACGTTTCGTTGTGTTATAGATAACTTATACCAACGAATGCTGAACCTGTTGTCGGCCTACACAACCGATGCCCAACGATAGTCTAACTTAGGCATAGCGCGTTGCACGCATCGCCGACGATATCGTGACGTAGCCTATTAAAAGGCTGACGCACAACGATTCGAATCATAACTGCCGTAGAAATGGAAGGGTCAAAATCGCGGTCACACCTTGGCGATCTTGCCAGCATATGCCGACGTAACAAAAAGTGTGTCTAAAACGTTGGGGCACGTCAAATACGGTATGGGTAAGTTTGGTATGTGCGAGTAGAACGCTAAATACGCTATCATACGTCGTAGTAAGTAGAGTACATCAAGAAATTTTGAACATGTTCAAAATTTCACGACGTACTCGGCGTATGACACACGTTCCGCATGCGATGGGGATAAGTTTTACACACGATATGTGGACGCTTACACACGTCCACAAAGGCTACTTATAAGCTACTCATAAGTCGAAACACGTCGCGGTAATGTCTTTTTTACGCGAAACTTATTTCTAACTTATGTTTGACGTGCTTTGAACCAATTCTTTACGTAGTCCCAACACACATCGACGTATGTAGACGTATTCCAATGACGTCTTCCGGTCGACAAAAAAAAAATGAATGTGTTTCTAGCTTACAACTGCCATATAAAGACGTGTTCCCAGCGGTTTTGGGAATTGGTATATAAAAATGCTGCTCATAAAAGGGAACCCAACAGTGTTTTCGAGTCCTTTTTGAGTCGATGTCCATGTCAGCAGTAACAGTATCAGTATCAGTATCAGTATTAGTATTAGTATTAGTATCAGTATCAGTATTAGTATTAGTATTACTATTAGTATTAGTATTAGTAGTAGTTTGTTCATGTTGGCAGTAGTAGGTGGGTGTGAGGGGGAGGGTGTGGGTTATGATGGATCGTCCTTGCGTCCGCGTGTCCACGGGTAGGTTCATAGGCTGCCACTCAACGATTTAAATGGCTGCATCTCCACTATTGAAAGTAGACGCTTGCGCTCAACAATTGGATTTTTTTTACACTCAACGACTTTTAAACGGTACCACTCAGCTAGTTTCATTGTTTACAATGAACGATTTAAATTGCTGTCACTCACCTTTGTTTTTTTTTTGTTTGTTTTTTTTTGACGCTGGGGTTTGGAAATTTGAAGCGTTTCTTCTGAACGTGTTAAAACGCTCAAACTCGACTATTTTAAATAGACGCTGCCGATGGACAATTGGAATCATAGCCAAGCTAGACATCGAAGTGTGAACATCCTCGTCATACCGAAGAAAAGTTTGAAGAATGCTGCAAATAAGTGTCCTGGCCGTGGCCGTGGACGCTGACGCAAGGACGATCCATTATACCGACGTCTTTCAGCCTATGAGTAACTTAAAAGTAACGTCTGTCGACGTGTGGCAACGATCGCGTAACGTGCCAACAACACGTTAATCATAGGTTAGAAATAAGTTTCGGGTACGCTAAACATTACCTCGGCGTGTCTCAACTTATGATTAACTTACAAGTAGCATGTGTTGACGTCTGTCAACGATCGCAGACCGTGCCTACAACTTGTGGCCAGCGTAGCGGAACGTGTGAGTCATACGCCGGCATACGTCGTGAAATTTCAAGCATGAAAAAATTTGAGGACAACCAAAAAGTACAACGTTTAAAGCCAACGTACAACGACGTATGGCAACGTACTACGACGTATGCCAGTGTGCTCTCAATGTTATCAAAACTTACCCATAACGTATTCAACGTGTGCCAGCGTTTTAGAAAAAAAATTCAAAAATCGGCATACGTTGGCTAAAACGTCAAGGTGTGACCGGGCCTTAAACAGGTCTACCAAATATAGTAAAGAGTTTTTATATATTTATTTATTTTTAAATTTTTGTTTGCTGAGTTAAGGCTCCTTGAAGAGCTCGTAAGAAGAGTACAATGAATGGATCAGAACACAACAAGACGAAAGGAACACAAGTAGTAAACACCAATAGCAGAGTTTAAGGCCAAGATGGAGGGAACTTTGGACAAGCAATGGGTGCGGGGATGAATGGGGGGCAGAAAAGGATGCATAGGGTGGACAGGATGGATACAGAAGGAAACTCTCAGGAAGAAAAAAAATGCAAATTTTAAAGGAGTGATTAGGGTTGGGGGGGGCGAGCAGTTAACGAGGGTAGAAAATATGGTTTTGGATCGGCGATGATCTGAGATGGTGGTGAACAACTGTCTTGAAGACCTGGAGGGAAAAATTACATTGAAGAGTTGACTAAGACATCTCATGACAGTTCAAGTTGTCATGTCAGGACAAGGAAAAGTGAATGTGAAATGAGAGGACTCATCTATCTTAGTAAGTAAGTAGAGGTTAGCGTTTATCAAGTGTAATTGCTCCGGTTGATGGAATCTCGGCTTGCACTTGACACACACTGGACAGGAGGCCGATACCTTCTTCAAATCCTCAACAGAAAAGGGAAGATTCTGAGTTATTACGAAATGTACCATCCTTGTGATGCCGCCGGGGTGGCAGAGAGAATTGTTTAGTTCCATCAAGGTATCTGTACTGATTGCTGAACAGTATGCTCTGGAGAATGTCTGCCACTATGTTCTCGCTCCGAGGTCGGAACTGCATGTCGAAGTTGTAGCAGGCAAGTTCGATACTCCATCTTCGGATCTCATTATTCTTGATCTTGCCAAATTGTTTGGAGTCAAACATGAAGGTTACGGACTTCCGATCAGTGATCAGAGTGAAGTGGCACCAAGTCAGATAGTGTTGCCACTTCCGCAATGATTCAACAATGGAATATGCCTCTTTCTTAACTGAAGAATGTTTGTATTCACTCGCATTCAGTGTCCTAGAGAACAATGCCACGGTTCTCCCAGCTTGGTTAAGAGTGGCGGCTATTGCAAAGTCAGAAGCATCGGTCTCAACAACAAGCAGGACGGATTCATCAATAGAATTAACCTGTCAGTCCCACGTCGAAAAGGAAAAAGTCTTCCACCTCTGCTTTTGGATCTTTGAAAGCTTGTTGGGCTGCATTAGACAAAGGAAAAGAGCCTGCCTGAACAAGGAGTTTGACTTTCTCTGACTATCTAACAATCCACTGACAGTAGTACAAAAACAGCACTCAACGCAGAGACCCCATGTACCCAGAAAGTGAAGCTCGCAGAGTGGTCAAAGTCTCTCTGGGTTAGACCTGATCTCGCCATTCAAAATTGTACGTCCCAGGAAACCAACTGAGGCTACAGAGAATGAGCATTTATCAGGGTTGAAGGTTACATTGAACTTTCTAGCAGCTTCGAGAAATTTGTGAAGATTAACATCATGTTGTTTCTTGCTTTTGCCAGAGACAGTAATGTTATCCAGGTAAGCATCGGTATTGTATCAGAAATTCCATTGTCCACAGAAACTGATCTATCACCCGTTGGAAGCGGACAACGGTTTGTTACCCCGAATGGAATGCTGCAAAATATATACAGCTGGCCGCATGACTCAAAATAAGTATACAGTTTGTCTACATCTCTGATAGGGACCTGAGAGTAAGCGTATTTCAGATCGGTCGTACTGTATAGTTACCTCTGCCACCTGAGGTGGACAGAGGTTATGTTTTTACCCCTGTCTGTCTGTTTGTCTGTGAGCAGTATATCTCAAAAAGTCATGAACGGATTCGGATGAAATTTGGTGGAGAAGTTGGGTGTGTGAAAAGGACGAATTCGTTAGATATTGGTGAATATCCAGATCTGACAACTAGAATTTTTTAAGTGATTCCTCAAAATTGAGAAATAGGGCCATAAATGATATATAGCACGATATCTCAGAAAGTTATGTACAGGTTCAGACGAAACTGAGTGGATAGGTTGAGTGTCTGCCAAGGACGAATGGTTTCAATTTTGGTGAAGATCCGGATCCAGATAAGAGTTTAAAAATTTTTTTTTAAGTGATTGTTCACCATTGAGAGATAGAGCCAACAATGATAAATAGCATAATATTTAAAGAAGCTGTGGGTGATCTGTGCCAAAACTTTGTGGATAAGTTTGGTAGGTGAACAAGCCAATTAGATTTTGGTTCAGGTCCAGATGCAGATCTGACCTATCAGTGTGATACAAAAACATAAACTGTTCAGCCTGGCAAAGGTATGCTCTCCATCGAGTGCCATTCTCGTTGATACTGCACTATCTTGTTGACCCACGTTGAATCGGAAAGAAGTCCCACACCGAAGAGGAAAAAGTCCCATGTGGAATAGAAAAAAAGTCTGATGTCGAATAGGAAAAAGTCCCACATCGAAGAGGAAAAAGTTCCATGTGGAATAGAAAAAGTCCCACGTCGAATAGGAAAAAGTCCCATGTTGAATAGAAAAAAGTCCCACATCGAAGAGGAAAAAGTCCCATGTGGAATAGAAAAAAGTCCCACGTCAAATCGGAAAAAGCCCCACGTCGAAGAGGAAAAAGTCCCACGTCGAATGGGAAAAAGTCCCACGTCGAATAGGAAAAAGTCCTCCGTCGAATCGGAAAAAGTCCCACATCGAAGGGGAAAACATCCCACATCGAAGAGGAAAAAGTCCCACATCAAAGAGGAAAAAGTCCCATGTGGAATAGAAAAAAGTCCCACGTCGAATCAGAAAAAGCCCCACGTCGAAAAGGAAAAAGTTCCATGTCGAATCAAAAAAGTCCCACATCGAAGAGGAAAAAGTTCCATGTGGAATAGAAAAAAGTCCCACGTCGAAAAGGAAAAAGTCCCATATGGAATAGGAAAAAGTCCCATATCGAAGAGGAAAAAGTCCCACGTCGAATGGGAAAAAGTCCTTCGTCGAATAGGAAAAAGTCCCATGTGGAATAGAAAAAAGTCCCACGTCGAATCGGAAAAACCCCACGTCGAAAAGGAAAAAGTCCGATGTCGAATCAGATAAAGTCCCACGTTGAATCGGAAAAAGTCCCACCTCGAATCAAAAAAGGTCCCATGTCGAATAGGAAAAAGTCCCACATCGAATCGGAAAAAGTCCCACATCAAATCGGAAAAAGTCCCACATCGGATAGGAGAAAGTCCCATGTTGAATCGAAAAAAAGTCCCACATCGAAGAGGAAAAAGTCCCATGTCGGATAGGAAAAAAGTCTGATGTCGAATTGGAAAAAGTCCCACATCGAAGAGGAAAAAGTCCCATGTGGAATAGAAAAAAGTCCCACGTCAAATGGAAAAAAGTCACATGTGGTGCAGAAAAAAGTCCCACATCGAATAGGAAAAAGTCCCATGTGGCATAGAAAAAAGTCCCACGTCAAATCGGAAAAATCCCCACATCGAAGAGGAAAAAGTCCCACGTCGAATGGGAAAAAGTCCCACGTTGAATCGGAAAAAGTCCTCCGTCGAATCGGAAAAAGTCCCACATCGAAGGGGAAAACGTCCCACATCGAAGAGGAAAAAGTCCCACATCGAAGAGGAAAAAGTCCCATGTGGAATAGAAAAAAGTCCCACGTCGAAGAGGAAAAAGTCCCATGTGGAATAGAAAAAAGTCCCACGTCGAATCAGAAAAAGCCTCACGTCGAAAAGGAAAAAGTCCCCTGTCGAATCAGAAAAAGTCCCACATCGAAGAGGAAAAAGTTCCATGTCGAATCAGAAAAAGTCCCACATCGAAGAGGAAAAAGTTCCATGTGGAATAGAAAAAAGTCCCACGTCAAAAAGGAAAAGGTCCCATATGGAATAGGAAAAAGTCCCATATCGAAGAGGAAAAAGTCCCACGTCGAATGGGAAAAAGTCCTTCGTCGAATAGGAAAAAGTCCCATGTGGAATAGAAAAAAGTCCCACGTCGAATCGGAAAAATCCCACGTCGAAAAGGAAAAAGTCTGATGTCGAATCAGATAAAGTCCCACGTTGAATCGGAAAAAGTCCCACCTCGAATCAAAAAAGGTCCCATGTCGAATAGGAAAAAGTCCCACATCGAATCGGAAAAAGTCCCACATCAAATCGGAAAAAGTCCCACATCGGATAGGAGAAAGTCCCATGTTGAATCGAAAAAAAGTCCCACATCGAAGAGGAAAAAGTCCCATGTGGAAAAGAAAAAAGTCCCATGTCGGATAGGAAAAAGTCCCATGTTGAATAGAAAAAAGTCCCACATCGAAGAGGAAAAAGTCCCATGTGGAATAGAAAAAAGTCCCATGTGGAATGGAAAAAGTCCCATGTCGGATAGGAAAAAGTCCCATGTGGAATAGAAAAAAGTCCCACATCGAAGAGGAAAAAGTCCCATGTGGAATAGAAAAAAAATCCCACGTCGGATAGGAAAAAGTCCCACGTTGAATCGGAAAAAAGTTGCATGTGGAATGGAAAAAAGTCCCATGTGGAATAGAAAAAAGTCCCATGTTGGATAGAAAAAAGTCCCACGTTGAATCAAAAAAAGTCCCACATCGAAGAGGAAAAAGTCCCATGTGGAAAAGAAAAAAGTCCCATGTCGGATAGGAAAAAGTCCCATGTGGAATGGAAAAAGTCCCATGTGGAATGGAAAAAAGTCCCATGTCGGATAGGAAAAAGTCCCATGTTGAATAGAAAAAAGTCCCACATCGAAGAGGAAAAAGTCCCATGTGGAATAGAAAAAAAATCCCACGTCGGATTGGAAAAAGTCCCACGTGGAATCGAAAAAAAGTCCCATGTGGAAGAGAAAAAAGTCCCATGTTGGATAGGAAAAAGTCCCACGTTGAATCGAAAAAAGTCCCACATCGAAGAGGAAAAAGTTCCATGTGGAATAGAAAAAGTCCCACGTCGAATAGGAAAAAGTCCCATGTCGGATAGGAAAAAGTCCCACATCGAAGAGGAAAAAGTCCCATGTGGAATAGAAAAAAGTCCCAGGTCGAATGGGAAAAAGTCCTTCGTCGAATCGAAAAATGTCCCACTTGCCAAAACAGAGGGAATTTTGTGAAGTGCTTACATTTACTGACAGAATTTGACCCATTTCTACAAAAATTGCAAAGCACCATCCAAAATCAGCTATCTTTCCCCTTCCTCTCATAATATAACGAAGTTATTCAGTGTTGTTTAGAACAAGTTAACGTTCAACATAGTCAGTGACTTGAAGAAATCAGGAACGCATGCGGTCATGGAAGACGGAGCAAGGGACAAACACAAGGAGCAGTTAGCACTCTGTGGACAATATTGTTCCAGAAACTGTCTCAGTGAAAGAGCGTTTTCTGGGATTCAGCAACTTAAAAGCTTTTGGTGCAGAATCGATCAGCGAATCAATACAGCACTGCCTTCGAGTTAACGGGTTAGATCTCCATTGTGTGGCACAACAGTGCATGATCTGTTATGAGTGAGTTCAAGCTAAGTTTCAGAAATACCACCCAGAAGCATTATACATCCATTGTGATACACACAAACTCAACCTGGTACTCTTCCACACCTGTAAAGCAATCAAAGAAGCTGCTGAGGGTTTTCTTTTGTATATTGGAAATTTTGTATATTGGAAATATATTGGAAAAAAAAAATATTTTGTATATGGAAAATTTGATGGTGCGTCAGCGAGATAGGGGAAACCTCCGGGACACAAAGGTGATCCCAGGGGAGGAGACTGTTTCGCAGCACCACCTGGTTGTCTGCGATATAAGGGTGAAAGGTGCGCGGAGAATTCGGCGGGTGAAGTACCAACCGAGGATGAAGGTGTGGAGGTTGAAAGAGGCGACAGTGAAGGAAGCATTAAGAGAGAGGCTGAGTATGGTTGAAGATGATGTGGTTGAGCTTGAAAGTGGTTGGATGTCAATGAAAGATAGTCTATTGGGAGCCGTTGGTGAGGTATGTGGATGGACAAAAGGACCACCGAGGCACTCGGAAACATGGTGGTGGGGTGATGAAGTTGGAAAGACGATTGAAGAGAAGAGGAAGAAGTTCAAGGAATGGCAAAAGGCAAAGGATACGGTGGAAGAAGAGGCTGCACATGAAAGCTATAAGGAAGCCAAGAAGGCTGCAAAGAAAGAGGTTGCAAAGGCGCAGGAGGCATATAGGAAAATGTTCGGAGAACGCTTGGATTCGGAGGAGGGTAAGAGAGCGGTATTCAGGATTGCAAAGCAGATAGCGAGAGAGAGATTTGATATTGACGGGGGTGAGTTGCTTGAAGGATGAAGTGGGACAAATCGTTGTGGATTCAGATGGAATTAAAGGAAGATGGAAGAGATATATGGAAAGGCTGTTGAATGTAGAAAATGAATGGGATAGAAATAGCGAGAGTAACCCGGTTTTAGGACCAGCAGAGAAGATAACTGAGAAGGAAGTTGAGGAAGCTATAAGAGCAATGAAGAGTAGAAAAGCAGGAGGGCTGACGGGAGTTGTGGGAGATATGTTGAAGGCAGCGGGAAGTTGGGGTGTGAAGAGAATGACAGAGATCTGTAATCTTGTGGTGAAAGAAGGCCGCATTCCAGTGGATTGGGAACTGAGTACCCTCGTCCCTCTGTACAAGGGGAAAGGTGATCCTCTGGACTGTGGCTCCTATAGAGCAATAAAGTTATTGGAGCATGGAATGAAGGTATTGGAAATGGTGTTGGAGAAGAGGATAAGGAAGAAGGTAAAGATTGACAAAATGCAGTTTGGATTTATGCCAGGAAGAGGAATGACAGATGCAATTTTTATTGTAAGGCAGTTGCAGGAGAAGTACATGGAGAAGAGGAAGAAGTTGTTTTTTTGGGTTTGTTGATCTGGAGAAAGCATTTGATAGGGTTCCACGTGAAGTTATGACATGGGCATTGAGGAAGTTAGGAGTGGAGGAATGGTTGATCAGAGTAGTGATGGCCATGTACGAGAGAGCACCCACAGTTGTAAGGACGAAGGATGGGAACAGTGGTGAGTTTGAGGTGAGGGTAGGAGTGCACCAGGGGTCGGTACTAAGTCCACTTCTATTTGTAGTTGTGATGGAGGTGCTGGCTCGGAGGGTAAAGGAGGGTTTACCGTGGGAGCTGCTGTATGCAGATGATCTGGTGTTGATTGCAGAGAGTATGGATGGACTGAAGGAGAAGATGAACAAGTGGAAGGAATGTATGGAGGCAAAAGGTTTGAAGGTGAATATCGGAAAGACGAAGGTGATGGCAAGTGGTAAAGCATGTGGTGAGGTGGAAAGGACTGGGAAGTGGCCGTGTTCTGTGTGCAGGAAGGGTGTCGGAATGAACTCCATTCAGTGTACAATGTGTGCTGAATGGGTTCATCGAAAATGTAGTGGGGTGAGAGGGTCATTAACCAGTGTGGCAGCTACATTCAAGTGTAAGGTGTGCATCGAGGGAGCAGCAGATGAAGGAATTGTTGAGTTGGATCTTGGAGATGGTGTGAAGCTGGAAGGGGTGAAACCATTTTGCTATCTCGGAGACATGCTGAATGGAGAAGGTGGATCAGACTCTTCGACGGTTGCTAGAGTGAGATGTGCATGGAAGAAGTTTCGGGAACTGAGTGGCGTGCTGACGAAGAGGGGAGTGTCGTTGAAGCTGAAGGGAAAGGTGTATGCTTCATGTGTGAGGAGTACGATGCTTTATGGGAGTGAGACATGGGTACTGAACATGGAGCAGCAACAAAGGCTGGAAAGGGTGGAAATGCGAATGGTTCGGTGGATGTGTGGAGTATCGTTGAGAGAGAGGAAGACAAATGATGACTTGCGGAAGATGATGGGAATAGAGTCTGTGATGGAGGTTGTGAAGAGAAACAGGTTGAGATGGTTGGGTCATGTGTTGAGGAAGGATGAAAGTGACTGGGTGAGAGGAGTGTTGGAAATGAGTGTAGTCGGAAGTAGAGGACGGGGAAGACCAAGAAAAACTTGGCTAAATGTGGTGGAAGAGGAAATGTGGGCAAGGGGATTAAGAAGGGGAGATGCAGAAAATAGGGTAAAGTGGAGAAGATTGTCATGGGGCCCGCAAGGCTAACCCCGCTTTAGCGGGGAAAATGGCCTTTAAATGCGTGTGTGTGTGTGTGTGTGTGTGTGTGTGTGTGTGTGTGTGTGTGTGTGTGTGTGTGTGTGTGTGTGTGTGTGTGTGTGTGTGTGTGTGTGTGTGTGTGTGTGTGTGTGTGTATTGGAAATCGTGTACACATTCTTTTATGGATTATTTATAAGGCCAAAAAAAAAAATGTTGCATTGGCGTAACGGGTCACTGAAAAATAGGGTAGGTCGGTCGGGATCTTTTTTTTTTTTTTTTTTTTCCTAATAAATCCCAAAATTTTTGGATAATAAATCCAAAAATTTAATAAATCCTAATAAATCCCTCCCAAAATCTCCCCCGGCTCGAGTACCACCCTTTTTGTCGGCGGGTTCTGTCCGAAACACTTCCGGGTTTTTACGATCGCGATCGCAATCAACAAGATACTTGAAATCGATAGCAAAAAAACAAAAAAAAAACGTAGGGTCGGCGGAATTTTTAGGGTCGGGCGGGTTACGCCAATGCAACATTTTTTTTTTTTTGGCCTAATTATCACAAAAAATTTCAGAAATATTCAAGCTCAACTAGGATTAAAGAAAAGAAGATTTGTCCAGCTTTCAGATTCTCGGTGGTCTTGCCAGGTACGTTCTGTAAATGTGGTAATCACAAACTTCTGGCTGTTATCCAATGCCCTTCCGATATCAAGTCTGCAACCGCTGTGAGTCTGTCAGCAAAACTGTACAAATTACCAACAATGTTAATGTTCTCTTTATTCCATGTTCCATTCTCTACTGAGCACAACAGAGGGCTTTCATAAGCTGATCCAAAAAGAAAACTTTGATTTGACCGAAGCAGTCAATTTCAAAGAAGCTGTGTAAAGGACATGAGACATGAGAACACATGAAAAGGCAAAATATCTATAAGATAAAGTCATGGCCATGACATCCATGAAACAGCTCTACAGAGGAGAAAGCAAGGACGTGTGGGGGAATTTTGTGGTCGAATCTGTACGTGGTGTCGATGAAGATATCAGTACACCTGATCATTTCACGACGAAATTATTTTATCCTTGTTTAGACCGGATGCTTGCTGAACTTGACCAGAGGTTCTCTAAACAGACGGTACACACTGACGTTTCCCCAAAATAAGTAAAAGTTGGCTCTCTACAAAGATAACTTTTCTAAAACCGGGGGGGGGGGGGGTGGGATGGTGATGGTTAATTGATAAGTAAAATATGTGACATTGTGTTCAATATATTTCAAATGCTTAATAGTAGATATAAAGAATTGTCAGTCCCAAGTGGGACAGACGCTCGTCTCCCGATGGAAGACAGTCATAGTCGGGCTGCATTAGGTGATAAAGAGGGTCTTATGGGGTCTCCATGAGTCTTACGGGTCTATTATGGGTTCTGAAGGGTCTCAGGGTTCTTCAAGGTCTTTTGGGTCATAAGGAGTCTCGAGGGGTCCAAAGTATCAAAGGGGTCTGAAAAGGATTTGAGTAAAAGGACTAAACTGTGCCCTCTCGGCCTCTCCACCCTCCACCCCTACTCTCTGACCTCCCTTCCCCCATTTCTTTCAAATTCTTCAAAACAAAAGGGCATGATTGACATTAAGACGTTAAAATTTAATTGTGATTAAATTAAAGAATGATTAATTCGATCAAATTAATTTAAGAAGATAAATTAAGAGGCTGAAGAGGTTAAAATGAAATAATGAGGAAATATCAATGATGAAATCTCGTGATATGTATTGGACATACACACATACAGTATATTACATTTTGAGCTAATTAGCTAATTAGCTAATTATCTCAACACCTTAATGGAAGAGAGCAAATACCTATTTTAGGGGGCTGAAACACCCCACAAACCCCCCTAGACCCTGATGTTTTTTATGCCGTGAACAAATTTTGGTACATCATGGGTGATAAAGGTTGCAGTCAAGTTTCATCAAAATTGTGTGTGTGGTTTCAGAGAGGAGAGCAATGATATATTTTCCATCCATCCATTGGGACCATACTCTGGAGAGAGTGTTGGTGCTACTGAAGCAGTCTCCTGGGCTATTGGGCACAATCCTGGATGGGTCGCGACTCCGACGCAGGATACTCGAATGGCTCAATCATCCCAACAAGCTGGTACTCATTTTACCGACCTCGGAAGGATGACAGGCTGAGTCAACCCCACCTGGAAGTAATTCAATGGAAGGGAGGATCCCAAGCCTGCCACCATAACCATTAAGTCAACACCAATAAATACCTGTATTGGTGGGGGGGGGGGGGGGTTGACCCTTTACGAGTCCAGATTTTGATGCAATCAATACACTTAGGTACATCACGGGTGATGAAGGTTGTGGTGTTTATTCAATCAAAATCGTGTCTGTAGTTTCAGAGAAGAAAACAAATTCCAATCTGGGGTGTCAAAGTGAAAGTGAAAAGTGAACACCACAGTGAAAACAATGCAAGTTATCTCCACATCTGACTTGTAATACCCTCTGCCACCACTACCAGGGGGCGCAACACAATACACATTAACGTAGAGAATTTTCATCGACCTTTTCTCCCGAACCACCGTGACTCCAGATGAAAGCAAGTGGGCCATGTCCATCGCGAGGTGCAACTTGGTCCATGTGCCAAATTTAGTGGCAATTGGCCCAGTAGTTTTGGCATCCTTGATGTTACAGACAGACAGACAGACAGACAGACAGACAAGCTGGGAGGCGACATGGGTGGTCACTATATAATTTCATACTTGTCATACAGTTTTTGACGGATCTGGCTGAAATTTTTTGACAAAGAGGTTGATTATAGTGCACATAAAAGTGCAGAAGTCGATTTTTGATTTTCGAAAAAAAAATATTTTTCGGATTTTTTTTCAAAAATTTCAAAGTCCCGTTGCTGGGCACGGTGGCGTCCATAGCAACAAAAGCATACAACTAGATCCTGGTATGAACCAACCTGTCAAGTTTCATTAAAATCGGTTGACTCCTCTGGCCTCCAGAGCTCTCCATTACATACAAACAGACAAACATACAGACAGACGGAAAACCTGAGAATAAAGGTAGTCTCGCGACCACCAAACAGACAAACAATGACATTCATTTATTAGACTAGCAGGGGCATACCCAGCGCTGCCTAAGGGGGGATACCTGGTGGTACCTGGCTGGGTGAACTTCTCCCTGTGGTTGTTTCAGCTGTGAAAAAAATCACAAACAAATGCACAAAAAACACACAAACGAAATTATTTATAAGAATTGAACATTTTCAATGCACAACATGTGCCACAACCCCCTACATAGTGTATTCCTGTGCAGAGGGTTTTGTAGAGGGGTGAGGGGGTAGGGGGTTTTTGTGGTTTTTGTGGAGGGAGGGGGGGTTGTAATCCTGACCTGACCCTGGGTACCTCCAATACATGTAAAATCGAGTGGAGATTGGCCCAGCCCTTTTTTTTTTTCTATCATTCTTACAACTACACAAACATACATATAGAGAATTTACTTGAGAGATGGGAATTGGGGGTGAGGAGGTAGGTGAACTGTCAGGTCAGGTCAGATCTGTGACCTGCTACAGGTACCATGTAAACCTGTACTAACCTGTTCCATGGTCGGGTTGTCGGCGACTAAACCGTCTCCCCCACCAGGTTTTCTGGTGAAGAGGGTGTTTGGATATGGACACCCAGCAGGATTAAACACAAAACCTGTCAAAGGGCGGAGGAGCTCCTTGTGAGCCAACGGCCATCCATATCTAGTGCCCAACTGTGTCTGCGGACGTCCTCCTGCAGTTGGGTAAATTTTTTATGATGAGGTTGGTGGCAGGATTTGCACTCCAGCCACCGTAAAACCCTTCATTCCGCAAAACACAAAAACGCAAAAAAAATCTGAAACCCACTCCGTGGGAGTACCTCCTGCGCAGCTTCCCTTCGCAGGGCAGCTCACCGGATGGCGGGATTGGGGCGAAGCCTTTGGGACCCCCAATCTTTGATGAAAGGAGGGAAACCACAGGGTAACCTCCCTGGGTCAGATTGCGGGAGAGTGTGTCGGAGTGCTGCTGAGGTGTCGTCCACCAGACGGCGGTCTCCTTGGGTTAACCTGAGGCGGTCCCTTTGGGTGGGAGCCTGGAATGTCCTATCCCTAAGAGAGGATGATCACCTGTCTCTGTTATCATCTGAGCTCAAGCGTTTGGACATCTGGATTGCAGCTCTCTCTGAGGTTCGGAGACCAGATTGCGGTGAGATATTGGTGGGTGGTTACACCTACTATTGGTCTGGTCGCTCTGATGGTTACCATACCCAAGGAGTTGCTGTAGCTGTGTCCAATAAGCTGACCCCAATAATAACTGAGGTAACACCGGTCAATGACCGTATTCTGAGACTAAGGATTCGTCACTCCTAAGGTGTCATTTCCCTGGTCTCTGTTTATGCTCCGACTGAGGCGAGTGACCTCACCGTGAAGGACACATTCAACGCCACGCTCGAGTCTGTGGTTGATCAGTGCCCCAGACGAGATACACTTCTGGTCTTGGGGGATTTCAATGCATCGACTGGAACTGATAGGGATGGTGATGAGACGTGTGTTGGTCCCCATGGGTCAGGAACTATGAATCAGAATAGCACTAAGTTCCTTGACTTTGCAAGAAGTCATGGACTTAGGGTGGCCAGTTCATGGTTTCAGCGCCCACAAGCTCATCGCTGGACTTGGTATTCCAACGCTGGCGGTGCGGCAAAGGAGATTGACCATGTCCTCATTGACAGTCGCTGGAGGATGATCCAGAACTGCAGGGTCTACCGCAGTGCTCAGTTCCTCAATACTGACCACCGGCTTGTTGTAGCAACTCTAAAGCTGCATCTTAAATCCTGGAGAATGGTACCATCCCAGCCTAGGCTGGACGTTGGCAAGCTCAAGGATGAGAGGGTAGCTGAGGAGTTTGCGAACAGGCTGAGTGGACATTTGGGGTGTCTGGGTGCTTTGGGGGGTCCTGAAGAGTTATGGATTACCTTCAAGACCACCTTCTTGATGTTGCCGGTGGATGCCTTGGAGCTCACCGCAGGGCAAAGAAGAATTTTGTCTCTCAAGGGACACTGGATACCATTGACCAGGTATCCAGGGCTGAATGGCAGAGCTGAGCTGTTCAGGGAGCTGAGGCGTAAAACTGTACGTGAACTGAGGGTGGACAAGGAGGCCTATGTGCGAGGGATCTGTGAGGGGGTAGAGCATCACCTGTGGACAGGTGATTCTCGTCCCGCTTACAGGGGAATTCACGCATTGCGTTCATCCAAGCCCATCCCTCGGAGCACTGCAGTTAGAGCAGAGAGTGGTAGGCTCTTAACAGAGGAGTCTGAAGTGAAGGCCCGCTGGGCCGGTTACTTTGAGCGGTTGTACCAGGCTGATCCACCAGCTGTCGAGTTGGACGTCAAGGGTGTTACAATCCCTGTTGCTGACCCTCGAATCAACTCTGGTCCACCTACGCTTGTGGAAACACGGGCTGCGGTGAACCAGTTGAAACGGGGCAAAGCTCCAGGGATCTGTGGCATCCATGCTGAACATCTCAAGGCTGGTGGAAATGCTGCACTCGTGTCGTTGCATGCAGTTTTGTGCTCTGCCTGGAACACAGGCATCATCCCAACTGATTGGAAAAGGGGCCTTGTTGTCCCTCTCTGGAAAGGGAAGGGTGATCGCCAAGACTGCAACAACTACCGAGGGGTGACGCTGCTCTCAGTGCCGGGCAAGGTCTTTGCTCGGATAATTCTTGATAGGGTTCGCCACCATCTGCTTGAGCACCAGCGTCCAGAGCAGTCAGGCTTTACACCAAAGAGGTCAATGATTGACCGTATCCTTGCTCTTCTGGTCCTCACCGAACGCAGACGAGAGTTTCGACAGGGGCTGCTTGCAGCCTATGTTGATCTCTGTAAAGCGTTCGATTCAGTGAATCGGGATGTCCTCTGGAGGATCCTTGGTCTTCGTGGTGTGCCTCCAAAACTGATCGATCTGATGTCTGAACTCTATTCTGGTACTGAGAGTGCTGTGAAGTGTGGTGGTACCATCTCTGACTTATTTCCAGTTGTTACTGGAGTTCGTCAGGGGTGTGTACTTGCCCCCACACTTTTCAGCACTTGTATGGACTGGATTTTAGGGAGGATGTCAGAAAGATCAAGGTGCGGTGCATCGTTTGGGAATGTCAAGATCTCGGACCTTGATTTCGCAGATGATGCAGTCATCTTTGAGGAGACTTTAGATATCCTCTTGGGGGCCCTCGAGGTGCTGAATGAGGAAGCGGAGCCGCTGGGATTACGGATTTCTTGGGTCAAAACTAAGATCCAGGCTTTCAATGACATCTTGGATGCTGCTGTCCTGTCTGTGTCTGTTTGTGGTGAGGATGTTGAGGTCGTGGAGAGATTCACTTACCTTGGCAGTGATATTCATGTCTCTGCTGGCTGTGAGTCAGAGGTCAATAGACGTCTGGGTCGGGCCTGGGGAGTCATGGATTCACTGGTGTGGCGCTGCCTGTACCTGTGCGGGAGGACGAAAGTCCGAGTCTTCAGGTCCTTGGTACTTCCAGTCTTGCTCTATGGATGCGAGACTTGGACTCTGACCAAGGATTTGAGACGGAGACTTAATTCCTTTGGTACCGGGTCTCTTTGGAGAATCCTTGGCTATCGCTGGTCGGATTTTGTGTCCAACGAGTGGTTACTGAGAGAGACTCGGATGAGATTTGTTACCTGCATAGTCCGTGAGCATCAGTTGCGGCTGTATGGACATGTGGCTCGTTTTCCTGACGCTGATCCTGCTCACCAGATTCTCTCAGCGAGGGAGTCTCATGAGTGGAGGAGGCCAGTGGGCCGACCACGTGCCTCGTGGTTGCAGCAGGTTGACCATCATCTCAAGGAGATGGGGATGGGCCTGGCATCTGCCTGGGGGATGGCCAGACGGAGGCCCCTGGAGTACCGGCGGAAAGTGGACGCAGCGACGCGCTGTTCTGGCACATGCTCCCATACTTGACCTGAGGTAGGTGAACAGGTTCGGACCAGTGTGGGCCCATTGAGGAATTGCACCTGGAGAGTGGTTCGTGATGAAAGTGAGATGGCAGGCTTATTAAACAAGTATTTTTCTTCAACTTTTACACAAGAACAGTCAGGAGAATTGCCAGTAACTGAGAGTATCTATCAAGGAGGTGAGGAAGGGGCTGGCAGGATGGCGTCGAGGGATGAAAGACAAAAGGAAAACAAACCTGCACTGTTTATACTTCGAGGTTTGCAATAACTCGCCTTAAAGCTGTCTCGCCTGGGTTCGAATCCCGACGCAGCTCTCAACTGTCATCCCACTATTTCATCGGCAGGGTGATTCGTGTGTGTGTGTGTGTGTGTGTGTGTGTGTGTGTGTGTGTGTGTGTGTGTGTGTGTGTGTGTGTGTGTGTGTGTGTGTGTGTGTGTGTGTGTGTGTGTGTGTGTGTGTGTGTGTGTGTGTGTGTGTGTGTGTGTGTGTGTGTGTCATCCCTCGGATGGATTTAAGTTTCCCTATAAACTCTGTTCTTACATAATCTCTATTGTAGTTACTGAGATGAAGCATTGTTTGACACCACGACGTCTCCTCGAATTGAAACAGCTCGTTGAATCAGCGAGCCTCCCTCCGGTGTGGTCGGTAATTACCTGGATGGAGGTTAAATCGGGTGTTTCCCGTCTCCACGATAATCAACATGACCTTGAACCTCCCAAACTCGTGTCCTGGAACATACATATCCCAGTATTTATAAATATTGAGATCTACAATTGCCATGGCTTGATAACAGTAATTATTATTCACCATTTGGAGAGCACGTGGTGGTGAATGTCCATAACGTTTGTGACGACACGTTTCCATCGCCTCACTGTGTTCGACTCTCACTGTGACGTCATTCAGGTCCACACACACACACACACACACACACACACACACACACACACACACGTGTGGGGTCGGTCGTCAGCATCGTTTCTCCTTCCTTGCTGTGGCATACAAACCGAGACGGGAGAGGTTTGAGGTTTCTCGGAACGGTCATTGACGTGAAATGACATGAAACCGCAAACCAACAATTTATCGGACTGTCACAGACACAGACAGCAGAGTCAAAGTGCGTTTGTGGACCATGAATGGCGACGTCGTGTTCAACTGCCATTACAAGGAGCTGTTCGGTTGATGCATCGGAAATTCCACTTTAATCACGGACCGCAAGCTCCAGACTTACTGCAGCCTACGTGCAAACTCGCACGTTTCGATCCGGTGGCCATTGTCATTCCGTCTGCCCAACCCCCCCCTCCACCATTGTTCGACTCCGCCCCCTTTGTAATGCAAGCCCCGCCCCTTCCTACCTCCCGCCTCGTTTTCCCACAGGCGAAACCTCTTCCCCTCTTCCTCGCCCGCGTGTCGTCGTGTTGCGCTATTTTTATGCTGATACCCCTGATTTAACGGTCCATCCTTTCAGCCCACCCGTTTCCTTTCTCAACCATTCCTTGATCATTTAAATGAACGCTTCAACAATAAGATGCATAACAGAAATACACCCAATTTATCATTCGTGAAGCACGTAATAGGTCCAGCTTGTATTTTGTTCGTGCATGACACGTGTTATGGACGCATCTCCTTTAACCGACTTTTACTTCCATTGTATAATTTTAGGATTTTGGACGGTGTATTGGTAAGTATCTGCGTCCTTTTCTACTTTTTTATTCAGGATTTAGACTCGCGGATGGTATCCCTAGACAGGTAGTGGAAACAGAAAAGGTAGATAGGTTTAAGTTGGAATTAGATAGGTACTTAGAGGGGTATCGCTATCACCTCAGATGGAGAGGCTTTCACCTCAGAGTACAGAATAATTTTATTAATATATCTGAGAAACATGTATTTCCTCGCCGAGAGACAATTAAATTGCCGTAATGTCAGTGTTTGAGATGTAAGGTTGACTCAATAAAGCAGTAACGGCTTTAGCTTGAAGCTGGAACAGTTATATTATTTTAGTTTGAGACTGAAGCGAGGGGGGATGGAATAAAAAAAAAGGAAGCGTCGTGACGTTTTCCCATACGTCATGACGATTTTTATACACGTCGTTACGTCATCGTACGCCATCAAGCGCCTGCGTCGTGACGTTCCCCCGTACGTCATGACGATTTTTTATAAACGTCACTACGTCATCGTACATGATAAAGCGCCTGCGTCCTGACGTCACGCTGCGTTCCCATTTGAGGTGCAGATTTGTTTGTACGTGGGGTTTTTTTTTTTTTTTTTTTTCTTTCTTTCGACGTACAACACGCCGTACACTTCTCTGAGCACCCTTGCAAGGTCACGTCGGCAGGTTCCCAGTCGAGGCTTCCTTCGTTCGCTGGTAGGACTGCCGGTTACAGCTGCAAATTGAATGTCTTCGAATTCGATGTTTATGTTTTCTCTTTTGAACAATCGTTGGTCATCCATTTCATAACATTTAATAATGAACTGCGGTATTGTCGCATCGGAATTGTGAGAAAGAAATGATCGAACCTCCGCAGACTTAGACCGTCGAACGTTCCAATTTTAATATCTGGTGTGGTTTTTTTTTTTGTTTGTTTTGTTTCTTTCGTCCGATGGCCGATGGTAATCTCGGTTTTCCTCAGAGTTTCGTGTTGTGTTGCTTCCTCCGTCACGGCTGAACGGGAAACGTTGAATTGCGACGTTCTCGCTTGACGCCGCTGTGGTGTCTTGTTGGAAATGTCCGAAAGGATGCTGTGTAATGATGTTGCGAGTGATTATATTAGGAAGCGTGCTTGCGGTGTGAGGTAATATTAATTTACATGATGATGGCGATACGGTATTATGGACGTGACGTTCAAAGTCTAATCCGGTCAATTAACGTGTTTCTCTTTTTTTTTTTTATTGAAAACGTTCGAGTGAAATTTAGATTCTGAGGCAATTTGCTCTTTTTAAATGGTCGTGTGGTAGATGAGCAGGTTGTTTGGATTCTTTTGGATGAATGCGGTAACTGGAGGAGAGAGAGAGAGAGTCAGAGAGAGTCAGAGAGAGAGAGTCAGAGAGAGAGAGTCAGAGAGAGAGAGTCAGAGAGAGAGAGAGTCAGAGAGAGAGAGAGTCAGAGAGAGAGAGAGTCAGAGAGAGAGAGAGAGTCAGAGAGAGAGAGAGAGACAGAGAGTCAGAGAGAGAGAGAGAGAGAGTCAGAGAGAGAGAGAGAGTCAGAGAGACAGAGAGTCAGAGAGAGAGAGAGTCAGTGAGAGAGAGAGTCAGTGAGAGAGAGAGTCAGTGAGAGAGAGAGTCAGTGAGAGAGAGAGTCAGTGAGAGAGAGAGTCAGTGAGAGAGAGAGTCAGTGAGAGAGAGAGTCAGTGAGAGAGAGAGTCAGTGAGAGAGAGAGTCAGTGAGAGAGAGAGTCAGTGAGAGAGAGAGTCAGTGAGAGAGAGAGTCAGTGAGAGAGAGAGTCAGTGAGAGAGAGAGAGTCAGTGAGAGAGAGAGTCAGTGAGAGAGAGAGAGTCAGTGAGAGAGAGAGAGTCAGTGAGAGAGAGAGACTCAGTGAGAGAGAGAGAGTCAGTGAGAGAGAGAGAGTCACTGAGAGAGAGAGAGTCAGTGAGAGAGAGAGAGTCAGTGAGAGAGAGAGAGTCAGTGAGAGAGAGAGAGTCAGTGAGAGAGAGAGAGTCAGTGAGAGAGAGAGAGTCAGTGAGAGAGAGAGAGTCAGTGAGAGAGAGAGAGTCAGTGAGAGAGAGAGAGTCAGTGAGAGAGAGAGAGTCAGTGAGAGAGAGAGAGTCAGTGAGAGAGAGAGAGTCAGTGAGAGAGAGAGAGTCAGTGAGAGAGAGAGAGTCAGTGAGAGAGAGAGAGTCAGTGAGAGAGAGAGAGTCAGTGAGAGAGAGAGAGTCAGTGAGAGAGAGAGAGTCAGTGAGAGAGAGAGAGTCAGTGAGAGAGAGAGAGTCAGTGAGAGAGAGAGAGTCAGTCAGAGAGAGAGAGTCAGTCAGAGAGAGAGAGTCAGTCAGAGAGAGAGAGTCAGTCAGAGAGAGAGAGTCAGTCAGAGAGAGAGAGTCAGTCAGAGAGAGAGAGTCAGTCAGAGAGAGAGAGTCAGTCAGAGAGAGAGAGTCAGTCAGAGAGAGAGAGTCAGTCAGAGAGAGAGAGTCAGTCAGAGAGAGAGAGTCAGTCAGAGAGAGAGAGTCAGTCAGAGAGAGAGAGTCAGTCAGAGAGAGAGAGTCAGTCAGAGAGAGAGAGTCAGTCAGAGAGAGAGAGTCAGTCAGAGAGAGAGAGTCAGTCAGAGAGAGAGAGTCAGTCAGAGAGAGAGAGTCAGTCAGAGAGAGAGAGTCAGTCAGAGAGAGAGAGTCAGTCAGAGAGAGAGAGTCAGTCAGAGAGAGAGAGTCAGTCAGAGAGAGAGAGTCAGTCAGAGAGAGAGAGTCAGTCAGAGAGAGAGAGTCAGTCAGAGAGAGAGAGTCAGTCAGAGAGAGAGAGTCAGTCAGAGAGAGAGAGTCAGTCAGAGAGAGAGAGTCAGTCAGAGAGAGAGAGTCAGTCAGAGAGAGAGAGTCAGTCAGAGAGAGAGAGTCAGTCAGAGAGAGAGAGTCAGTCAGAGAGAGAGAGTCAGTCAGAGAGAGAGAGTCAGTCAGAGAGAGAGAGTCAGTCAGAGAGAGAGAGTCAGTCAGAGAGAGAGAGTCAGTCAGAGAGAGAGAGTCAGTCAGAGAGAGAGAGTCAGTCAGAGAGAGAGAGAGTCAGAGAGAGAGAGTCAGAGAGAGAGAGAGAGTCAGAGAGAGAGAGTCAGAGAGAGAGAGTCAGTCAGAGAGAGAGAGTCAGAGAGAGAGAGTCAGTCAGAGAGAGAGAGTCAGAGAGAGAGAGTCAGTCAGAGAGAGAGAGTCAGAGAGAGAGAGAGTCAGTCAGAGAGAGAGTCAGTCAGAGAGAGAGAGTCAGTCAGAGAGAGAGAGAGAGAGAGTCAGTCAGAGAGAGAGAGAGAGAGAGTCAGTCAGAGAGAGAGAGAGAGAGAGTCAGTCAGAGAGAGAGAGAGAGAGTCAGTCAGAGAGAGACAGAGAGAGAGTCAGTCAGAGAGAGAGAGAGAGAGAGTGTCAGTCAGAGTCAGGGAGAGAGAGAGAGAGAGAGAGTCAGTCAGAGAGAGAGAGAGAGAGAGTCAGTCAGAGAGAGAGAGAGAGTGTCAGTCAGAGAGAGAGAGAGAGAGTCAGTCAGAGAGAGAGAGAGAGAGAGTCAGTCAGAGAGAGAGAGAGAGAGAGTCAGTCAGTCAGTCAGAGAGAGTCAGTCAGTCAGTCAGAGAGAGTCAGTCAGTCAGAGAGAGAGAGTCAGTCAGAGAGAGAGAGTCAGTCAGAGAGAGAGAGTCAGTCAGAGAGAGAGAGACAGTCAGAGAGAGAGAGAGAGTCAGTCAGAGAGAGAGAGAGAGTCAGTCAGAGAGAGAGAGAGAGAGAGTCAGTCAGAGAGAGAGAGAGAGAGAGAGTCAGTCAGAGAGAGAGAGAGAGAGAGAGTCAGTCAGAGAGAGAGAGAGAGAGAGAGTCAGTCAGAGAGAGAGAGAGAGAGAGTCAGTCAGAGAGAGAGAGAGAGAGAGAGAGAGAGTCAGTCAGAGAGAGAGAGAGAGAGAGTCAGTCAGAGAGAGAGAGAGAGAGAGTCAGTCAGAGAGAGAGAGAGAGAGAGTCAGCCAGAGAGAGAGAGAGAGAGAGTCAGTCACAGAGAGAGTGAGAGAGAGTCAGTCAGAGAGAGAGAGAGAGAGAGTCAGACAGAGAGAGAGAGAGAGAGAGTCAGTCAGAGAGAGAGAGAGAGAGAGTCAGCCAGAGAGAGAGAGAGAGAGAGTCAGCCAGAGAGAGAGAGAGAGAGAGTCAGTCAGAGAGAGAGAGAGAGAGAGTCAGTCAGAGAGAGAGAGAGAGAGAGTCAGTCAGAGAGAGAGAGAGAGAGAGTCAGTCAGAGAGAGAGAGAGAGAGAGTCAGTCAGAGAGAGAGAGAGAGTCAGTCAGTGAGAGAGAGAGAGAGTCAGTCAGAGAGAGAGAGAGAGTCAGTCAGTGAGAGAGAGAGAGTCAGTCAGAGAGAGAGAGAGAGTCAGTCAGAGAGAGAGAGAGAGTCAGTCAGAGAGAGAGAGAGTCAGTCAGTCAGTCAGAGAGAGAGAGTGAGTCAGTCACTCTCTCTCTCTGACTGACTCTCTCTCTCTGACTGACTCTCTCTCTCTGACTGACTCTCTCTCTCTCTGACTCTCTCTCTCTCTCTGACTCTCTCTCTCTCTCACTGACTCTCTCTCTCACTGACTCTCTCTCTGACTGACTCTCTCTCTGACTGACTCTCTCTCTGACTGACTCTCTCTGACTGACTCTCTCTGACTGACTCTCTCTCTCTCTGACTCTGTCTCTCTCTGTCTCTCTGACTGACTCTCTCTCTCTCTGACTGACTCTCTCTCTGACTGACTCTCTCTGTGACTGACTCTCTCTGTGACTGACTCTCTCTCTCTGACTGACTCTCTCTCTCTGACTGACTCTCTCTCTCTGACTGACTCTCTCTCTCTCTGACTGACTCTCTCTCTCTCTGACTGACTCTCTCTCTCTCTCTGACTGACTCTCTCTCTCTCTCTGACTGACTCTCTCTCTCTCACTGACTGACTCTCTCTCTCTCTCTGACTGACTCTCTCTCTCTCTCACTGACTGACTCTCTCTCTCTCTCTGACTGACTCACTCTCTCTCTCTGACTGACTGAGTCAGTCAGTCAGTCAGAGAGAGAGAGAGAGTCAGTCAGTGAGAGAGAGAGAGAGAGTCAGTGAGAGAGAGAGAGAGTCAGTCAGAGAGAGAGAGAGAGAGAGTCGGTCAGAGAGAGAGAGAGAGAGAGAGTCAGACAGAGAGAGAGAGAGAGAGAGAGAGAGTCAGTCAGAGAGAGAGAGAGAGAGAGTCAGTCAGAGAGAGAGAGAGAGAGAGTCAGTCAGAGAGAGAGTGAGAGAGAGTCAGTCAGAGAGAGAGTGAGAGAGAGTCAGTCAGAGAGAGTGAGAGAGAGTCAGTCAGAGAGAGTGAGAGAGAGTCAGTCAGAGAGAGTGAGAGAGTCAGTCAGAGAGAGAGAGTGAGAGAGAGTCAGTCAGAGAGAGAGAGTGAGAGAGAGTCAGTCAGAGAGAGAGAGTGAGAGAGAGTCAGTCAGAGAGAGAGAGTGAGAGAGAGTCAGTCAGAGAGAGAGAGTGAGAGAGAGTCAGTCAGAGAGAGAGAGTGAGAGAGAGTCAGTCAGAGAGAGAGAGTGAGAGAGAGTCAGTCAGAGAGAGAGAGTGAGAGAGAGTCAGTCAGAGAGAGAGAGTGAGAGAGAGTCAGTCAGAGAGAGAGAGTGAGAGAGAGTCAGTCAGAGAGAGAGAGTGAGAGAGAGTCAGTCAGAGAGAGAGAGTGAGAGAGAGTCAGTCAGAGAGAGAGAGTGAGAGAGAGTCAGTCAGAGAGAGAGAGTGAGAGAGAGTCAGTCAGAGAGAGAGAGTGAGAGAGAGTCAGTCAGAGAGAGAGAGTGAGAGAGAGTCAGTCAGAGAGAGAGAGAGTGAGAGAGAGTCAGTCAGAGAGAGAGAGTGAGAGAGAGTCAGTCAGAGAGAGAGAGTGAGAGAGAGTCAGTCAGAGAGAGAGAGTGAGAGAGAGTCAGTCAGAGAGAGAGAGTGAGAGAGAGTCAGTCAGAGAGAGAGAGTGAGAGAGAGTCAGTCAGAGAGAGAGAGTGAGAGAGAGTCAGTCAGAGAGAGAGAGTGAGAGAGAGTCAGTCAGAGAGAGAGAGAGAGAGTCAGAGAGAGAGAGAGAGAGAGAGAGAGAGTCAGAGAGAGAGAGTCAGAGAGAGGGAGTCAGAGAGAGGGATATCGATTGAGTGCGAAGCGCTGCAGAGGAGGAGGAGGAGGAGGAGGAGGAGGAGGACAGGAGTGGGGTGGGGTAGGTCAGGCCAGTTCTTCCTTCAGCTTTGGTCTGAATCATCTTGTACCACAGCCATTGCCTCACCTTCCTCTTACATCATAGACTCGGAAATTCCACTTGTGGTTTGATTGAGAGCGATTGTCAGACCGGTTCTCCTCCTCAAACGGAGGCGTGTGTCCCGATTAAAGGAAGAGAACAGATTGCTGTCGAGATTGGAGATGTGGATGTTGAGAGGACTGAGGGAAAGGAACGAAAATATCAAGAGGTGGATGGGAGTGTGAGAGGCACACGTGTGAGACGGGTCTTCGTTGATTGGTGAATGTGTTGTTTAGGAGGATGATGTTTGAACCGTCAGGTGCAGGTCTTTGATGGATGAAATTGTCAGGAGGAGAAGTGGCGCACCAAAATGGAGGAGGTAGACATTGGATGCACTGAGAAGATGCTTGAGATGGATGGATGTGTAGAGAGAGAACTCGTAACTCACCTGTAACAAGATGGCATTGATTGGAGCCATGGAAGTAGTTTGAGTATTCGTTTAGAAGCCTCAAAGTGTGCTGTTGAGTGCTTTTGTCGACCATTATGGTTTGGCAGTCACTTGCTGCGGGGGTGTGATGTGTTTAATGTCATACTTACCTCCACTGCTAAAGTCCGGTGTTGGCGCAGTGGTTTGGGCAGTGGCTTGGGATCCAAAAGGTCCTGAGTTCAAGCCCCGTTGGACCACTGAATTAATACACCAGGGGGTTTACTCAGCCTGTCATCCTTCCGAGATCGGCGAAATGAGTACCAGTGTACTGGGCCGGTGTATACCCCGGTTAAAATAGGTGTACCATATCCCTGTGTCGTAAGAGGCGACCAGGGTTGCGTCAGGAAGGGCATCCGGCGTAAATCATGTGTCAAATCACTATGCGGATCATACGGATGATCCGCTGTGGCGACCCCTAACGGGAGCAGACGAAAGAAGAAGAAGACTTACCTCCACCGCTGAAACTTGGTGGACACGTTGGGTGTGTTACAAGAATGAATTGATTCGATTTCGGTGAAGATCTGGATACGAGAATTATTTAATTTCAAAGTGATCACCATTGAGAGATAGGACTGTATAGCATGATATTTCAAAAATGTATTGGGCCCGATATGTTCTCGTGGATCAGGCATTACTTGGTGGAGGTATGCGCTCCACCGAGTGCCCTTCTAGTTCAATCTTTCAACCCATTCTGTTGAGAATCTCTTCAAAGTGTCAACAACACAAACAATCTAAACTCATTTTTGGACGATATATGGCAGGATGATGATGATGACTGACAAAACTAGAAGGGCACTCGGTGGAGCGCATACCTCTGCAATGCAATGCCTGATCCATGAGAAAATATCTGTCCCCCAATACATGTTTGAAATATCATGCTACATATCGTTTTTGGCCCCAACTCTCAATGGTGAAGAATCATTTTAAAAACTAAATAATTGTCAGATCCAGATTTGTATTTTCACCAAAATGTAATAAATTAGTCCTTGTCACACCCAATCCATTCACAACCTTTTTTGAGATATCTTGCGATGTATCAGTTAAGCTCTATCTCTCAATGGTGAAGAATCACTTTAAAAAATTATCGGATTCAGATCTTCACCAAAATCTAATCAGTTTGTCCACGTCGCACACCAAAGCTGCCCACCAAATTTCATCTTTATCCGTCCCCAACTTTTTGAGATATCCTGCACACAGACAGATAGAGTGGTGAAAACATGACCTCCTTCACCTTTGTTGGCAGAGGTAAATATCATGCCACCTTCAATGGTGGAGGTAATAATAATTAGACTCCAGATGGAGGAGGAGATTGGGACCATACTCTGTGCAGAGCGTTGGTGTTGCGTAAGCAGTCTCCTTTGCTATTGGGTACCATCCTGGATGGGTTGCCACTCTGACACAGTATACCAGCATGCTGGCACTCATTTTGCGGACCTCTGAAGGATGACAGGCCGAGTTAACCCCACCTATTAATTCAACAGCTGAGCAGGATTTGAACTCTGGACCCTAGGATCCAAAGCCCACCACCCCAACCATTAAGCCAACACCAGGCATAACTCCAGATGATATTACCATTATAACGCCATTTTCATTTTCAAGCACATTACCGTTGGCTGATTGCGTCACACCCTTCCCACACACACACAATTCTGAGAACTCAACAAAAAAGCCTCAACCTCCCCCTTCCAAAGCTGTCCCATCTTTACTCTCACCCTCCTCCCGCAAATGGGAATTCCACGTTAGAATGGCGGAATAATGTAATGCAGCACACTTTCTTCTCCCCATCATGTTATCACAGACTTCAAAGAAACCAATCACAATTTTAAGAGAAAATGGTCAGAAATAATCATAACCCCGTGTAACCTCCGCTGTAAATTCATTCCTTGAAAGAAGTTCTAAAGGGTAAAATATAGAAATTGTGTGTGTGTGTGTGTGTGTGTGTGTGTGTGTGTGTGTGTGTGTGTGTGTGTGTGTGTGTGTGTGTGTGTGTGTGTGTGTGTGTGTGTGTGTGTGTGTGTGTGTGTGTGTGTGTGTGTGTGTGTGTGTGTGTGTGTGTCAGCATATCTTTACTTTGAGAGATTTATGCTCAAATTGGCAGTGAATCATTGCTGTGGATGCATCCTCAGGTGAGTAATGTTGATGCCCATCTCAAAAGCCCTCTTTGTGTGTTCAGATCGCTCACTTGATTCCTTCTGACATCATGGCAACCAAAGACCTTCTCATGCAAGAGATCCAGGCTGGTGTAGAGAAAGGTGCTCCCAGGAACAAAGTGACCATTGTAGGGGTTGGCCAGGTTGGCATGGCTTGTGCAATCAGCATTTTGTTGAAGGTAAGCTTTATAGTGCACCTTGTGCCTTGTACCAACATTAAAAAAAAATTATTATTGTGTATGTATGTATATGTGTATATATATATATATATATATATATGTGTATATATATATATATATATATATATATATATATATATATATATATATATATATATATATATATATATATATATACAGGGTGTCCCAAAAAAATGTACTCACTCTTTAAATGATAATACATGCATTGTTTATTGACTTAGAAACAAGATCAATGGTTCAATGGATAAATGCCTGTTTACAAATGTTCAAACTGACGACCATCACGTTCCAAACACAGCCGATAACGCGGGCCAATGGATTCAACAGCATTACGAATAATTTCATTTGGAACTGCAAGACATTGTCTTTCAATTTCCTCTTTCAGCTCATCGACTGTTGCTGGTTTTGAGCCGTAAACCTTATCTTTGAGATATCCCCATAAAAAGAAGTCCATTGGAGTGAGGTCTAGGGACCGCGCAGGGAATTCAACACTACCTCTTCGCCCAATCCATCTTTTCGGAAAAGTTGCTTCGAGATTGGCCCTTACATCACGGTGGTAGTGGGGAGGTGCTCCATCTTGCTGAAAGTAAATCTCTTCGTCACCAAATATCTCTTCGACACGTGGACCGACGGATTCCTGCAGCAAGTTTTTAAGTAAACATCCCCAGTGACACTTTGGTCAAAAAAGAATGGCCCGAGGATGCCCAATGCTGATATCCCACACCACACAGTAACCCCTGGTAAGTTTAAATGGTATTCCATAGTAACATGCGGATTTTCAGGAGCCCAGTACGTGCAATTGTGTCGGTTAATTGAGCCATTTAACTTGAAGCTGGCTCCAAACAATTTTGGATGGAAATGCTGCATCTTCTTCACATTTGTCCACGTACCACTCACAAAATTCAGCTCTCTGGTCCAGATCATCTTCATTTAGAGCGTGGATTAACTTTGGAATGTATCTTTTCCAATTAATTCGCTTCAAAATGTGATGGGCGCTTGATTTTGGGATTCCTGTCTCACAAGCCATTTGCCGTACAGATTTCCGTGGGGATCGGTGGAAGGTTTCCAGCAATTGATTTTCCTTTGCGGGGGTGGTTGATGACCGTGGTCTTCCCGAACGCTCCTTATGGACGTCATGCACAGTTCCATCTGTTTCAAACTTATCTCGGATGCAAGCAATGGTGCGCGCGTTGGTGGATCTTTGTGAAAATGTCTTCTAAATTGTCTTTGCACTTCCATGATTTTTTTCGTGCTTCCAGTAGCACTTTATGATAAATTTTCTTTCTTCAAAACCTAGTCGTACTTCTGCTATTATTAGGGTCAACTTGATCTGAAAAGAAATGAAAAATTCAATGTTATGAGGAGCCAAAATGTGAGTACAATTTTTGGGACACCCTGTGTGTGTATGTATATGTATATGTATATGTATATGTATATGTATATGTGTATATATATATATATATATATATATATTGTGACGTCCATGGGACTTGAACAGTCCCGCCAACGTAGAATGAGCCGAAACGATGGAGGCGATTTATTTTTATATAACCCAAAGACGGCGGTTTTAATCGCCCTACCGCAAACGGGACGAGGAAGGTGGCACGAGTCGCTTTTCACTGAGTTGATGATGTTTATTCTTTTTACTATTGACCAGAAATAACAAGACTCGGCAAGAGGAGGGATCCGGGGTGATTCGACGGGATGGTGTGGGATCGGGCGTGGGGAAAAACACAGACAATTCCAATGAATACACAGTTCTCAATCCCTCTAAGGCGCCAAGCGCACACACACACACACACACACACACACACACACACACACACACACACACACACACACACACACACACACACACACACACACACACACACACCGTAGCTATCTCTGGTGGTCAGGCTGGACCGTGGTGTGGACGCAACTGTCCCTGGATCGGCGCTGGACGAGCCGGCCTTGCTCTCCTCGGGGGGGGGGGGGCGGGGGGGCAGGAGAAACCGTGGTGCTGTCGACCTCCTGGTCCTGGCCCAAGTTCGCCCACAGCCGCCAGGGAACCAGCTCCCGCACCAAGCCGCGAGCAGGAGAGGGAGGCAGGTCCACCCGCCGCCCGACCCCGTACTCCGAGTCAGCAGAACCCTAGAGCCAACCAAAGCGAGGCACGAGGCTCGGCAAGGCTCCCAGACACTATCAAGAGCACGATCAACTCAGCACAGCAACCAGGACGCTCTCTGCCAGCACAGGTTCCACACCAAAAAAACACGAGTGTTCTGGTTGTAATCTTCTTCTTCTTCCTTTCCGACCCCGAACAGAACCTTTTTATCCTTCTGCCCTCGTCACCTCCAATCGAGCCGTCCATTGGCCCACTGCCGTCGCCTTCTGCCAATCGTGATCACGGGGCGGAGCCATCCGCTGCACTGTACTGTGACGTCAGGGCCAGTCTCCAGAGAATACCAAAAGGGGTTTACGCAGACACACTTACCCTATCCCGTGTCCCTATCTAATTACGTGACATTTATCATTTCCCCCTTGAAGAAATGAACATTTACTAGACAACTTATCACCACTGAATTACTACTTATTACATTGAGATCCTGGTAAACTCGAACAGCATGGCATACCTAATTAAACATCCTAATTTCCCTTTGAATGCATACCCCCCCCCCTCAAACGTAACACTGCCCCCTCCTCTGGTACCGCAGCTCCTGCAAGGTATATCACAGGCGCTACCGTACCAGCCTTAACACTTACTGACTCACACCTAATTAACCTAACGAAATAAAGTAGGAGGGGCAATGGGCAGCGAGTCGCAGCTAACTTACCTATCCTGCTTAATGTACTACCCCCTTATGGCCTTATCCTCGCCTAAACAATCATTCGTTTTTTTAATTTTTATTTTTATTTCATGAGAGCACTGAGCGAAGTTGCACTCCATCCTCCGGATCATCGCTCTTGCCCAGCACTCTCCCAGTGATCTGGGGAGGGGAAACAAAAGGTTCCACAAAAACACAACACTTATACTTTACATTCCTACTCTAAGCTTTAACGACACTATTCACAGGATATTTACACTTGACCGCCTCCCCCAGTGGATGCTAATAGACCCAGCGTTACCTGGGGAGCCAATTTTCAAATTTGATTGCCCAAAAATTATGCGGACATCATGCCCTTGCTGCACCTGTCAAGTTGTGCGGGATCGGGTGGGACTCGCACATCTTCACAACACTCACAACACACACCATGGTCATCATCACATTTCTAGGTCATGGTCCTCATTTTAATCATGCAGGCTGAATCCCGTCATGGCCGTGGGGTGGGTTACCACAAGATGATGGGGGCATCTCAGGTGCAACCATGTCCACAGGTAAGCTTTAGTCCAACCCGGACGTTTCTCCGCCCCGCTCCCTTTGATTCCCTCCCCCCTGGTAGCCATCAGCTCTAATCCCGTACAACACTCTGGAAGGGGTCTCACTGGCTCCTCTGGCCTTCCTGGGTCGCCAAGGTCCTACCCGCCTTGGTCGCCCAACCAGACCCTCTCCCAGTTGCCTCCAGACACTGTCACCATTAGCCACCAGGTGGTGAATCGCCTTGAAGAGGGTCGCAACTCCCGCTCACCGTGAGCCTCAGCAATCCCTGTGGACAAGCACATCATCCCCACCCACAAAACCCACATGACTCCCCCACCCCATCGGCCTTACATGTGACACCTGCATTTATAACACTTCACCGACCATGACCTTCCCTGTTACCACACCATGCCCAATAAAAAAAACAATGTGTGCACCATACATTTCACTTCCCCACTTAAAACAACTCACACAGCACTTCTCACCCGATCCACGCACCAGCCATTGGACAGCCACTCGTGCCCGCTTTGTTTCCAATTACCAATCATCTCTGTGGTTGTTATGTTATCAAAGTAAACATCTGTGGTTATGAGAGAACCACTTCAGCACCATCGAGTCTGGCATTTCATTCAGGCTGACTGGCAGGGTCTTCAAGCAGCCATCAAACTTTCCTCATGGAAAAGCAAACCCAACTGAGGGGAATCTCAGTTCCTTCCATAAAGCTCGGAACAAGTGTGTCGACCCTCAGGAGAGCCAGAAAACAACATCTTTCTAATCTCGTCTGAACACTCAAACCTCTCTCCCTCCTCCAAATCCTGGTGGTGCTAATCAAATCTGTTTCTGGTGTATGTTCCCCTTCCATCCCTTCCTTTACCTCAAATGGCCACACTCCTGATACTGCACATGAAAAGGCTGAATGCCTAAACTCGGTTTTGTATCAAAATCTTGTGTCCGAAACCCATCGCTTTCCATACCCAGTTGCACCCAACTGTCCCTGGACCCTGTGTCCTTTTCTCCTGACAAGGTGGAGAGCTTGCTGTCAAACCTCGACTCGTCGTCTGGACCGGTTGCAGAATACATCAGCCCAACGTGTCCTAATAACCTGCCCTCTGCTCTTGCTCACCCTCTCTCTGTTCTATTCACCCTCATTTTCTCAAGGTCATCTGCTTGGAAATCAGCAAATATTACTGCCCGACATAAAGGTGCAAAAACAGATCCCTGCAACTCTAGACCAATCAGCCTTCTCCCAATCATCAGCAAGGTTATGGAATCCATCATCGCTTCAGATATTAAATCCTTCCTCTTCTTCATTGGCTTGATTACCGATCATCAATTTGGTTTCAGACCCGGTCACTCGACCCTGGATCTGCTGCTTCTGCTCTCCCAGCAATGGATAGAGGTACTCGATGCCAGACATGAAATCAGAGCCATATCGCAAGACATCTCGCGTGCCTTCAATACAGTCTGGCACCCTGCATTGCTCGCCAAACTCTCTTCCTATGGTATCCAAGGCAATCTCCACTCATGGCTCACAGACTTTCTCTCCTGTCGCAGCCAACGTGTAGCCCCAAATGGAGTTCTCTCATCCCCTCTTCCTGTCCAGGCTGGTGTTCCTCAAGGCAGCGTTCTGGGCCCTGTTCTTTTTCTGGTTTTCATCAATGATCTCTCCGACTCTCTGGAAAAGCCTCTTTATCTCTTTGCTGATGACTCCACCCTCTACGTACCATCGGTCATCCCTCAGACTGGCAAGCAGACGCTTCTTCGCTCTCTGCAGATCTGGATAAAATCACAAACTGGTTCAACACGTGGAACATGTCTATCAATCCTGACAAATCTCACATTCTCACTGTCACTCCGAAAGGACCGTTTGGAACCCCCCCACCCCCGCCCCAATCTACTTTCTCAACAATCCTCTGGAAGAAGTACTTTCAAGCTTCTGGTTCTCACGATCTTCCATGATCTTTCCTGGGAAAGCCACATTTCCAGCCTGGCCTCCAAAGCCAGTCATTGACTGGGAATCCTCCATCGTGCATAGTCCTTCTTCGGCCCAACTGAGCTCCTGACCACATACAAAGCTTTCATCCTCAGCCTGATGGAGTACTGATCTCCCCTCTGGGCTGGTGCTGCTGCCTCTCATCTTTCTCTGCTTCACACTGGAAACCAAGGCATTTAGGAAGATTGGTATCTCCCACTATGTGGCTGAGTCTTTGAGCTCTCACCGCAGGCAGGTCTGTGGTCTTTCTGTCTTGTACCGTCTCCTCTCCAATCTCGCCCCCCTGCTCTGTCTGCGATATGTCCCCACCATATTTCCGCAGGGCGCTCAAGGTCCACCAACCCCCTTCTGGTAGAAGTACCAAAATCACGAATCGCTGCTCACCCTTCACTCTTTCATTCCTCTTTTTTTCCCACCTTTAGAATAAACTCCCACACTCTCTTCAATACCATCTTCCCGCCAGGCCTTCAAAACCGCTGTTCACCACCAACTCTTATCTTCCCCCATCCAAAATCTCGATCTTTTCTACCCCCATTAATCCATCCCAAACCCACCTCCTTCAAATTCCCTGCTTTCCTTCCTGAAAGTTCCTGTAATGTCCATCTTGTTTGTATACCCCGTGTTCCCTGCCCTATCCCTCTCCCTTCCACAGATCTCCGAATGTCTCTGTTCCCCACTGTTTTGTGCTTCCCTCTCCCACCCCTCTTGTCTCCTGCACCCCTTGCTGTGCATTGTTCGCTCTCATACGAGCCTCGACAATGTATACAAAAAATAATTGCAGTTCATGCTCTAACCCCCAGGGGGGCACTGCTTTGGTGGCACTGCCACACCCCTGCAAGAACTGTTGCTCACCCACAGCTACATGCTGCAAACGAATGACACCCAGTTAAATCGTTTCAGACTCGTTGCATCAGACTTGGACTGTGAATAGATGTGTAATTGAACCCATTTGTTTCCTCCAATGGAAAATGATTAGTTGTGTTCTCGTACATTTTGCAATTGTACCTTGATATACCAGATCTACAAGATGAAACTTCAGGAGCCATCTACTTATTATGTATGCACAGGATGGGTAGGTAATTTTATGATTTTGTGCGTGACGTGGTTTAAAATCCGCCATTGATTAATGAATGGAAGGTTTTGTTTTATTAATTATTTTTGTTCCCCATACTTAGAAATTCAATAATCTAAAAGCATTCCTGTGTTTGTTGTCCTCCATGTTTTTGAAAGGCCATTCACATGAATTAAGTAAATTGGTTTATACTGCAGAATCTGCTGCCTCGACAAAAACCACACACCAACATTGCAAGTCGTGTAATCTGCTTTCTCGGAACCTCCAAAAAGACCAAACCACTTGCTATCCACAGACAAGGCAGGAATTTGGAGTTTGGTCAGGACACCAGCGATAACTATCCTCCTCTTCATGAAGCACATAGTGTTGTCTTTCACATGTACCAACCAACGTAATTGGGCCATGCAGTTTAATGTCCCTCTGAGAGCCAGAGCATATGTTGATGCCTCGTCCTATGTGTGAAATACCAGGAGGAGAGTTTATGGAACATTTTCACAAAAGTGGGTCAGGTAACGGTAAAGACTGTCCGAAAATTTTTATCAAGCATATATTGCCCAGTCAGTGCAGAGGCCTTATGGTGATCCTGCATTGCTGACATAATTTGAACATTTTTCTCGGCCTTATAAGGGGTTCAAGCACTATTTAGAGAATATCAAAGAAAGTTGATTTTTGAGTTTGTTCTTTACCTTTACCTGACCCGCTTTTGTGAAAAATATCCCTTAAAGCTGGGCTGATATTTCAAAGCAGGTGAGATGGTGCATACCTGCAGTCTATCCTGCCATCATAAAAATAATCATTAACTCATTGTTTGATAAGGAAAGGGTATGCAAGCCGTCCGTAATGGAAGCGGAAATCATTTGCAACAGCTTATGAGAATGTACATACGGGAAGAAAGTTGTACACATTTTGAATTCCGAACTCGCTCACCGGGGGACTTGCATTTAATGATGTGGTTTATTATTTTATTTATTTTTTTGCTCTGGTGTGATGTCTCCAGAATCTGACTGATGAGCTTGCTCTCGTTGATGTCATGGAAGACAAACTGAAGGGTGAGATGATGGATTTGCTCCACGGAAGCCTTTTTCTCAAGACTCCCACAATCGTCGCAGGCAAAGGTAATGGCAAAGTGGATTCCACTTTCTCTCAAGACCCCTGTGGGTTTACACTTCTGTTAATACTAACTTGCTTTTTGTCAGGATATACAGTTTTGCTTTATTAATCATTTTTGTTCTCCATACCAAAGCGTGCAATAATTGAAAAGCACGACTGTTTCTTGTCTTTCTCAGTAACTGCTGAAATATATATTGTCCGCTTTCTTCCCAAAATCTTTGTTTGTTGTATTTTCACATTTCTTTTTAATATTATTTTTTTCATAATTCTCTTTATTCATTCTAATTCTTGCGTTTTCTTCTCTTTCACTCTCACTATTCCTCTCTTTCTTTGTCGATATCTCTAAGGAGAAGTGAGTTATTGCAGAAATTTTTCTGTAAGGTTCATTTGGCTGTGCCTGAATGGGCTTTGAGGGTTGTGAAGTAGCGGCTGAAACCCGAATCTTATCCGGGTTCCACCTGATGACTCGATCTTTGCTCTTTACTTCTGTGGGTTCCTTCTTGGTCTTCCGTTTTCTTGTTTGATTTGTTACAAACGTAATCAACACATGGCACAAAGGTGCAAGAGCAGTGTCATTTTGGCCCACCCTCTGTGGGTGGGGTCAAAAGCTCAAATGCCAAAAAAGAAGCAATTATGGGCACATTTTGAAATTTTATGTATTTATTTTGATTTAATGAAATATGTAACAATTTATTAGATTTTGCTATTGGGTGGGATCACGGGTCAAAATGGCAAAACTATTTGATTATTGTATCATTCCTGGTGCAAGGACGGTTTTGGAGATTTTAATTGGGGTTTGGATGGGGAACAATTTGGATAAATTTAAACTGATTCAAGGTAGATCTTGTTGAACAAATCTGTTGGAGTTGCATGGAGCAATTTCTGATTTGGTGGATGAGGGAAGGGTAGTGAAGATAGTATAGCTAGACTTTTAGAAGGCATTTGATAAGGTACCACATGGGAGGTTGTTAGCCAAGGTGAGGGCTCATGGAGTGTTAAACTGGTTTGTGATGGGAAGCTAAAAGTGGCTGTGAGTGGGGAGGATGTAAATAGTGGTCTACCTCGGGGATCAGTTCGAGGACTGTTAGCCCGCAACCGGGTGTCAGCCCAGACGGGGGCTTGTGCACGTTTATTGTATGGCCATATGAGGCACCTTGAAATATTTTGGGATTTCATCCAAAAGTAATGGGACACTTTTTATTTATTTATTGTTATTATTTTTTTTTCCTTACATTTTGGCAATCTTTTAACTTTTATGGGGGAGAATAATACAGGAGTAATGGTAAGGGGCTTTGTCCTCAATGAGTTGCATTCTTGTTCTTCATAATATTCATCGATTAATTGGATAATGGTGGTCAGTCTGCTTTCCAAATTTGCAGATAAAACAAAGCTTGAAGGTAATGTGGGGATGGCAGAGAAGATGGATGCCCACATTCAGTAAAGTCTACATATTTTCATCGATTGGGCAAAAGATTTATAGATTCAGTTTAACTTAAAGAAATGTAAGAACAATGAAAATTGGGATTGCATAATGCAAGGGTAAGCTTTATTGCATGACAAAACAAAACAAAAAAACAATGGGCAAATGCTTGAACGTGCTCGATTTACACTTTTTGTTGTTGTTGTTGTTGTTGACATTTTATAATATAGAATTTGACCTCACCTTCCATTCTGGTATTGTTTCAATTGTATATACTTCTATCCAAAGTCAAACGGAATGTGCTTTTGTTTGATTTGGCAGAACTGCGAGCAAAAACTTAAACACGATCACCATTACCGGAGTTCATCTTGTCTGAAACGCTTCCTGCAACCCCTCCTAGTTACCCTTGCCAGAGGAGAGGGGATTGCATTTACGTCTGTTTGTTTGTCCACACAGAACTTTAGTGTTTTTCTCCACAACTGCTTGTCAGATTGACACATTTTTACCATAGGTGCGACTGCTCATGCAGAATGTTTTAATGATAGTTATGACATCATAGGTCATGTGGTGTGGCAGCCATGTTGGAGAAATGGAAAAACTTTGTACCTCTATCTCTGAAACTGCACCAGGGAAAAAAATTGAAACTTGATACTTGGGAAGTACTCCTCATGGGAAATGGTTGTTTTTTTTGTTTTTTTTTTAATGAAGTCATCGCACATGAAGAATGCTACATGTTATCAGTATGAAAAATTGAGGGTTATCTCGGGATAAAATGGTCCACAAAAAAAAAATTGATGACACCATCGGTCATGTGATTCGGCAGCCGTATTGTGGGGTGGGGGGGTTGAAAAAAAACCTTTAAACATCTTCTCTGAAATGGCTGAACAGATTGAGGCAAAACTTTACGTGTATGACCACCCATCCGTGATAAACAAAAGGTTAACACTTATGACGTCAAAGGTCACATGGTTTGGCAGCCATATTGGATTGAAGAAAAATTTTAATTTTAATTTTAATCCCATTCTGAATTCAATTGAATAATAATGAAAAACATCATGTGTCAGGGTCAGGTGTCCGATCAAAGTGGGACATCTTGGGACCCGGTCATCACTGCCAGCAGTTATAAAGTGGCAGTTCTAATTATGTCTCATTAATTACGTAACACACCAGTACACAAACTCTCCACAAAACAAGTCCTGGTGAGGGTCTGCAATCCCATTGCTCTTTTTCTTGTTGCATCTACAGCAGCTCACATTTCATGCACAGGCCCCGATCTTCAACTTTTGTTTACAAGTATGTGATGTCCACCGAAGGACCCGCCATTGACAGCTGTCAATCGTACACATGTGCAGTGATGCTGAAATTGAGTACAGTACTCTGTTAATGCTCGACAGTAGAACAAGTGAATAATGTTCTCCATTCAGCAAATGTTATACCAGAATGATTTGTGTTAAATCAGAAGTTTTATATAATGCTATTACACAAGAACACGTTTGACCCGTCAAGACATTATTTAGGTTAAGAAGTTAAAACGGACCACAAAAAGGTGATTATTTGTTGGCGTTGTGTTCGGAGTTTGACAATAAAATGGTCCTTTTGATAGATTGAGATGCAACTGACATCAAATGCTTGGAATTGTATTTTTGTACTTGGAAGGCATGTAAAATACAAAATATAATCACATTTGGCACTTTTCAACACCAGCAATTTGAATTCTTCAGAACACACTTTTTGGCCTTCTTATTGTGCTTTTTATTTGTTTATTTATTTATTCCCCCTAGCTATTATCCCACTACTTGCGTAATTTCCTAACTTTGTTTCTCATGCAAAGTAATTTGCTTATTACTATTATTTCACACATCTTGTCTACTTGGTTTATAGGGATTATAGAGGAACTTTTGCAAGTCATTGGTATGAAAGGGCAACCTTTTGACGAGTATAGTAAAGCAGAGGAAACTGGAACGGCACTCGGTGGAGCGCACACCTCCTGCCAGGCTGAACAGTTTATGTTGTTATTTTTTTATCCCACTGACTGGCCAGATCTGGTTCCGGACCTGAACGGAAATTGAATCCGCTTGTTCTTGTCACTTGACCAACTTGTCCACAGAGTTTTATCATAACTCGTCCACAACTTTTTGAAATGTACTATATAATCGTTTTTGGACCCATCTATCAATGATGAAGAATCACTTCAATATTTAAATATTCTACAATACAGATTCATATTTCCCCCAAAAAAACAAATAAATACATTTGTCCTTGTTACATACCCAAACTGTTCATGTTTTGTCTAAATCTGTCCCTAACATTTTGAGATTTCGTGCTCACAAGCATATGAGGAGGAGTGATGTCAGCGACATTTTTTAATGATAGGCTCGGATGATAGGGTAAGCGTTAAAATAGTGCTATATGGCATTTACTCCAAAATGGCCGATGTGTCCCTCACATCACTCCTCCTCGCGGCGCCTCATATTTACAAACGGGCAAAACAATAACCTCTGTTGATTTTCGATGGCAAAGATAATGCGTGCAGTAACGTTTAGGATTGTCTTTACATTGCTGTGTGAAATGCTTGCTGAGGTTATCATCCAGATTTCTTGCCATGGGTTCATAAATTACAATTACTATCCGTGATGTTTGCAGATTATTCCGTAAGCAGTGGCTCTCGGCTGGTCGTGGTCACCGCCGGTGCTCGTCAGCAAGAGGGTGAGAGCCGTCTCAACCTTGTGCAGCGTAACGTGAACATCTTCAAGCACATCATCCCCAACATCATGAAGTACAGTCCCAACTGTACACTGCTCATTGTGTCAAATCCTGGTGAGCAAAAGGTGTGTGTGTGTGTGTGTGTGTGTGTGTGTGTGTGTGTGTGTGTGTGTGTGTGTGTGTGTGTGTGTGTGTGTGTGTGTGTGTGTGTGTGTGTGTGTGTGTGTGTGTGTGTGTGTGTGTGTGTGAGATCCATCAACTGTGATGTGTACTACATAGCACCACCCAGTGGGTGTGGGGGAGGGTACTACAAGTCAGCTGTCGAGAGGGCTTGCTTGCCTTTTTGCACTGAACATGTTGCATAGTGCAGGTGCTTTACTGACTTCCACCAGAGGGAATGGTTGTTTTACACATGTACCATCCTGGAATGCCCTGCCTCATCAATTTCCTGGCATATCATGCAAAATATTCCACCACAGAAACATGTCAGGTTTTATTTGCAGCATATACTTTATTCAACCAGAATCTGGCAGAATGGTTTGACCATAGGCTTTGAGTCTTAGGCCATCAGCCGTAAGCTGTATCGTGCAATTTCGTTCCACTCATCGGGGGAGGGGTAGACAAAACCTTGATAATATGATAGTATATATCCAAATACATACGTATCCAAAAGTTCTCCACTCAAATAGCTGCAGTTATTGTGTATTTTCATCTTGAAAATCGATTCATTCCCCCCCCCACCCCCCCGATGAGTGGAACGAAACTTGATTTTCAGGCACTTTCTGAGCCATGGCTGATGGCCTATCTGGGATGTTGGTGCTTCAAACCCTGTCTGAGTCGTACCAAAGACTAAAAATGGTACGTGCTGCTTACTTGCTCTCAGCATTTTAAGAGCATAAACAGACAATGCTGGGGAGGCAATGGCAAACCATCCAGTATAACCCTTTCCAAGAAACTGCTTAAGGCCACAACAACACTGCAGATTATGGAACGTCAAATCAAAAAAATGTAAACAAGTGGTGCCAGGCACAACAAATCCCGCCCATTTAAGGCATAAAGTTATTTTGGGGATCAAATTTAAATTTGGTGTATCCTTAACCCTGATCTTCACAAATATGCATTTTTCACTATAGGATTTTAAGTCACAAATAGAATAAGGTTCACTATAAGCTTAGTTTGAAGTGAATCGGATCATTTTTGACGGTTATGAGCGAAAAGCGATTTTGACCTTTTCGTGATCTGACCTTGACCTTTGACCTAATTGGACCCAAAAGTTAATGGGGTCGTCCGAGGTTCATTACCCACCTGTGGATACAATTTGACAGTGTTTGAGCCAGCCGTTTTCCCGTAAAGTTGTATTTTCGTAACCATGTTTTAGTTTTAATGGAAAATTTGTAATTTTGACTGATCATGACCCCCAAAACTTCGGACCCGACCGATCTTCACAAATATGCATTTCTCACTATAGGAATGGGTAGGATTATAAGTGACAAATAGAATAAGGTTCACTATAAGCTTAGTTTGAAGTAAATCAGATCATTTTTGACTAAGTTATGAGCGAAAAACGATTTTGATCTTTTCGTGACCTTGAACTTTGATCCAATTTGATCCAAAAGTTAATGGGGTCGTCCAAGGTTCATTGCCCACCTGTGGATTAAATTTGATAGTATTTGCTAGCAGTTTTGCTGTAAAGTTGCTAACAGACAGACAAACAAACCGGACGATTACAATATCCCGCTCCCTCCCGGAGGGATATGTTTAGTCATAGTTTAGAGGGAAAAAAAAACTTAATTCAGCAAACGATTCATATCCACCATTCACCCGAAGGATGTGCATGCGAATGTGATTATTTGAAGTTCTCTGATTTGGACAAGGGATGTGGTGATACTATCATGACTGAAAACCCAGGAGGGCCTCTCGCAGTGCAAGGGTGTCAAGGTAAAATGTCAGCAAGCAGACGAAAAGCGAAGCAACAGACTAGTTACCTTCGCATTCTGCGAAAGGTTATGTTTTGGTCACTGTGTATATATTTATTTGTGAATATGTGTGTTTGTTTGTTATTCGCATAACTCAGAAAGTATTAAACCGAATTGCATGAAATTTGGTGGGATGATTCGTGATTATCCAAGGACGATTTGATTAGATTTTGGGAGCGATCGGGTCAAAGGTCAAGGTCATGAAAAGGTCACAAACAAACTTTTGAGCATAACTTCCTTCATAAGACAGCTATCGACATGCAACCAACGCGATATTGTTCCATGACGAAATACCTTTCGGGTACGTGGTGTCAGATTTGACGTGACGTCATCAGAAGTGCGTCAAAATGACGTCACAAGATGACGTAAATTTTCAATTTTCAACCTCATCAGTTTTGATCATACCGTTTTGTAGGACTTACCTTAAGGACGTCACACACACCAAATTCAGACTGACCGTAATGACGTCATTGACGTTTGAACATAACGTTTTTCAATTGTGGCTAAAATGTCCTGATATTTTATATTCAAATAACTATGTAATTTGTAAAGGAAATTGTCCCAAATCCAGGCATTATGATCAGTACCAAAATATCTGCTTATTTATGAACAGGTTTTGCAAATTAACTCTATGGTCAGGTCAAGGTCAAAATATACTTGTCGGCATAACTTCAGATCTAATAGAGCTATTGACATGAAACCAACGTTAAAATGTTCCGTGAAATAAGAGCTTTCAGGATGGTAGTCCGCGATTGGTAGTGACGTCATTGGAAGTGCGTCAAGATGACGTCATTTTTAAACTTTCGATTTTTTTTTTCAGTGTTTATCATTCCATTTTGTTGGACTGCCCTCAATGACGTCTAACACCAAATTTGACGTCCATCGGACTGATGGTTGTGACGTCATGGACGTTTTTAAATGACGTTTTTCAAATGTGTCCGGAAAAAAGTAGCAGCGGCAAAGGTATGCGCTCTACCGAGTGCCCGTTCTAGTTTCGCCATGATTTGGGCTCCTCAGTGCAACACATTGCTGTTTACTTTAAAGCCTTTCAGATTATATACTGATTAATGATGCACCTCTAACTGTGGTTGGTGAGTTTTCTTGATTTGAACTTGTTGAATTCGATCATGTAATTAAAAAAAACAATACACACATTATACAAGCCTTTTTTTCTCTTGTAATCAAATTTCTTTGTTCCTTATGCTCAGCCACATCTTTTAAGTTACAAACTCCAAATTTGGAGTGCAAATACAACTGTGTGTGAGGGTTAGCAAAGACTCTGGAGGGGTCTGGGAGGGGGGGGGGGGGAGGTGTGTAAATTATAGATGTGAATTTTTACCCTCTGCCACCACCACCTTAGTGGTGGTGGCAGAGGGTATTACAACTTCTTTTTCTTTCACTTTGGCAATGCTGAGGTAAAATCACTCTTCACAAAGGTAAATTTGTTTCCACCCCCCCCCAAAAAAAAGAAACTAGAGGGGGGCCTGTCGTGTGACATTTCTTGCGGGAAGGGATATCAGGACAAAGGAGGGGTGGAGGGGGACTTGAGGACGGGCATGGGGGGGAGGTGTGGAGTCGAGTTTAAAGCATTATATACATGGGTAAATTTGTCTTCCTTTCCTTCTCCCCCCAAATTTTTGGCAAACAGGATGACTAATCAGTCAAACGGTAGTGTGCGTGCGTGCATACACACATAGAGTAAACCTTGAAATATGGGGGGGGGCTTACGTTCCTGGAAAATGCCATGATCGTGGGAACCAAGAGCCAATGGGAAAAGGACGATCGTTTCTTGTGCTTCGAGAAAATATAGAGGAAGGTTGGTGGCAGCGAGAAATACACATCACAATTGAAACAAGTCTGGAGACTGTGATGGTTGACGAGCAATGTACACAGTTCGCCTTTTTTGTTTTTTGACCTTTGAGGGGACGCCACGGGCAAACTGTCCGGAATCGGGAAAAACGTAAATGATGAAAGTTTTACTACTGTAAGAGCACTACTTGCATACCAACTTTCATTCGAAACGGTTGAAAACCCGAGGAGCTCGATGCCCAATGTATTGATTTTTTTTTTTGACATTTTCTAAGTTCGTGACCTTGTGACCTTGACCTTGGGACGAAAATGAAAAATCGAGCTCCGTGGGGCTATGCAGGTGCCATTGGGCTAACCAAGTACCGAAACCCCTGCCAGATTCGACAAACCCCCTCGGAGAAGATGTAACTTGAAATCGGCTACCCCCTAAAAACACGTTTTTTGGGCGTGGCTCCACCCATAATTGGCGCAGCACGCCCATTCTCCGGAAAACACAACGAGATCATGATATAAACCTCCCACCCAAATTTTATCAAGATTGGATCAAAACCCACGGAGCTATACTCGGGACACACCCCTTTCGATGAATGCAACCAATGCACGTATGCAGTCATGTATACAACCAATGCACGTATGGGACAAAACACGAGCAAGACTAAGAACTACAACCGTCTATTTATTATGTACACACATGCACTTAACAGTTCTACTTAACAGACTTGGCGCCACATCATTCATGCAAAGAAAAACAGGAAAGGCAAGGGGGCAGAACTGGACCGCGTGGGTCTTTATAAGTCACGGAGCTGTGGAGACCACAAAAGCTCCAAGAGATCGTGCTGGTTACGTGTCGCCTTCGTGGCGACTCGCTGGGCGCTCCTCGACGTCCCGTCCACACGTCAGCTGGCGTGACCGCGGCTCGGCCCAGGCCTCGTGCGGCCCGGTCGATCGGGCCTCGTCGACAACGCCTCAGAGGAACGAACGGGCCTTTGCTCTTTCAGAATTTATGCTCTCTTAAGAGCCCGCCCGTTCCTCAGCGTCGTTTGGACTGTCCCGGGGCCCGATCACCTCAGACCGTTATGCCGCTGGTTGGCGACTCCTCTCCGGCCTCTCTCCAGCGACGCACTGTTTGGCACGGCACAGCAGGCCGCGCTCCTAGCTGTAGTCTCCTCTGCTCTCTCCAGCTCCTCACCGACTGCAGACTCCAGACTGACCCAGCTCCCAACGTGACTCCACTCAACTGCTCGCTTGGCGTCTCTGCGCGCCTTTCTATTGGATCCGTGAGGCGAGGTTTTGATCTCAGATCTCTCACCTCTGACCCCCCCGCTGACTCCGCCCCTTTCAATCTTTTGATCCGAATTGTCGCGAAGCTCGGATAGAGCGGACGTGGGTGAAATCATCGACCCTCGCCCCAACGAAGGAATCCCCGCGTCTGGTGGCAGAGATGTTGTTCGTGGGGAATTCGCCGTGGCTGGCGCAAAGATGGCGGCATTTGCGGAGATGAAGGTGAGGCGATGTTGTTCGTTGTTGAGATGTGGTTTAGGAGACGTCGTTGTGGAGAAGGTGGTTGCGGTGGTTGAAATGCGATTGGTGGTGATTGAGAGGCGGTTGGTCCAAAATAAAGATGGCAAAAGAAAAACGGTGAACTGAAGATTCACAGCCCTGCACACGAATGATTGCCCGTTAAACATCGGTGGGGAAATCTATCTGAACACAGACTTGTCAACATAACTGATCTCTGGGATACCTTTATGGTGTCCTGTGAATTTCCACAACCGTAACAAAATATATATATATATATATATATATATATATATATATATATATATATATATATATATATATATATATATATGTATATGTATACAGACAGTAATCCCCCGTTTATCGCGGGGGTTACGTTCCAAACCCCCCTGCGATAAGTGAAAATCCGCGAAGTAGCGACCATATGTTTATTTTAAAGCTTTATGACCCTCCCCACACTCTTATTAACCTTTCCCACACTCTTATTAACCTTTCCCATACTCTTAGAAACACTTCCTATACTCTTGAACAGATTCATTGATGCCGTTATGGTGGCCTACAGCAGCGAAGCTTCTCCCTTGCTTTAACATGTCTAAGTTGCACTTTTTCTACGATGGTTAGCATCTTCCTCTGCCGCTTTGGTTCAGTGCCAGATACCTTAGAAGGTGCAGAACGTTTGGGCGGCATTGTAGGGGTTGAAATAAATTTAAAACTTTCAAGGATAATTATTCACACAGACACATCACCGCAGAGTAACACTACGAGTAGCGATCGCATGTCGATGTGAAACGGACAAGGCGAGATGCTGAATGCATGCTATGCGCGGGAGATGCAGAGAATGATGCTCCGGTCGCTGAGCCAATCAGAACCCAGGATACAGAACACCATTCTCTGGTTGGTCGCCTCTCATCCATCAGCCAATAGCATGCCGTGTACGATCTCACGTGGGTAAACTTGCGCAAGTGGAAGCGGCCGCATCTGCGTTTTCCATACGCACGACTCTTTGTCGACTCTTCTACTGGTACGAGTGACAGGTTATTTGCTGCAAAATGTCAAACCCGGTTTCATTCAACAACTTAAAAAATTTGACCTTTGCATAACCTTTAAAGGTCACAAAACAATGTTGTGGACATTAAAATAAGGAAACAGGATACATGCTTTAGCTTATTGGATTTTTTTTTTCATCGAAGAAAGTCTAAATCCCGGTTAGATTCCAACAACTCTGAAAATTTGACCTTTGTGACCTTTAAAGGTCAAGGATTATGACCTTTGGTGCAAAACTTCCTCTGGAACATTCCAGGAACAATATAATGTCATTTCGGCTATATGGCATTTAACACTCATCGGATTATCCATACTTTGATGAAATCAGCGTAAAAACAAACTTGAAGGGGGCGCCATGGGCAAGGTGATCGAGATAGAGCAATATGGTTTCAAGACTTTAGGTGGGGAATGACCTCAAGATTATGCATAAAAAATATTGTCATCCTTGCTCTCAAAGTTTGGGCGGTCGTATGATTTTTATGTCAAAATTAGAAATTTTCTAAGTTCGTGACCTTGTGACCTTGACCTTGGGACGAACATGAAAAATCGAGCTCCGTGGGGCTATGCAGGTGCCATTGGGCTAACCAAATACCGAAACCCCTGCCAGATTTGACAAACCCCCTCGGAGAAGATGCAAATTGAAATCGGCTACCCCCTAATAACACAATTCGACGTACGTGATAGGTCCTAAGTCCCCCCTTTGCATAGGTCGTAAGCATGACTGCTTACGGGTGTGAAATAAATGTCATGGTTTAAATGTTCACCTGTTCGTTGCGTCCTTTCCCTCAATTGAACTGCCATAATTAAGTTCGGAATATAGCTGGCTTTTTAATAGCTGATAAAAGAATCGGGTTCAACGGGGCTTCGCGATAATACCCCGCTCGGCTATCACAAAACGGAGCGAGCTGCTTAAGTGGCTCGTTTCCAAGCAGGCCCCGTTGAGGTACAGTCTCTCGGTAGTCTGGCCGCGCGATTAATTAGGTAAATCGGCAATCGGATCCTGTCGCGCGGGTAGAGTATTGACAAGGCTGTGGTGTGATTAAAAAGACACCCGTAGCTGGATTTCGGCCTTCCGAAAGCTGTGACTCGGTTTACCCGTTCGGTGGGCGAGAGCGGCCACCATTCACTGGAATCGGTCGCCCCCACGCCGACGGGCGGGAGGCCACAACAATGTAGGTTGTCGTCAACTTACGACCGCAATAGGTTCCGACCAATCGGTCGTAAGTCAAACAACGTATATTTTACATACAAAAAAAAAACTTTTTTGGGGGGGGGGGTCACTTTACGTGGTCGTAAAGTCGAACAGTCATAAGTCGCATAGGTCGTAAGTCGACGACCCCCTATATATATATATAATATATATATATATATATATGTATGTATATATATATATATATAGCACTATCTACCCCGCTGTTCGTGGGGGGGGGGTACTTTCCTGCAAAATTCTGTGAATGTTGGGGCTTAAAGTATTTAACCATGGACTAAACTCATGGAAAAGCAATTACGCAGGAGATAGGGGAGAAAGTAGACGGAGACGGACAAACAAGGGATGCATGTAACCTATGAGGGGTGATTGAGAACGTAAAGGGTGGACAATATGGATACATCGGCAAAATTGTGTTTGAGCAGTTTGTGTTTTTTTTTTATTTTTTTTTTGTAAAGATCTGAGGGAAAAGGCTGTTGCCTGTCTGTCAGAAGGATGATAGATGTCATGGCAGAGTGGAGTTGTCAGCAAAGAGATAAGAGGATTTTCCAGAGTTGGTGACCATTGATGAAGATGAGGAATAATATGGGGCCTAGAACACTGCTTTGACAGGGAAAGTTAATGAAAGGGTTCCATTGAGAGCCCCACCTTGTCGGTGAGAGTGGAGGAAGTCTGTAATCTCAGCATGGAGTTTGCTTTGGATTCCATAGGCAGACAATCTGGCATCCTGCATTGCTGTCCAAACTATCAAAAGCTCAAGATACACCACATGGCCAAAAGCATGTGGACACTGCTCGTCCATCTCATTCCAAAATCATGAGCATTAATATGGAGTTGGTCCCACCTTTGCTGCTATAACAGCCCACGCTCTTCTGGGAAGACTTTCCACGAGATGTTGGAACATTGCTGTGGGGATTTGCTTCCATTCAACCACAAGAGTATTAATGAGGTTGGGCACTGATGTTGGGCGATTCGGTCTGGCTCGCAGTTGGCTTTCCAATTCATCCCAAAGTTGATCAATGGGGTTGAGGTCATGGCTCTGTGCAGGACAATCATGTTCTTCTACACCGATCTCGACAAATCATTTCTGTTTGGATCTCACTTTGTGCACGGGGGCATTGTCATGCTGAAACGGCAAAGGGACTTCCCCAAACTGTTGCTACAAAGTTGGAGGCACAGAATTGTCTAGAATGTCATTGTATGCTGTAGAGTTAAGATTTCCCTTCACTGGAAATAAGGGCCAACCCCGAACCATGAAAAACAGCCTTACACCATTATTCCTCCTCCACCAAACTTTACAGTTGGCACTATGCATTCGGGCAGGTAGCGTTCTTCTGGCATCTGCCAAACCCAGATTAGTCCATTGGACTACGAGATGGTGAAGCGTGAATAATCATTCCAAAGAACGTGTTTCCACTGCTCCAGAGTCCAATGGCGGTGAGCTTTACACCATGCCAACTGATGCTTGGCATTGCGCATGGTGATCTTAGGCTTGTGTGTGGCTGCTTGTTCATGGAAACCCATTTCATGAAGCTCTCGACGAACAATGCTTGTGCTGACTTTGCTTCCAGAGTCCGTTTGGAACTCTGTTGTGAGTGTTGCAACCTATGACAGACAATTCCCCCCCCCCCCCAATGGTATGCGCTTCATCATTCAGCGCTCCTGTTCTGTGAGCTTGTGTCGCCTACCACTTCGCGGTTGAACTGTTGTTGCTCCGAGACGTTTCTACTTCACAGTAACAGCACTTACAGTTGACCGGGACAGCTCTATCAGTGCAAAAATTTGACGAACCGACTTGTTGGAAAGGTGACATCCGATGACTGTGCCACGTTGAAAGTCACCGAGCTCTTCATTACAGCCTATTCTACTGCCATTGTTTGTCTATGGAGATTGCATGGCTGTGTGCTTGATTTTATACACCTGTCGGTAATGGGTGTTGTTGAAATAGCTGAATCCACAGATGAGAAGGGATGTCTGCATACTTTTGCCCATGTAGTGTATGTCCAGAGACACGGCCCTGGTCTCATGTTCGATATTGTGGGCCTATGTCCATTGTTGGCAGACTGGAAGCAACATGTCCAAAGTAGAGTGACCATGTCTGAATCCGAATTGATCTGAGATTATGCTGTTGGAGAAAAGGAATGACTTTTATCTCATGTGTGATGATGGATTCATGATATTCCTGCTAATTGGGCTGTAGTTCAGGGGATCAGTTTTTGCACTTTCTTTGTTAATGGAATGCTGTGATGTTGGCTTTTACAATTTCCCAGGTGGATATGGGAGACCAGTTTTCAATTGACAAAAATCGATAAATAATAATAATTATTATTAAATCATTCATTTTTTTTTTTTTTTAAAGGAAGCACGAATGTAGAAGCAGGTCACACTTTATGACGTGTGTGTGTGTGTGTGTGTGTGTGTGTGTGTGTGTGTGTGTGTGTGTGTGTGTGTGTGTGTGTGTGTGTGTGTGTGTGTGTGTGTGTGTGTGTGTGTGTGTGTGTGTGTGTGAGTCATAATAATCAAGCTTGCACACTAAACTCGGCTCGCCGTCACACGATCCCTATGAAATTGCTGTGGCACTTAGCGGACATGCTGAGAATATTTGGGAAGTCTTGGCGTTCCATAGTACCACTTGCATTTTGCACAATGCGTATTTTTGTCATTCCCCGTGTACGGTCTGCCATCTGCTACCAGCTATGTTGTACTGCTATAAACGAGGTTATTAACCAATATCGATTATTCTGGGAAATGATCAATTACGTAACAACGCTCGCAACAGAGGTTTATTATTATTATTAATTAACCTCTGTTGCGAGCGTTGTTACGTTCAAATTATTGCGAGCGTTTTTACGTTCAAATTATCACTTTCTGTTCCTGCTTGCATTTGTCTTTCGCTTTCCTTTTGTAGATGCCGTAAAGCGCCGGAGGCCGGCGTATGACAGGCAGCGTCGTGCTGGGGCAGCATTTGTTAACACTTGCAGGTGGATCTTCATTGTGAGGGAATTGCCTGTCGATGTAGCACCATTCTGTGTTGGTGGGCTTGACAACCAATGCCCGCATTGTGCTGCACTTCATTTTCCTGGAGCGAAACTTAATTGTTGCCATAATGGGAAAGTCCTCCTTGCACCTCTTTCCCCATATCTGCCTGAACTCCAGCTGCTGCTTGCATCTGGCGACTCTGCTTCTGGGAACTTCCGAGACAACATCATCCTTCCGTCCTCTTATTCTGGCAGTCTGCGAGCAATGCAGCAGAACTACCAGGATGCAATGGCAATAGTCTGCAAATACGGCAAGCCGGATATATTTTTGACTTTTACGTGTAACCCAAAACTGCAAGAGATCACTGGCAGTTTGGGTCTGCACCAGTATGCGCAAGATAGAACTGACCTGGTGGCCAGGGTCTTCAAGAGGCACCTGGAGGAATTGCTGAAAGATATTACGGACAGACATGTCCTCGGTGTGCCTGTTGCGTATGTTCACGTGATTGAATTCCAGAAACGCGGCCTCCCCCATGCGCACATGCTTATCATTCTTGATCAGGTGAGCAAGCTGAGGAATCTGCTCGGCATTGATTCTTTGATTTCGGCTGAGATCCCTGATAAGGTGACTCAGGCGGCGCTTTTTGATGTTGTGCAGTCGTGTATGGTTCATTGTCCATGCGGGACCCTCAAACCACAGTCAGTATGTATGGAAGCTGGCCAGTGCACCAAAGAGTACCCTAAGAAATTCTGTAACGCAACTGCTATTACGGGCAATGGCTACCCTGTCTACAGGCGCCGCGATGATGGAAAAACTGTTCGTGTTACTGGGCATGATCTTGATAACAGATGGATAGTACCGTACAACCTGTTTCTGAGTCAGAAGTACCAGGCCCACATTAATGTTGAGGCATGTCTATCTATACGGAGCGTGAAATACCTTTTTAAGTATGTCTACAAAGGCCACGACTGCGCGAATGTCGAAAAATGACCATCTTGATCATGATGAAATTCGGCAATACCTAGACACAAGGTATGTGAGTCCACCAGAGGCTTTCTGGCACCTTTCTGAATACCGTCTGCAAGGCCAGTCACATACAATTATATGACTGCCTGTTCATCTTCCTGAGCAGAATTCAGTGTATTTCACACCTGGCCATGAAGAGGAAGCTCTGGATAGGGAGGCTTCTATCACAAGCCACTTGATAGCATGGTTTGCGTTAAACCGGCATGATGCTGAAGTGCGTCAGTTGTTATATCATGAAGTACCATGCAACTACATCTTCACGTCGTCCAAGAGAAAGTGGTCACCCAGAAAGCTTGGTAGTGACAGGATCATCTCTCGCATGTATGCAGTTAACAAAGCTGACAGAGTTATCCTGCTTGCGCATTCTGCTATTGCATGTGTGGGGGGCATATGGTTATGAAGACCTGAGGTCAGTAGATGGTGTGCTACATGACATTTTCTATCAAGCATGTATTGCTTTGAACCTTCTTTCTGATGACAGCCAGTGGGTACACATCAAGGAGGAAGCAGCTGTGTTCCGCATGCCATCTCAGCTGCGCTTTCTTTTTGCAACACTGTGTGCGCACTGTGGCGTGCAGAGGCCTTTGGAACTTTGGGAGCGCTTCAAAGCTGCCATGTGCGATTATTATTTACGGTCTTACAGTGGAGAGGACTCTGAGTCTGGCTATGACGGACATTCAAATGATATTGGCCCAGTCTGGAATTAAATGCACAGATCTGGGACTGCCAGAGCCGACAGATGTTACACCGCATGCAAATTCTGTGGATCTCTTGCAGGAATGTGCATTTGCTAATGAATTCATTGCGAAACTGAATCCTGAACAGCAGCGTTTAGTGGATGCAGTTTTTTCAGCATTACGTGCAATTGATGATGGATCTCCTCCAACAGCGCATGCCCTGTTTCTTGATGGCCCGGGGGGGGGGGGGGGGTGGTAAAGCTATGGTGTACAATACATTGGTATCATCTTTCAGTCAGACACAAGAGGGTGGTTGCATGTGCGTGGACTGGTATTGCTGCCACACTTCTACAGGGTGGCCAGACAGTGCACAGTTTGTTCAAACTACCTGTTCCAATAGCAGACACCAGTACATGTGCCATTCAACCGAGTTCTCGCCAGGTGCAGCTATTGAGGGATCTTTCTCTCATTGTCATCGATGAAGCATCAATGGTGCCACTACATGCATTGCATGCGATTGACATATGTTTGCGAGACATCACCTCAGTTGATGTTCCCTTTGGGGGCAAGATCATCCTTCTGGGTGGTGATTTTCGACAAGTTCTACCAGTGGTGCCGCATGGAACAAGATCATCTATTGTGGAGAATTGTCTAAAACGGTCCCCGCTGTGGTGCCACTTTGAAACGGTGCACCTCATCCACAACATGCATGCAAAGGAGAACGAAGTAGAGTTTGCGCAATGGCTTTTGCAGTTAGGTAATGGAACACTGAACTCTCTTGATATGGTTGACATACTAGCTCAGTGCACTTGAACGGATGATATTGTTTCCTCTGTGTATCCTGATTCAGCTGCTGACATTCAAGATAGTCATTCTCACTCCGAAAAACGATGTGACCTTGCAGCTTAATGATGCCATCCTTAAGACAGTTCCTGGTGAGCCACGTACTTTTCTTAGTGATGATTCGGTTGTTTGTGATGTTGATGCTGAAGCTGCCAGTTATCCGTTGGAATTTCTCAATAGCCTTACTCCTTCAGGGATGCCGCCCCACCCTCTTACATTGAAGCCTGGGTGCATTATTATGTTACTTCGCAACTTAGATGTAAGGAATGGCATCTGGAATGGTACATGGCTGAGAGTCAAGCACCAACACAATCACTCCATAGATGCTGAAGTTATATCTTCATCCCAAAGTGGCAAGCGGGTTTTAATCCCGAGGATTAAACTTGCGCCCAATGACGTCAATCTGCCGTTCATATTGCAGAGAAGACGGTTCCCCATCAGGCTGGCATTTTCGCTGACCATCAAAAAAGCTCAAGGGCAGACATTAGGGACTGTTGGTATTTTTCTTCCTGAGCATGTCTTTTCACATGGACAGCTCTATGTTGCATTTTCCCAGGTAAGGTCATTCCAAGACATTCATGTGTGCATCACCCATGCGATTGACCATCTTCATCCTTCAACGTGGAACATTGTTTTTAGGGATGTTCTGTAAATAGTTACCTTACTACTTGGTGCGTCCTGTGCATGTGCCTGGGTATCGCGAATATATATATATATATATATATATATATATATATATATATATATATATATATATATATATATATATATATATATACATATATATATATACATATATATACATATATACATATATACATATATATACATATATACATATATACATATATACATATATACATATATACATACAGTGGGGAGAACAAGTATTTGATACACTGCCGATTTTGCAGGTTTTCCCACTTACAAAGCAGGTAGAGGACTGTAATTTTTATCATAGGTACACTTCAACTGTGAAAGACGGAATCTAAAACAAAAATCCTGAAAATCACATTGTATGATTTTAAAATAATTAATTTGCATTTTATTGCATGAAATAAGTATTTCATACATCAGAAAAACAGAACTTAATGTTTGGTACAGAAATCTTTGTTTGCAATTACAGAGATCAGACGTTTCCTGTAGTTCTTAACCAGGTTTGCACAGACTGCAGCAGGGATTTTGGCCCACTCCTCCATACAGATCTTCTCCAGATCCTTCAGGTTTCAGGGCTGTCGCTGGGCAACACAGACTTTCAGCTCCCTCCAAAGATTTTCTATTGGGTTCAGGTCTGGAGACTGGCTCGGCCACTCCAGGACCTTGAGATGCTTCTTACGGAGCCAGTCCTTAGTTGCCCTGGCTGTGTGTTTCGGGTCGTTGTCATGCTGGAAGACCCAGCCACACCCCATCTTCAATGCTCTTGTTGAGCAAAGGAGGTTGTTGGCCAAGATCTCGCGATACATGGCCCCATCCATTCTCCCCTCAATACGGTGCAGTTGTCCTGTCCCTTTTGCAGAAAAGCATACCCAAAGAATGATGTTTCCACCTCCATGCTTCACGGTTGGGATGGTGTTCTTGGGGTTGTACTCATCCTTCTTCTTCCTCCAAACACGGCAAGTGGAGTTTAAACCAAAAAGCTCTATTTTGGTCTCATCAGACCACATGACCTTCTCCCATTCCTCCTCTGGATCATCCAGATGGTCATTGGCAAACTTTAGACAGGCCTGGACATGCGCTGGCTTGAGCAGAGGGATCTTGCGTGCACTGCAGGATTTTAATCCATGACGGCGTAGTGTGTTACTTATGGTTTTCTTTGATACTCTGGTCCCAGCTCTCCTCAGGTCATTGACCAGGTCCTGCCGTGTAGTTCTGGGCTGATCCCTCACCTTTCTCATGATAATTGAGGCTCCACGAGGTAAGATCTTGCATGGAGCCCCAGACCAAGGAGATTGA
>NC_140966.1:74575387-74622887 GCF_056783735.1 Eptatretus burgeri
ATTATATACATAATCACTTAACCACAATTCTACTTAGCGGACACGGCGCCACAACTTTCATACAAAGAAAACCCCAGGAAAGGAAAGGGCACAACAGGACCCGTAGGCCTTTAATGTTCACGGAGCTTTGGATACCGAAGGAGCTCCGTGAGACCATGCTGGTTACCTGCCACCCTCGTGGTGACTCGCTGGGCGACCCTCGATGTTTCTTCACCACCCGACTGGACTCCACCAGCTCCTAACTCCACTCTCGACTCCACCAGCGCCTCCGTCGACCAAGGAGAGAGAGAGAGAGAGCAAGGAGAGAGACTCTCTCACTCGCGAACCGCCAGCTGCCAACTCCCTCCTCACCGCTTTCTCAGACTCCAGACTCAAGACTCCAGACTCCACTGCTGGCGACTCCTCTCCACTGCTGGTCGGCGTCTCCTCTCCCCAAATCAACTGCTCGTCGGCGTCTCAACGCGCCCTTTTTATCATCACGGAGCTTCGCCCCTCCCTTCCCGGCACGCGGGGGAAAATTCCAGCAGAGCTCGGCTTGTCTCTGTGGTTGTTGGTTCAACCGTCACTTCTGTTTACTAGTTCTGAGGGAATATTCCAAGAAGTGTTGTTTTTCTTCGGTGAATTGGGTTCTTTTTTTACCGTTGCTTTCGTTTTCTTTATTTGTTGAGAATTCATCGCGTTGGTTGGCGGAGATGTTATTCGTTGAGGAGGCCGTTGTCTGTAGGGATGTTGGCGGTTGTGGAGAAGGTGGTTGTGGTTGTTGAGATGCGGTTGTGGTTGTTGAAGTAGTGGTGTGGTTGGCGTTTTGGAGAAGGTGGTGAGGAGATGCTGTTGTGGTTGTTGAGATGCGGTTGTTCCAAAATAAAGATAGCAAAAGAATAATGGCTGACTCAAAGATCACAGCCCGGTTACACGAATAATTGCCCTTTTGACATCGGTGGGGAAATCTAATCTGAACACACACTTATCGACATAACTGATCTCTGGGAAACCTGAAAGGTGTTCTGTGAATTTCCACAACTGTAACAATATTTTATTTTTTTAAATATATATATTATTTTATTATATATATATATATATATATATATATATATATATATATATATATATATATATATATATATATTTGATGATGCAACACCGATATTTTGCAGCTTCAGGATGAGGCGATGTCTGAATGTTGCTGAAGGCCATACCAAAGTCAAAACTGCATCATGAACATATTTGTTTTGCTTGTGTGCAAATTTAAATTTGTCAATGCATTTTAAGACTTGAGTTGAGCAAATATTTAATAATGATCTTCCCGAAGCATTTTGTGACGTCTGAGGTCCATCCAACAGGTGGAAAGTCGTTGATCTGTTTTGGTTGAAGTTTCTTCGGAACGTAGCGATAATTGCTGATTTCCAACAGGATGGAATTGTGTACATGTCTACAGATTTCTGGAAGAATGTTGAAAATGGCACTGCCAGTTGTTGTGCACATTCTTTCAGCACCTTGCGACAGATTCTGTCTGGACCTGTTTCCTTGCTTGGGTTCTGACATCCACTGTTGTTGATGGTGACAGGCTGCTCTTGTGTTTCAAACAGAACAGATACTTGTTTGTTGGTTTTTATCTCTGATCATTAATATCAAAGTGGCAGAAAGACTGTTCCAGTTCATCCGCAATTCTTAAATTGTTTTCTGAGCAGGAAAATGAATCTGCTTTTTTTGAAAAGCCTGTGATATTTTAATACAGTGTCAGGCATCTCTGGAAGTATTGGAACTCAAGCAGTTGTGCAGTTTCTCCTTGTACTCTTCCCTTGCTTTCTTTATCACCGATCAGTTAATATTTCAGTTCATTTAGTTTAATGTGGTCCTGAATTTATTTTCCTTCATAATATATATATATATATATATATATATATATATATATATATATATATATATATATATATATATATATATATATATATATATATATATATATATATATATATATATATATATATATATATATATATATATATATGTGTTGTTGTTCGTCTTTCGGCTGCTCCCGTTCGGGGTCGCCACAGCGGATCATCCGTTATGATCCGCATACTGATTTGGCACAGGTTTTACGCCGGATGCCCTTCCTGACGCAACCCTGGTCGCCTCTTACGACACAGGGATCAGGATTTGGGTTTCGCCATGATTCCGGGCTGCTCTACACCCTGCCCAGTGCAGAGCCCCCGTCCTCGAGCGATCCTCCGAGAAGCCGGATTACAGGCGCACGCCACTACGCCCGGTTATATATTTATATATATATCTATTTTTATATATATATATATATTCAGAGACGAATAATGCTTTCCGGTCTGTTGTGCCAAAGCATGTTTGCAATTTGTCAATGACTGCTGCTCCAAATTTTCACGCCTTCCGTGCTGGGTTTCTCCGTTTTCAATTTTTGACGATACTCGGGCATCAGGGATACCACATGATCGAAGAAGAAAAGAAAAAAAAAGACTGACTTGTCATTGTCCACAGAACTAATGACAAAGCCTTTTCGCTGCAGGCTATGTAAAAGCCTGATCAATACAAGCTTTTACCTACAGGACATACCTGCTCCTCCAAGTCCAAATCAAATGGACTGAGTTTCACTTTCATTTGTGGGGTATTTGTTGGCTTGTTTGTTTTCTTAACTTATTTTTGTTCGACCTGCCAACCTCAATGCAAGCTATATATTCTGTCTGCACAACCTTGCAAGTGCACAATCATATGCCAGTCCATGAATTGCACATCAAGAAAAAGTTAAACCTCATGGTACAGTAAAATTTACAAAATACTGCTGTAAATTTGTGTTCAATGCTTACCTTGAGAGGAACAAATTAGATTAAATTTTTTTTTAAATAAAAAACCTGGAAGGTTGTCCATCTCAGCAGATGCATCTCATCCTCTTGCTCTTCCTCATCTCCTCCCAAATTTGAAGCATATTCACCACTCCTCCACCCCATTCAATGCATGTTCCTTACACCCCTACCTTCCTCATGACAATACGTGTGCCCACTCTGTTCTCCAACGTCATCAGTTTGCTATTTTATACTCTGCTTGGCTCCAATGACTTTCCAACTTGCAAACAATTATATGAGCTTCCAACTGCCTGTGGTGGTTCAGTGCAATTACCATTTCCGGGGCCTACTTGATGCTTTTGCTCTTGTGGTAAGTGTGGAGACCCATGTATATCTGACTTTAGGCTTGCTTCAGGCCCTCGCTCCCTTCCCTTCTTTTTTTCTCCATCAGTTGATGTACTGACATTTGTGGCTTGGAAACTTAGTGGCTTGCCGGTGCACCGCATCATCGGCAGTGGCACAAACCTGGATTCTGCGAGGTTCCGTTTCCTCATGGGCGAGAAACTGCAAATCAATCCGACAAGTTGCCACGGCTGGGTCATTGGCGAGCATGGAGATTCGAGTGGTGAGTTGGAGGACTTTCTGATACATTTACTCGTAATATGAATGCTCACCCAATAAAGGTTTGGGGTTTGAAAATGTGGTGTTAGAAATGTACTTCCTGAATGGGGTTGTCGGTTTCCCGTTTTTTTCTTTCTTTTTTTTTTTTGTGAACAGATTCCCACCTCCCTCCCCCTATTCCCTGACTTCACTGACTGACGCTGTCTGTGTACTGCAGTGCCCGTGTGGAGTGGTGTGAATGTGGCTGGTGTCAACTTGCAGGCTGTGAACCCATCATTTGGCAAGGATGATGACACTGAAAACTGGAGGGAGATCCACAAACAAGTGGTGGACAGGTATGTTCTGGTCAACAAATGCTTTGACGTCTTTCAATTGTTAGCTAATTGCAGGATTCTGTGAGCCACGTGATCTGCACAGAGGAAATGTTCTGGTGACACCCTAGGTGATGTCTGTATGATGTTCATAACAGTGCCTACGAGGTGATCAAGTTGAAAGGTTACACATCATGGGCTATTGGCCTGAGCGTGGCTGACTTGGCCGAAACGATTCTGAAGAATCTCCGTCGTGTTCATGCTGTTTCCACGATGGTCAAGGTCGGTCAAATACAAACCAGCTTGCATTACGTCAGTGCCCACATTGGGTAAATAACTTGTGTTTGCATCTATTGCACATTTATATTGAGCAGTTTCTTGAAAGTGTTTGTGCTTCAAAAGCTGGTAGGAACCTTCGTCAGTTTGCATTGACATAGGTCGAGTGCAACTCTGGGAAGGGACGGTTTTTTATTATTATTATTTTGTTTGTTTGCTTGTTTTTTTTTTTTTTGTTTTTTTTCCTCCTTTCCCCATCACGTTTGCTCGGTATTGCTCTCATTTGGCCAAGAGACAATATGGCGAGTATTAGCAAGGAGAGCATGTCGTACCAGTCCTGGTCAGGCTGTGGTCTGAGTCTTCACCATATCTTTTACAATGGAACAGCCAAAAATGAAGCCGTGCGTTTTCAGCGATTTCAAGAAATGAAATCTCTAAATTAGTTGACAGTTCATTGCTGGTAGAAGCTGAAAAACTGAAACCACGATGCCAAAAACTCAGATCACAATCAAGAGTGGATCCATCCTGTGTATACACACACACACACACACACACACACACACACACACACACACACACACACACACACACACACACACACACACACTGGGGAGAACAAGTATTTGATACACTGCCGATTTTGCAGGTTTTCCCACTTACAAAGCACGTAGAGGTCTGTAATTTTTATCATAGGTACACTTCAACTGTGAAAGACGGAATCGAAAACAAAAATCCTGAAAATGATTTTTAAGTAATTAATTTGCATTTTATTGCATGAAGTTAGTATTTGATACATCAGAAAAACAGAACTTGATATTTGGTACAGAAACCTTTGTTTGCAATTACAGAGATCAGATGTTTCCTGTAGTTCTTAACCAGGTTTGCACAGACTGCAGCAGGGATTTTGGCCCACTCCTCCATACAGATCTTCTCCAGATCCTTCAGGTTTCGGGGCTGTTGCTGGGCAACACAGACTTTCAGTTCCCTCCAAAGATTTTCTGTTGGATTCAGGTCTGGAGACTGGCTAGACCACTGCAGGACCGTGAGATGCTTCTTACGGAGCCACTCCTTGGTTGCCCCGGCTGTGTGTTTCGGGTCGTTGTCATGCTGGAAGACCCAGCCACGCCCCATCTTCATTGCTCTTGTTGAGGGAAGGAGGTTGTTGGACAAGATCTCACGATATATGGCCCCATCCATCCTCCCCTCAATACAGTGCAGTCGTCCTGTCCCCTTTGCAGAAAAGCATCCCCAAAGAATGATGTTTCCACCTCCATGCTTCACGGTTGGGATGGTGTTCTTGGGATTGTACTTATCCATCTTCTTCCTCCTAACACGGCCAGTGGAGTTTTAACCAAAAAGCTCTATTCTGGTCTCATCAGACCACATGACCTTCTCCCATTCCTCCTCTCGATCATCCAGATGATCATTGGCAAACTTCAGACGGGCCTGGACCTGCGCTGGCTTGAGCAGAGGGACCTTGCGTGCGCTGCAGGATTTTAATCCATGACGGCGTAGTGTGTTACTTGTGGTTTTATTTGATACTGTGGTCCCAGCTCTCTTCAGGTCATTGACCAGGTCCTGCCGTGTAGTTCTGGGCTGATGCCTCACCTTTCTCATGATCATTGAGGCTCCACGAGCTGAGATCTTGCATGGAGCCCCAGACCGAGGGAGATTGACTGTTATCTTGAACTTCTTCCATTTTCTAATAATTGCGCCAACAGTTGTTGCCTTCTCACAAAGCTGCTTGCCTATTGTCCTGTAGCCCATCCTAGCCTTGTGCAAGTCTACAATTTTGTCCCTGATGTCCTGAGACAGCTCTCTGATCTTGCCCATTGTGGAGAGGTTGGAGTCTGATTGATTGAGTGTGGACAGCTGTCTTTTATGCAGATAACGAGTTCAAACAGGTGCATTTAATACAGGTAATGAGTGGAGAATGGGAGTGCTTCTTAAAGACAAAACTAACAGGTCTGTGAGAGCCGGAATTCTTACTGGTTGGTCGGTGATCAAATACTTATTTCATGCAATAAAATGCAAATTAATTATTTAAAAATCATACAATGTGATTTTCAGGATTTTTGTTTTAGATTCCATCTTTCACAGTTGAAGTGTACCTATGATAAAAATTACAGACCTCTACATGCTTTGTTAGTGGGAAAACCTGCAAAATCGGCAGTGTATCAAATACTTGTTCTCCCCACTGTATGTATGTGTATGTATATATATATATATATATATGTATATATATATATATATATATATGTATATGTATATATATATATATATGTATATATATATATATATATGTATATATATATGTATATATATATATATATATATATATATATATATATATATATATATATATATATATATATATATATATATATATATATATATATATATATATATATATATATATATATATATATATATATATATATATATATATATATATATATATATATATATATATATATATATATATATATGCCATGTGCCACTTAATGACGGGGTTACGTTCCGAGAAATGCGTCGTTAACCAACGTCGTCTTTGTGCGAACAACATTTTTTTTTTTTTCGTTTTCGAACATCATACTTGCACAAACCTAAACACCGAGGCTCTCTGGTTTTGCCTATTGCTCCTTGGCTCGAAACCTGTACAGCATGTTACTGTACTGAATGCTGTCGGCGATTGTAACACACATCCAAGATCGATGGAAGACGCGTTAGTTTTACTTTTGTGCTGTTCATGACGGCCATGTGTGTTTGCGGCATCTCCTCTCGCATCGATTTTAGAAAGGTGAATAAATAGCGTTTGGATTTTATAAATACGTAATCATTGCATTGATGTTATAATTTATAAATGAAGAAACGATCACCTGTCAATTGTGATATATATTTTCAGAACAGTGTGATTGTTTTATCAACATAAAAAGCTTCACTGAAAATAATTTGTGTTTTAATTTCGACTGCAACAACGATTTATTCGCGGAATTCTTCAATTCAAAGCTAATTTACTTGCTCGAAGGTAAACGTGCAAACATTGGTTCAGTTTGAAAGCCGATTTCCTTGAATCCCGATTTAGCACGATCCTGTTTTTTTTCGTGATGACATTTTATGGACCTCAACGATCGCATTATAACGGGGCCACACTGCCGTTGTTTATTATCATTATGAAGTATTATGTGCTGTATTTATACGACTGGCAGCGCTCCGTTGGCTTCATCACCCGGCGATAGGAATTTTTCAGCTCCATTATAGGCCTAATGGAGCTGGCAGATCCGTCGTATATGCGATCACTGTCGTATATTCAATTATGCGATCCGTCGTTGCCCGAAACGTCATTGTGTGTGTGCGTGTGTGTGCGTGTGCGTGCGTGTGTGCGTGTGTGCGTGCGTGCGCGCACGCATATATATTATTGCAACATGTGCAATTCCATTTGTGGACATAGATCAGCAACATCGAGTTTGTTTCTTTCTGTCTTTCTTTCTTTCTGCTGACAACTACACGTCTGGCGATTTTATTCAGACAAGCAAATACCACCCATCGCTTCATTGGTGGGGATATTTAAAAAAAAAGGGGGGAGTGCGAGGAAGGGGGTGGGAGTGTGACTCGTCACCACACATTGCTGTACATTCCGGAAGGGAGAGGGTGCATGGGAGAAAGAGAGAGCACGATGCCTCACCACACATTGCTGTACACTAGGAGAGGAGAGAAAAAGGTGAGGGTTCGCAAAGAGAATGATGTGTTATGCTTATTTAACACACACACACACACACACACACACACACACACACACACACACACACACACACACACACACACACACACACACACACACACACACACACACACACACACCTCCTGTATGAGCGCTTGTGATTGGACTGCTCTCACCAAGGCACCACAGCCTGTTCCTAGTTGCGTTGCAGTTCAATATCTGTTCACACGTATAAAGTAAATGAAAACAACCACAAATGTTTACCTTTTAACAGTGCTTTAAGAGGGGAACTCAAGTGGAAAATTAGTGAAATTCAATAAAAAGTGTATCAAGCCACAGAGAACACAAATGTCAATTTATACTTTTCACAGCAAGACTGAACATGGCATAACTCCGAACACTAGATCGATGGATGTTGTTTCCCTCCCCCACCGAAGGTGAAAGCAGGTTGTTTTCATCCATTTTTGTCTGTCTTGTTAATTGCCGGAATCGTTCGGATTTCAGCAATTATGTTGGTTGGTTGTGTGTGTCATTCTGTTTGTCTGTGTCTGTCTGTCTGTTTGTTTACCCTGTAGCAGCCACACCGTTTCAGCGATCATGACCAAACTGGGTACAGATGTCTGCCATGGTCCAACTTCGACACTTGCTGTTTTTGGTGAATCTCGGTCAAAGGTCAAAGTCACCGAAAAACCGAAATTCTTATTTTCGCAATAGCGTCTGCTAAAATGGTCGTATCGACTTCAAACCAAATCCAAAATGTGCATCTTCCAATTCTGCATCCAACCATATGTCTCATTAGGGTGTCACACCAACACCCTTTCTTTGCGGTCGGGGGTTGAATGTCAGGGGGGTTGGGTCAAAACTTTCAAATTGTGATAAAAACACCATTTCAAGTCCGATTGACTTCCAAGTTATAATCATGACCAAACTAAGTGCTATAACTCATTAAACAGTAGCACTATTGATTTCCAGGTTTTTGTTTTTTCAGAGATCATGGAGATATGACAAAGTTATTCCGGCAATTCCTTGCTCAACGAGCAATTTCATTTGTTTGCTTGTGTGCAGGATATCTCAAAGTTGTGGACGGATCCAGATGAAATTGTGGACAGGTTGGGTGTGTGACGAGGACGAACTGATTAAATTCTGGTGAAGATCCAGATCCAACTACGAGCATTGTTTTTTATTTACTTATTTATTTATTTGTTTATTTAGTGATTTTTTTTTCACCATTGAGAGATTGGGCGAAACGGATTATGTAGCACAATATGTCAAAACGTTGTGGACGGATTAGGACTAAACTTGGTGGACACGTTGGGTGTGTGGCAAGGACGAATTGATTCGATTTTGGTGAAGATACGAATCCAGATCTGGATACGAGAATTATTTAACTTTTTAACCAATTCTTCACCAATGAGAGATGGGGCCAAAAACGATATATAGCATGATATCTCAAAAATGTATTTGGCCCCATATGTTCTCATGGATCAGGCATTACGTGGCGGAGGGATGCACTCCACTGAGTGCCCTTCTCGTTTTATATGCATCTCTGCCAAAGTGATGGGTCATATAATGAACGGAGATTGCACAAAAAGATGAGAAAAGCGACGTCGTGCATTTTAAAAACTGCATAACATTTTCAGCGGGCGAGGCACCACATGACACTGTGGGCTCAATGCAGGTAGGGCCCTGAACTTTAGGTTGATTGATGTATTTTTGGTTGTGTTTAGCAGAGGACCAGTGCAGGGTGATGGCAGGTACTTTTTCTGTGTATTGCTAAGGCTTACAGACTAACAACCAAGCAGCTTATAGCGCACACACGTCACCAACTTGACAAGTGGCTTGATCAGTCCAACAAAATGGTTAAGGAGCGGCTGACTTGGCAAGTGCTTGCAAGCTGATTAGTAATGGGACACACTTCACCAAATGGTAGAGTTGGTCATAAGGAAGAAGCCGATTTGTTTTGAAGTCGAAAGGACAGCATAGGCCAAAGGTCAACAACTTCGGTGTTTTTTTTCTGAAATTGTCAATCTACATCTGATCGATTTGAAATTTTAAGAATATTTGCAAATTTGGTCATTTAATGAAACCACCAATTATTTTTATCAGGAAATTTGTTTTAGGGATTTCGCAAGTATCGTACTCTGCACGACGTCCTTGTCTGTCTGTCTTTGTCAATCGCCTACAGGTCACATTTTAAAACCTATCTTCACGAAGCTTCATCAAATGGTAGATTTGTTCATAAGCAAGAAACATATTGATTTTGAGGTCAAAAAGTAAATGTAGGTGAAAGGTCAATAATTAAGTCTTTCTGAAATCCTCAATTTTCATCTGATCAATTTTAATTGTGGAGGAGTTAGTAACCCTAACAGCATATCATGTCACTGAATTCAACCACCAATTATTTTTGAGATGAAGATGCGTGGAAATTTCTAAAATCCTCATTTCCATCCGATGGACTCAAAATTTGAACAGGATTTGCATATCATGTTACTGAATTCAACCACCAATTATTTTGAGGCCTCAATGTCAACATGGGGCAAATTTCTCAAATTAATTTTCATCCGATTGACTTAATTTGAAGAGGATTTGCGTATCTGGTTATTGAATTGTGTCCCCAATTATTTTTAAGGTGAAATTTGTTTTAGGAATTTTGCAAGTATCGTGCTTTGCCCGGTCTTGGCTTTGGTTTATTTATTAATTTGTTTATTTGTTGTTGTTTTTTATTATTATCAATATATTATTTATTTATTAAGATAATGTTTGAAATTGTTTTCAAAAGGGGTGTATATATTTACCCTGACACCTACTTTTCATTCAGTCATTCCCTTGGTATGAATGCAAAGTTTGGGGCCGCTAGGTTTCATGGGTTTGGAGTTGTGGAAGAGGTGTTGACGTGCCACACGCGCACACATACACATCGTTTTTTGCTTGTAATTGTACCATACTTGCTCATTCTTATTGCTGTACCTATACAAAGTCAAACACCTGTGACATCGATATGAATTTTAGCCCTTCGGTACTAAATAACAGCTATCCTGATCATCATCATCTCGCTTGGCTTAGTTCCGATTGGTCAGTATCATGGCTGAGAACCTAATCCGACCTCATTTTGCTATTTTCTTCAAATGGATCTGTGCGACCCCCACCGCCACAGATGTGCACACATGCCACATCCTTTTAAATGCCTCCTCTGACAGTGTGTCAAAGCAGTCATCACGGTCATATTGCTGGTCTCATTGATGTTCGTTCCTTTCTTGACTATGAGATGTGATGGTGGCGGTTGGCAAATTATTTGATGGCCTCCATGGGTCTTGAGGTCGACCAACTATGACGCTTGGCTCGAGGTATTCCACGCAGGATTTTTCTCTTTCCAGACAAGTTGGTGGAGCAAAATCAGGTCTATGGAGATGTAGGGTATGTGTATGCCTGGTGTTGGCTTGATGGTTAGGGTAGTGGGCTTGGGATCCAGAAGTCCTGAGTTCAAATCCTGCTTGGCTGTTTAATACCAGGTGGGGTTGGCTCAGCCTGTCATCCTACCGAGGTCAGAAAAATGAGTACCAGCTTACTGGGATGATTGAGCCGTCGGAGTGGTGACCCGTCCAGGGTTGTGCCCAATAGCTGAAGAAACTGCTTCGCAGCACCGACGCTCTGTACAGAGTATGGGCCTGATGGATGGTGCGTGTGTAACAACGCAAATAGAGACTAACTGTTATGACTGAAATGGAGTGTGTTTGTTGTGTGCCACTCTTTGTGTTCTGTTGACATTGTTGTGAAGGTAAGTGTCGACTTCTGTAACGTCCCCAATTATTCCTACCTTCTTATAGGGTCATTGCGGAAAGTTTATGGGCCAAGTCTTTCAGGAACTAGATGGCCAGGCCTGATGTTTGACAAATTTGTAATTTTCATTGGGCCGGTGATGACTCGTACTCTTCACAAATGACACCATAGGATCCTTAGCATCCACCAATACTGGCCGGCATGTACCCAAGTTGACGTCTATCGGAAGGATATTGCTACTTTGTGATGAAACACCAATCCAACAGTTTGTATTTTGGTCAGGAGTCAAACCCAGAGAAGATGGCATAGAGGTAAGCTTGCTACCTTTGCACCATGGTGGTCTGTGTTCAAGTAAATGTGCGTTGATGTTCTCTTCTACAGCATTCACATCCAACGGACGAAACGGTTATTTTATAAGCCTTAAGCCCACGCTTAAACCGGAAAACTATTTTAAATGAAGTGCTTCAAGCTTATGAGGCTTTAATCCTGGAGGATCAAATGACCTTGGAAGTTCAACCAATCCCCATCGCCCACCCCCACTGCAACAGTGAGTATCTTTGAGAAAATGTTTTCCCATTCACATTTATTTATTAGATGCCCTTCATCACGTGAGCGAGCATGCTGCCTTTTGAAAGTCTGTCACCTGACCAGTATTATTAATTGTGCCTACAATAGGCTCCAAAACTTAAGATAAGGTTGAAGGTTGGTTGGTCTGATTTATTGTTACCAATTTGGTTTTGGTTCTTGGATTTTGTAGTTTTAATTGAATGTCTGTTTTTGTAATTAGGTCTTGTGATCTGTTTGTTTGTTTGGCCTCATTGATTTGACCATCAGTGCTGTCCAATTCAACCCTATTGTGACCTGCCTGGAGGGCATGGTTTGATCTTCAAATTGCCCCTGGGGAGCATCCCGATGCCTACTCGTGTAATGTTTCCACTACTTAGTACAGGTTGTTTGGACTGTTAACATTTTTTTTGTTTCCACCTCAGCATGGGCTCCTCAGATTCTACAAATTCCGAACATGCCTATCTCTGCCTTGTTGGCTCGTGGATGGATTGGACACTTGGTTACGGGTTCACGTGGACTTTAAACTTTTGGAGCTTTCATTTCTTGTTGTTTCTTTGACATTTCATTTTAATTTGATTTGATAGGTAAAGTGAGCCTGTTTTAGTGGACAACATGTGACTTATGCACACCCTTGCCAAAACACCAAAATGAGTTTATCGAGTTACATATTGCTGAGATTGGTTCTTTATACATTTGTTTCCCATTCCACTTGCCTTACCCAACTTTGTTTAAACAGAGGTTTGAGTTTCACTGATTCTTTATGGTTCTGACCAATGTAGAAAATTTTTAAAAATGGACTTTGTGGCAGAATTTTGATTTCATTTTGCAAACTTTATCACGACTGATTCTACTCCTAATCACCTCCAAGGGCGTTCACGGCGTCACTGAAGACGTGTTCCTGAGCCTGCCATGCGTTCTTGGTATCAATGGCATCACTAACCAGATCAAGCAAGATCTGCAGCCTTCAGAAGAGCGACAGCTGCAAAAGAGTGCCACCTCACTCTGGGATGTGCAAAAAGACCTGAAGTTTTAGACCAGCTTTGTGCCTCTGTTTGTGCGCTCGCTTGCGAGCTCGTGTGTGTGTGTGTGTGTGCGCACGCTGCTGTTTTCTGCACTCCACCTAAACACGCGGCCGATGCTGTATAATCACGTGTAGTGCTTGACATTGGTTGTGTCCAATCGGGTCTTTCAAGTTCAGTGATGTCGTATCTTTTCCTTTTTTTTCCTTTTTGTTTTTATTTTTTTTTAAACCCTGTGAGCTGTGCACTCACCACCGGAAGATAGCTGCACTGTTTTTTGCATTTCCACATGTGAGAGCCTAATTTCTATTCCAAGTAGTCTCATGGACCATGAAGCTTCACACTCCATTAAAGGTGCTTGCAGTGATATGTTTTATTTTCTTTGTCTCTATTACCGATGAGACAGAGACGTTTTCTTTGTCTCTGTCTCATCACTCGGTTCAAAGTTTTGGAGCAAGTTTGGTGATGCAAATGTACTTTTTGGTTTTAACTGTTTTTCTGAATTTGGGGGTGGGGAGGGTTGTTGTCGTTTGTATGCAGCAGTATGAGGCTGTGGATGAGCATCAGCTAATGCAGTATCCCATAGATTAGAGCAATAATTTTGTAATTTTGACCAAGGTTCTGGAGATGGCTTGCCTACTCTATGCGACGGTTTGATTTCCACCTGAGGGACGTCGCACGCGATCTATTGCCGTGCCTGTGAAACACCAGAAGGGAAGGGCACCGCACTTCTTGCTTGACACCCTGGATGAATGGCAGACTGAATAACCTCTGGAAGGTAATGCCATATATTTTAGAAGTGAGGAAGAAGAGTTGATGTGGGCAGTGAACTTGGATTTTGGAAGAATGCATGCATCCTGGAGTAGAAAGGGAGGGTCAGGGAGCAATGCTAGAAAATAAATGGTACAAAACAGACTGTCGACCTGTCTGTGATGAGGGTAACAAATGCTGAGCTTCCAATATGTGGCTGGAGGATTCCCAGTATCTGTCTGTCTCTTTGGAGGCCAGCTTTACTATGTGGTTGGTCTCGGAAAGGTCATGGCCGATTGTGAGGCTGAACCTCTTCCAAAGTATAATCGAGGAAAGCGATATGTGGGTTGCTTGATTATCCTTCCCAATTAATAGTGACAGATTTTCCAGCATTGAAGAACATGTTCCATTTATCAGACCAGTGTCTCACTATTTCCAGGCCTGCAGAGGAGGTGCGGAGCAGCTGCTTTTTGCCGAACAGAGGGATAGGGTACTGTTGGACACAGTTGTCGTCTGCACAAAGGAAGGATGTTTTCCAGAGCATTAGAGAAGTCATTTAGTCTATTGGAAATCTAGTCTATTGGGAGGAGAGGATTCCATTGATGGTACCACATTATCTGCATGAGTGGAGGAAGTTAAAAATCCAGGAATGAAGGTGGCCTGTTGCACAGACAGAGCTTGACAAACAAAGCAGACTGTTGAATGCTTGATGTGTCCAGGGACACTGTTCTTCCACTTTTTGCTCTTCATCATCTTTGTCCCACCCCAATCCATATCTCCACCTTTCATTCTCATTGAACCCAACGATGGTGTTGGGTGATTGCTTAACATCATTTTCCGTAAACCCCTTCTGACCTTTTTGGTAAGGGCTGCCAGGATAGCTTGTAAGGTATGTATATGCTAATTTGAGCTGTCTGACCTGGGTTTGAATCTTGACTGAGCTCAAAACTGCCATGTTGGAATTTTGCACGCAGCGCACAGCATCATGGGCATCATCTATCGGAAGGACATGAAACGTGACGACCTGTCTGCGAGCACCAGTCGATGGTAACGTTAAAGATCCTCCGGTGTCTTTTGCAGATTAGGCAAGTTCTTGCCGCCACGCTGAACAAATTGCTAATTCATAACTCGACTGACCTGCTGGGAAGGCAACCACCCTGTTTTGACCGCACTGATGCTCCTGATCTGGACTCAGCTTGGATGTCCAATCGGATTTTGATGCTCGTCAAACTTGTGGTGATCAGGTCACCACATTCACCAAATGACGCAATAAAAATAATGAATTTGGAATATATATATATATATATATATATATATATATATATATATATATATATATATATATATATTCGAAAATATAAGTTTATTTTTAAGACTGGGTGGCAGTCAGATCACTATCTGCAGGTAGTGGTGTCAGTACAGTATAACAGAAGACGTGTCTTCTTGAGACCACACTAAAAATAGCAGTTCAACCTGAGCCCAATTTTTTTTTTAATTTTTTGTTTGGCTTGAAATTTTTATTTTTTGTTTGGCCTGGTTATATTCGTCATGTTATTATATTCGTTATGTCTGTGTGTCTGTCTGTCCAGAACGTAACTCCATGGACTTTGATCCGATCTTGATGAAACTTGGTTATGTGTTCGATATCGATGTCTCGTTGTGTTTTCCTTGATGAGGGTGTGCTTCGCCCATTGTGGGCAGAGCCATGCCCAAAAAGTAGCCATTTTTAGGGGGTAGTCGGAATAAAAATCTATCTTCTCCTTGGGAATTGACGGAATGGAATGGGTTCTTCGGTATTTGAATAGCGAAATTAATTATCTAAAACTTGTCGTTGTCCGATTTTTTTTTTTTTTTTTTTTTTTTTCCATTTTCGTCACAAGGTCAAAAACTTGGAAAATTGTGAATTTTGACATAAAATCATACGACCGCCCAAACAATGAGAGCTTGGATGACTTTTTTATGCATAATCTTGAGGTCATTCCCCACCTAAAGTCTTGAAACCATTTTGCTCTATCTCGAACACCTTGCCCGTGGCGCCCCCTTCAAGTTTGTTTTTACGCTGATTTCATCAAAGTATGGATAATCTGAGGAGTGCAAAATGCCATATAGCCTATATGACATTATATTGTTCCTGGAATGTTCCAGAGGAAGTTTTGCACCAAAGGTCATAATCCTTGACCTTTGAATGCCACAAAGGTCAAATTTTCAAAGTTGTGGGAATCTTACCGGGTTTTCGACCTTCGACGAACTTACTCCAATGAGCTATAGTACGTATCCTGTTTCCTTATTTTAATGTCCACAACATTGTTTTGTGACCTTTAAAGGTTATGCAAAGGTCAAATTTTGAAAGTGGTTGAACGAAACCGGGTTTTCGACATTTTTCAGCGAATAACCTGTCACCCGTACAACATCATGTTGATCATTTTTATAACTTGGTCAAACATTATCACATTGTCTCATCCTTGACTTCTGAAACGATCTACATCGTCAAATACCGCTCGTGGACCATTGTCGTCTTCAGACTTGTCTATTTATTTTGATTGTATACAGGTGAAGCTTGTGGAAGAGCTTGAACACTGAACTGATCAACAGAATAAAATAAATGGTATAGGAGGAGGGTGGTGTGGGGGTGGGGGGACACCAACAGGGGAGTTGAATGACAAAATCAAGGGAAAATTGGGCAAACAGTGGGTGGCAGGAAAGGATGCATGGGGTGGACAGGATGGATACAGAAGGAAAAATGTGGAATTTAGAGTGAGGGGGTGTTCATGGGGGTAGAAAAAGATCATGGCTTTGAATTGGGGACGATCTGGGATGGTGGTGAATTGCTGTCTTGAAGACCGAGAGTGAAGATGATTGAAGAGAATGTGAAAGTTGGTTCCACAGGTGAAAGTGTGGGAGGAGGGGAACAAATGAGTGGAGGTTCCCATCAGTTGCTGGCTGCATCATTGGTTTGGGGCGTGGCTATGCCTAATGTTAACCAAACCAGTACACTGGTGCTCATTTCACCGACTTCAGAAGGATGCCAAGCTAAGTGGAGGTAAACGGTGATTCTGGATTTTGGGAGTTTCATCAGAAGGGGGTTGATGGTGGACTGTGTGTGCCATGAAGAAAAATGGGAGGGGCCCGTGGGTGGGGGGGGTGCAATACAAAGCCCGAAAAGATGGTAGAAGACACACCACCAACCTCTGCAATGGCAAAGTGATAAACCTATCGACTCCGCTTCATCGTGGGAGATTCCAATGATCTTGAAGGCCTTGGTGTCTACTGCTTCAAGCTGAGAAAGGTTTGAGGCAGGGGAGCCATCCCAGAGGGGAGAGCAGTATTCCATCAAGCTGGAGATAAATGCATTGTCGGTGGATAGGAGTTCAGGTGTGCCAACGAGGGACTTTGTACAGCGGAGGATGCCCAGTCAACATCTGGATTTGTTGGCAAACTTTAAAATGTGGTTTTCCCAAGAAAGATCATGGCTGATACTAAGACCCAGCAGTTTGAATGATGAACTTCTTCAGAATGGTTAATGAAGTACAATAGATTGGAGGGTTTGTCTGATGGTCCTTTTTTCCATGAGGGTTAGAGGGATTGTTTGAAGATTAGCAATAGGAATGTGTCCAGAACACTGTCTTGGGGCACATCAGCCTTAACAGGGAGAGATGAAAGGATTCTGCTGAGAGCCACACATCTTCAAGAGTAGGGGAAGTCAGCGGTGATGTATGATTACTATGATGACTACAATGTTAATGTATTGGCACCACTGGCTAACATTTCAAAGATTTTGGATGTTTTTTTTTATATAAAACAAGACTTGTGGGTCATCCTATCATATTGGATTGGTTTGGATTTCTTTTCTTTCCAATCCCCCCATTCCTTTTCACCGTCAATTTTTATTTATTTTCCCCAGCCCCCCCCCTTCTCAAACTTTCACAGCTCCATTCTTAAAGGCCCATTGTGATACTCCAATAATTATTTGAGGCCTACCTCGTAATAGTTAGCTTATGCCAACAGTCGCAAACCTCAAACCTTTTTTCTGTTTTTTTTAAAGTTTGCATGATTGTAGCAAGCAAGTCAAGTAAGGCTCTATGTTAATACAGACTAGACATGATAAGAGTCCAACTCTTCGTACTCACTCGAACACTGACCAACACCACCCACCATCAGTCCCAATTAATCAAATGTAATCACAGTCCCACTGGTTTCCATACAATCAGTAGTGTTGACAGAAATCGGACCACTGGAACTGAAGCTTATTCGGGCCCTGGCCTAATGTAACCCAAATTTGGTAGCATTATGACTGATTCTGGGGAAGAAGATTTTTTGAAGGAATTTACACGATTTCCCCAAAAATGTACTAAGTCTGCCATTTTGATACACTCCCGGTCACGTGATCGGCATGACCTCTGCAATTTAACGTCCCTACCCTGGCCTAATGTTATCCAAATTCGGTAGCATTCTCATTGGTAGGGCTGGAGAAGATTTTTGAAGAAATTTCCTAAGTCGGCCATTTTGACATTAGTCATGTGACTGGAACGAGCTTTGCAATCCCCGTTTCCAGTCAGAAGGTGGACGTTGCTGCCAAATTTCAGCTGGATCGACCCAGCGGTTTGGCCGGAGAAGTTGAAACAGACGGACGGTGCACAATGACAATACCTTATCTGTAATTCCAATTCCAGATTAGTTAATAATAGTGTAGGCCACCAGCAAAGTAAGGCTGATTTGCCTCGCTGAATACATTTTGCGAATCAAGCTCGTAACGGTTGAATACGGATCATCATATATATTACGAATAATCACCACCCCCTTCGTGAAGCTTGGACCACATTATTTTGCCCTCGTGTGGTCATTTGTGCAGTTAATTGCAAAACATTTGGTTTCACTGCTGCTATGTGACAGAAGGTGCTGCCATCATACATGTTCCAATATGGCTGCCAGAAATTGTGTGCTGAGCACCTGAATGACCATTCTACTGTATTTGGAGTTCTATGATTAGCACATTACTTGTAGGGGTGATTGCATCACTCCCTCCCTCCCTCCCCCCTCCTTTTTTTTTACAATGACACATGCACAGTTACATTTTTACTGTGAATATACTTGTACATGTAATTCTGAACTCTTCAACAAAAAGTTTTAGCCTCTCCCTTCCCACTCTGTCCTATCTTTGCTCCCCCACCCCAACAAAAGTCCTCAACCTCCTCTCCCCACCCAAAACCTCAACCTCCCAACTCTTCCCATCTTTGCTTCCCTCCCCCACCCCCAATCCTATGTCCTCACCCTTCCCCCTCCCAACCATAAGGCATCAATCCCCTCCCTGCACTCGAGCCTTCAAACCCTCCTCCCCCTCCCACCACTGAAAGTCCTCAACCTCCCCCTTCCACAGCTGTCCTATCTTTATTCTCACTCTCCAACCTCTCATGAAAGCAAACAGGCATTCCCACGTCAAAACGATGGAATATTTAATGCTTTCTGCTCCCCTATCATACTATCACCGACTTCACAGAAACCCCTCGGTCACCTGTTGAACTTACAGTTTTAAGATAAAATAGTTGGAAATAATAGCAAGGACCTGCACAACCTCTGCAGTAAAAGTGCTGCTCGAGAGAAAGGGTTCCTAAATTGGTGGTCGTAGTATAGAAAGTGTGGGTTGGAGTCTGGTGAACTGTCCAGCCCATGTGTGGAACTCGCACGCACAGCTCCTTTTATAGTATTATCGAAGTGACTCTTGATTCTGATTTTATATATATATTTATCGGTAATATTGTTCATTTCCACGAGCAACTTCAGGAAAAGGTGGTTCATAGCTTGATACAGAAGATGAATGGGGGGTTTGCTTACAAAAATGAGGTTCAGGATGAGTGAGGTGAGAGAGAGTAAAAAAAATCAACTCGTTGACATTGGGGAAACAGGTGGCCAGAACAGGAGAGAAGGAACTGATGCCAGAACACTGCCCTGCCAAGATATTTCAAGGAGAGTTTAGCATTCGTTAAATGGATTGAGATTGATGGTGCTTTGTACGGTGGAGCTCGAGAATGATCCAACTTGTGAGGGAGGAGGATGCAAGAGTTGCACCTGTGGGTTTACACCTGGTAAGGGTGTTTAGGAATGTCATGAATGACAGAGTTGAATGTTTGCTTCTCAGCTTATGATGAAGAATCATTTTGCCAACAAGTTTCACACTGCGCACCATTGTTAGACCAGCTCTATTAGGACATGCAATAACCATGTACAGATGTTTACAGTTATTGACAAAGCAACTTTATCTCGAATTTATTGCATTGTTCCTCATCCCAGCTAATAAGTGTAATATTGTAGTCAAACTTAAGCATGACAGTAACAATCCAACTTGCTTCAGTGAACAGCATAGCTTGACTTCAGTGCGTGGTACCTTCGGTGATGCAGCCCTGTTGTTGAAGACCGTGTGGCACCCCGAGAGTACACACAGGATTCCAAGTTGACGGGTGAGTTCTTGCCCATACCGATGAAGCACCACAAGAATGTTCTACTTTTAAAAAGTGCACATGCTGGCATCACGCACGATTTGTCCTTATCTTTCATCTGATCATGTTTTCTTGTTTCATGACTTGCTTCACCTGCTGTTACGACCATTCAAGCGGTGTCTGTGGGTGCTCTGGAGGCTGGAAGGCTCATCATTGGGAATGCAATGAATGAACATGGACGCTCCAACAAAGGGAGCCTCATGAACCTTCGTCGTATGAAAAAGGAACTGTAGATGTACATTAGATCCTTGAGGATATTAAGACCCCTAAAACCCTTCCAGAGTGTTTGAGACCACCAAGATCTCTGAGAACCTTAAGACCCTGAATAACCCTTATAGCCTTGAAGAACCCTAACACCTTTTATGACCCCAAAGACCCTTTAAGAACACTTAATACACTTTAGAACCCTAAAACCTTGCAGACCCCATCGACCGTATTACACCTTTTAGAACCCTGATGACCCTTGGACTCATTTCCACACTTTAGGCCTTCACACCTCTCATACCTTTTTACCTTTTGACCTTCAGACCCTTTTTACACGTTTTTTGGACCCATTAGACTCCTTCAGACAATTCTGACCCTTTAGACCTTAAATTACATCCTGAAGACTCTTTTGACAATATAGACCCTTTCAACCTTTTAGACCCTTTTACCTTTACACATTTACAACTCGACCATTTTGGCCTCTCATTCAGCACATCCTTCCATTTGTTTTCCACACAAAGCAAGTCGTGGTGAGGGTCTGCAATCTCTGATCTCTGTGTCTCTGTCTTGTTTAAGAAACTGTATTGATTGTGTTTTTTGTTGTTTTGTTTTTCACCTCCCCAACCCTGTCCCCTTTGTAAACCACTAGTATTGACCACAATGGTGATGTGAAAACCTTGTCTCAGTCACAAATGGCCGGATTCCAATCCGAAACTGAAACCTCTTGTACTTGTGACCATAATGAAGGTATTGGTTGTGTGGATATGACCTCTTTTTATGGCAAAACTATTGGCCACGTTCTTGAGGCCCGGCTAACCGTAAGCTGATAGTGTTAATTGGTTCAGTGTTAGAAAATGTTTGGTTGCCACGGTGCTCTTGTGGTTCGAGTTTCACGAAAGGTGCAGGCCCTGCCAAGGTGGACAGGCCCGTGTGGGTGAGTGGCATTGACGGTGATTGTATGGGTTCCTCCCAGAGAGGAGAATAGTGAGATGATGACACATTACAAACCTCCCACAATTCAAGCTACTCTGGGAGGTGCCTCCAAATCGTGCCCGCCTTCCTGTCAATGTTTCTTTTCAACCAAAAGCGCTCCACGGGCCCCCACGGTTAATGATTGTTCAGTGGGCACTGCTGGAGAGCTTGTGGGACTGCCAGGACGGTGAGTTTGTCTGCCTTGTGAGTACACCGACCGTCCTTCCATTGCTGACTCGTTTGGCCGATGAGCTTGGTTGTCCCGTTTGGTGTCCGACGGGCATGTGGCAGGGTCGCCTGTCTTGCAAGGGGGCTTGTGCCAGCTCTTGAACGGTGAATGTTGTTTTTTTTGCCTCCAATCACCACTCAAGGGAGCCAGAGGCCGGAGCTGGGGCAAAGCGTGGCCCGGACATGCTTCGCCTTTTCATCCTCGCTACCTTGGGAGCCACTTCCCAATCTTCAATCGCCCTCGATGATGAAGGTAAATCGGGGAGGTTAAAGTGAGTCGCAGACATTTTTTGTTACCATGAGGTTCACACTCTGAAATGGAACATTGAGAGTGTCATCATCTCCGAAAAGCAAGTGTCAATGGCTAATCCATTATAGGGTATCACATGCATGCCATTGGAATGTACAGTATTGTATTGCATGACTGTTTTAAGAAAAATTTTGCACCATATTCATTTTTCAAAGAAATCCAATATTTGTCCTGATAATGGTTTTTGACGAGCTTGGATCTACTAATTGGGGGTTCGGGGAAGGGGGGGTAATATGCCTGTCTCCCACCTTTTATCTGGCTATACATTAGCACCCCAACCCTCCTAATTTTAGTGAAATTGTGACATTGGTTCCTCCACCCTCTCTCGAAAAAATGTGAAAAAACCCATTCAACTGATTATTCCATTTATAGTATCACTGGAGGTTATAATGTGAAAAACACAGCAAACGCAAATTCGCGTTATTCTGAGCACGAACCTGGTAGAACCAGTTGGAACAGTCGCTTCGTTTCACAATTCCACTTAGTCAGTAACATCCGCTTTATGATTCCATCATTTTTGGTTGTACGTCGAAGAGCATTATTAGCCCTCCCATCAGATTTAGTCCAAAACGGGGGCTTATGGATTTGGTGGTCTCGATTTTCGTGTGCGTGCGTGCGTCCGTCCGCAGCCATATCTCGGACGTGTATGGACCAATTTTACTCGTACTTGGCACAGACAACACACGATGGTTTACATGTGCACATTAATTTGTTTCCTGATCAAAGATGGCCAACTGTTTGCCACTTTAGTTCGAAAAAACAACCCAAAAACCCAATGTCGAACACGTCCTCAACCATATCTCGGATATGCATTCACCAATGTTGTTGTAAATGAGTTGCATCATGCTGGACACTCATTATTAAACTTTTGAGTTATCTGAGTTTCCGAACTTATTGGTTTTATCTTTATTGACTCCTTCAAACTATGAACAACAAAGATGTTGTAATGTTTTGTTTTTTTATGTCCATGTGTTATTTACAGACCACACCTCCTTGTTTTTAAAATTGGTCTTTCATGACCTGGCTGTGACACCATCTTGGTGGTGACCTGAATGTGATACGGGAGTTTGGATATGATTTTTTTTCAAATTGAAACTTTTAAAGGTCGAACTTTAGAATGTTATCAGAATAATTGCCCCCTCATTCCTCCCACCGTCGCTAACTCGACCCCTTTTATCACTTTCCATTTCCTGGATCCGTACCTGGTTTTAAACAGTGGTTAAAGTGGAATCTGAAATTTGGTAGGTGGTGGCAGGTGCAGGATGTAACCAACAAGGTAATTCCTCTCGGTATTCATTTAAACTACCAACTAACCAGTAAAAGGAAAATATGTCAAAATATAACTCGGAGCATCTGTTTAGGAATTGGCTTTTAAGGATGAAGAGGTAGGCTGGGACCTACCTCCATTTTAACCACTGGTTTAACCGTCTTTTGAAAATCTACCTTGAGATCTGTGTTGTACTGAGACCAATTAAATAGGACTCCGTGCATGTTTCTCTGAGCAACATTTCCCTTCAAACGTGCCTTGCTCAAATGCGGAAACTTCTCTTCGACACGACTTTTGTTTCCACGCACCTCGCCGGCATCGTGGGATTCGCACCATGCAGGATGTAAGCAACGGAAATCACAAACTGGTCAAACACTTGGAACATTTCTTTCAAACCTGAGAAATCCCACACACTCACTCTCTCTCCAAAAGGACAATTCCACAAACTCTCCCATCGACTTTCTCAACATCCTTCTCAAAGAGGTTCAGTCACTCAAACTCTTGGGTCTAACTCTCAGCCATGATCTCTCCTGGGCAAGCCACACTTCAAAATTTGCCTCCAAAGCCAGATGCTGACTGGGCATCCTCCATCGTGCAAAGTCCTCCCGTGGCACACCTGAGCTCCTATCCACCGACAAGGCCTTCATCCACAGCTCGATGGAGTATTGCTCTTCCCTTGGGGCTTGCTCCCCTGACTCGCATCTTGCTCAGCATGATGCGATGGAAACAAAGGTTTTCAAGATCATTGGAATCTCTCGCGTCGAAGTGATAGGCCCATAGACTCAGCTTCATCATCACCAACATGTCGGTGGTCTCTCTGTCTTCTTCCACCTCATTTTTGGTTTTGCATCCTCTGCCCTCTCCATTCTTTGTCCCATCCAAGTATCTGCAGGATGCACGTGGTCCACCAGCAACCCCGTCCTCGGGGAAACTGCCTAAATCCAGAACCACTGCTCACCTCCACTAATTTTTCCTCTCCCCCCCTTAAGGAATTACCTTCCATAATCGTTTCAATTTCATTCTTCCTTCCAGGTCTTTTAGCCAGCTGTTCACCACCATCTCAAGTCATCCCCCATCCAAAATCATGATCTTTTCTACACCCGTTAAACCACCCCACGCCCCACCCAAAATTTTGCTTATGTATCCATCATGTCTACCCCTTGCGTTCTTCCCGTTACTTCCATCACTTGTTTGCCCATCTCCGTCTACTTTCTTCCTCCGCCTTGGTATCGGCATTTCCCCTTTCTCCTGATGTTCCATTTGTTATGTTGTGTCCTGATCTGTTATGTGTCCTAGATCTTCCATGAGCCTGCAGCACCCATTAAAAAAGAAACGAAGACTGGGCCGTAAGCAGTCAGAGACCCAATGCTCCCCGACAAAAATCGCTGATTTTTATCATGAGACGCGACACAAATTTGAGATCTGGAGCACATATCAGGATACTTTTTTGGGGCGGGGGGTTAAAATTTCCACTTTTTGAGACCGTTTGACATGGTATTTGAAGAATGTTTTACCTTTGGTATTTTGGGCTCCAGGGATAAAGGGTCATGGATGTTTTTTTTTTTTTGTTTTTTTTTGTTTTTTGTTTTTTGCCCACACACCTGAAACACCTGCTACATGAGCAAACAGTATTGAAATTCCACCCGGTGTAACCCAAAACGTGGAAACACACAGGGACATTACTTATGTACATGCCGTGTCTTGCAAACTCCACATCCCTCTTTACAAGATCATCATGCCACTTGGTGGGAGCAGAACTATACTGTAATGGATGTCCTTTCAGTGGCTTCTTCACAAAGTACAGCACCACAACTGCCAAATGATTCGCTCTCTCCCTCGCTTTCCCTCGCTCTCTGGACAGGATTCCTGTTGATGGAATAGGTGTGTTTCAGGTTTGAAATGGGCAGTTCTGGCAAATCAGGTGTGTGAAGCCACAGGTGCAAGTCGAGAGTTTACTCGAAGCATGTTTGCTTGCAGGTATTTGGTAAGAAAGGACTTTTCGTAGGATTTCCTCCCATGTGTTGAAACGTCAATCATGTTGACCGGATTGTTCTCTCTTGTTTGCAACGAAAACATTCAATGTTTCTGAGTCGCGTGCAGAATACGTGACATTTATCGCCAAGTTCTGTATCCAGCCGTGACATTTCTGACTCGCTGCCTCTGGTTGTCATTCAGGTTTGATCCCTCATGAAGTGGAGTGGAATTTGTACATTTTCACCTTTGTCTTCCTCAAATTGGAATGGCCATACCGAGTGGAGGGTGTTCTTCATTCGGTCCTTCCATTATGTTTGTTTGCTTATTTATTACTTATGAAATCTAAAGATTTCGTAAGTATATTGATGACTTCCGTTTGTTTGTTTGTTTGTTTGTTTGTTGGCACGATAACTTGAGAACTGAAGAAGCTACCAATGTCAAATTACACCACGTGATTCAGCAGGGTGGTGGCTAGCGCTGATTAGATTTTGGTCAAAATCGGTCAAAGGTCAAGGTCACAGTGAGGTCAAACATCCAAAACATTCGATTTTTGATGGTTTGGTACAGATAACTCGAAGGGAAGAAGCTACCAATGTCAAATTACACCAGGTGATTCAGGACGCTGATGGCAAGTGCTGATTAGATTTTGGACGAAATCGGTCAAAGGTCAAGGTCACAGTGAGGTCAAATATTTGATTTTTGATGGTTTGGTACAGATAACTCGAACGGAAGAAGCTTCAAATGTCAAATTACACCACGTGATTCAAGAGGGTGATGGCTAGCGCTGATTAGATTTTGGTCAAAATCGGTCAAAGGTCAAGGTCACAGTGAGGTCAAACATCCAAAACATTCGATTTTTGATGGTTTTGAACAGAATCATCGTAGAAACTTCTGGTTTGCGTCGATACCCTCTCTCGAGACAGCTTTTATTAGACAAGGTCAGAGGTCAAGTTGACGATTTCGTAAGTACCAGTCTATGACTGCTTGTTTGTTTGTTTGCACTGTATTTTCCATTTGTAATTTGATTGCATAGACTCCTGCCTGCTTCCTGCTGCTGCTAATTAAGAGTAATTGGCCTGGCTGTGGATTGACGTCTACATTTTACATTTAAGGAGAAAAGTAAAAACAAAGCTTGGGGTAAAATGTCAAACGTTTTACAAAGCCAGAAGATCAGCACCGCCATGTCGGAAGAGTTGAAGAATATTTTACTGGATTCAGTGACGTAGTTATAGGTTGAGAAACAATTTTTTTTTTATTTACAGATACTTGGGCTGGCAGGATAGCCGAGAGGCATGCACACTCTCCTCTGGAGTGTCTTGCCTGGGTTTGAATCCTGACCCAGCTATAAATTCTGATCCCGGTGTTTCGCAAGCAGGATGAGGCATCGATCTTTGTGCCCTCTCTCGGATGGATGTTACATTGGGAGGTGGATGTCAAAGATCCCAGGGTGTTCTTCGTGAAGAATAGGCGAGCTATTGGCAGCACTGTGGCCAAATTCTTGCTTTAACCTACAGAGGGCACTGCATGATTGGCACAGCTGTACCCCCACCCCTCCCAACAAAATGGTGGGGAGGTAATAGCAAACCACACAGTATAATCCAAAGCATAACCCTTGCCCATAAACTGCATTGGCAGCAGAGACACTCTGCAAACAGTGCGGATTATTGATGATGATGATGATACTGCATGCACTACTCGTGATTAGTACCACAACTTAAAGAGCCCCAATTTTTCCTCCCTTATTGTGAAGTCCACTAGGGGAATGTTTTGGTCCAATTCATTCACGAACCGGTTGGCCAGGCTTTACGTTTGACTGAATGAGATTTGGAGAGGAATTTTTCAGTTGTTCAGGGTGCAGGGGATAACTTATCTACTCTTCACAAAAGACACCGTGGGGGATATTTGATGTCTACCTACTAATGCTAGCAGGCTGGTCCGCAAGCTTGATGTCCATCCGATGGATGGCGCATGCAAAAGACCGGGACTGTAGTTTATAGCTGGGCCGAGATTCAAAGCCAGACTCAACAGCTCAAAGCTAAGTTCACCACATGTCCTCATCCCATCTAACTATTTAAAAAAATAAACCATGGTAAATTATTTGAATGGGCTGACGGGATGGCCTCGAGGTACGCACACTTTCCTCTAAGCTACCTAGCCAGAGTTCGAATCCCAACCCAGCGAAATAAGTAAATCCAAGTGATTCATCATTGTGTTTGCCATCCCTCAGATGGATGATAAACGTGCCATCTGCCGGCATTAGTTGGTGGGTGTTAAAGACCCCATTGTATATGTCACAAAGAGTAGGTGAGCTATCCCCAGCACCCTGAACAAATTACAAATTTCTGCTTTAACTACTGCTGGAAAGGCAAAGACCAACCACCCAGTATAACCAACCCTTCCTTAGGAAGTTGCTTTGGTGGCACTAACGCTGTGTTAAGAGTAAGTACATCAGAGAGAGAAAGAGAAGTGATATAATTTGATACTGAAAGACTTCCATTGAGTCTGGTGCGAGTACTGTATGAGATTTCCTGTCTGGGTGCAGCGAAGGTTTGCCAGCAGAAAGATTGGCTCAATGCAAACCTTAGGCCTCAGACACAGACACATATGCCGGACAAGACCATCATGTTGAATTGTACCGTGGAGCTACCACTGCCTTATGCCGAGTGTGAGATTGCCTTCCATTGGCTCAAGGCCGGCAATCGCCTTATCAACTCTACTCCTGGTTACGAAATCTCCAATTGGAGCCAAAGGTGGGTTTGCACTGTTTTACATGAACCAATTGAAGGGGATTAAGTTGGATTGCATTTTTACTTTGACCCGACAAGCTGTGCCTGATTTTCCACCAATTGGTGGATTTCAGCTCTTTTGGCACCAAAGTGGATGTTTTGGAACGAGCTTTTTGACCCGTCGCTTCATGGATGGGAATACCATTCTTTGCTGCGATGGATCCTGCCCTCCATGCTGACACCATAGAGATATCATTGGGGGGTGTTTATCGGGATTGGTGTGTGTGTGGGTGTGTTATAATATTGTTGCATGGAAGTGGGGGGGGGGGGGTCCAAAGCTAGGCTGTGGTAAGTGTAGTATGGTCCGTGTGTTTCGAGTCTGTTAGATTGCCATGTAACGGGGATCTGTCGGAGTAAGTCGTTTGATACACGTGATGCTGAGGAGGCAGTGTATGTAATTTATGGAGAGGGTAGACATTAATTATGTATGTGTAAATACCTCTTGTTTGTCGGTGGGACTTGGTGAGGACTTTGCAATGCAGAGGTACACGTCACGTGTGCAACTCAGCAATTATGATCTTTCTTGCCAGTGTGGGCTCTGGAGCTCAGAAGAAAAGATGGTACATTTATTTTTCTTGGGGCCACCCCATAGGCAGCACCCCAGAGGAAGATTCTGCCTCGGAGGAAGAAGAAGAGAGCTCTGGCCATCAAGAAGAGAACCAGGGAGGCTCGTGTGGAAGGAGGTCGAGCAAGTGGTCCATGGAGGAGCTTGAGGCAGAGATTATTGTGGTTCGCTCTGAAGAAGTCTTTGGGATAGACCCAAGGTGATATCACCCTGCCTTTGGGGTGGGGAAGGAAGATCTCAGACAGGATAGCAACACGTGCACAGAGTGAAAAGAAGCAATTTGAGGAGGAAGAAGTGCAGACCAGGAGGCCTCATTGGGGGGGATGGTGGGGGTGGGCAGGGGGAGGCAGTGGACCACGTAGCCTGGTTGAAGGCCTACTCATCGCTAGCCTTGCTAGTGCCTGTTTTACTTTGTTTCTGGGCACCATTGTCACTGGCTCTCGTCTCGCTCCTGATTTCTAAAGCGGGCTGCTTTGAGTGTTGCGTCCACCTTGCGCATTAGAGACAAAGGGAAGTCTCACCTGAATTGTTGCCTTGTTGTTGGAGTGTGATCTATGGCACCCAGTGAGTTCGGATTTGAGCTTTTATTTCTCCTCATGTACAAGTTTGTTTATTCCCATTTTTTCTGTCTTTTGACTCGCTTGGTTTGTTATGTTCATTATAGCGTCTTGTCGATCCCCTTCCTTGTGCTATTCAATTCAAAATCAATCCTTTAAAAGGTAAGAAAACGTGTTCAAGCCATCTGCTTCTCATGTGCATGTGTCGTCTCTATCTGATTGACGTTTGTTCTTGCGTCAAAACCCACCGTGGCACATCAGCCTGAAGGACCGGAGGTTGGGAGGAGTTTGACGAGTTCGCCCTCATGGCGAACCACAAATCCGTAACAATATCCTACTACTACTTAATTACCGGCCCCAATTATTCCCATATTGTGTGGTCAGCCAAGGAACATTTATGTCCCAAGTGTCCCACGAGCGAGCTGGCCAGGTCTGACGTTCGACTGAAGGTGATTTTGGGAGGGATTTGTTATTTGTTCAGGGTGCCTTCCTATTTCCGAGATAACAGGTATATTAACCTTGACCTCTAAACTGTGTCACATAATAAGTTTGTAAATGTAAACTATTTCTTTACTGTGTTGACTTTGTCTGAAGCAGGTATTCCGGTGAAAATGCGACGCTCTACACGTCCAGTTTACTTTACACAAACCTCACTGACGCAACGCACTTTGGAATCTACGAGTGTCACATTCAGAGTGAAGCTACCAACGTCACCATAAAGTTCGCTGTGATAAAGCCAGGTAGTCAGTGGCCTGGATTTAATCCTTCTACAGTAAAATGGTATTGCATGTACAGTATTATTCCACAGTGCTTGAATATCCATAACCACTGTGACATGGTGTAGCTCTGAAATGTTCTTGATAAATGTTTCCAGAAATTTGCAAAGCTGGAAGTAAATATGAACAAAGTTTTTAAGTTTTACTCTCAAAAATGTTTGTTGAACTTTGTAAATTTAACCTCTTCTTGTAGAATGTGTAAATTTAACATTTGTAGCAGAATTTGTGAATTTAACATGTCGTGTGTGTTTTGAAAGTTTTGTATCTCTTGTGGTGTGTGTGTAAATGTAACATGTATTGTGTGTTTTGAAAGTTTTATATCTCTTGTGGTGTGTGTAAATGTTAGGAAGAACTTTGTACGATGGTGGATTCCCAGTCCCAGACTGGTTTTGGAGGATAATTTTTAAATGTGGTTTGTCCAAAAGTGTTGTGTGTTTGTGTGTTTGTGTGCTTTTGTGTGTTTGTGTGTGTTTGTGCGTGCTTTTGTGTGTTTTTGTGTTGTTGTTTTTTTAACTTTCTAAGCATATGTAGAAAACTTACATACCCATATCCTTTGGTAAACCATTCCATTGCTCTGTCTTCTGGGCGATCTGGGTAACCCACTGAGCATTCAATTCTTCCATATATAGAGATGCCACTCTCTTTCCCCCACTGCTTCCGGGACACTCACTGCCAACCATCGGAGCAGCGAGAGCCTATCCACGAGGGGAAAGAGAGTGGCATCTCTATATATTGAAGAATTGCATGCTCAGTCAGTGGGTCACCCACATAGTTCAGATAACAGAACACTGGTCCGGTTTAGCGGAGGACCTGGGTTCGATTCCCAGTCTGGGCATGTAATTTTTTTTCCACATATACTTGTAATGTTTGTTGTTTCCTGTTCATTTACAATTGTATTTAACTTGCTGTGCCAAAAACAATTCACTGAATGAAAAATTCAGGTGTGCAGACTGGAGGAATGTTTGGTATTCTAGAAATGTCAGTTGAATATGGGATTTGGGCCACATAGGAGAGGCATCTGACTGCTTAAGCAAGTGGTTTGATTAGTTTCATAATGCAGATTTTCTAAAGTTTCAGAATACCTGTGGTTATGACTTTTATATTCACATGACTGGTTTTGTGACGTCTGTGAGCCAGGTGTATGGGCATGCATTGCAAATACATTGGTCCACACTTCGACCCTCATTTGATGGAAGGGAGTTATGGGTGGGCAGGTCTGCTTGACAATGGAGTCGGGAGGGTTTGTAATTGTTAAATAACAAGGTCCGAAAGAGGGAAGAAGAGGTTTTAGGATAAGTGGCCTAAATATACTCATCGTATCTGACCTTCCACATGTATCTGCAAGGTACTTACAAGGACAAGACCATGCAAAATACACAAAAGTAGAGGGTGGGGAGGGGGTTGTACTCCTTGCCATACATGTCAAGTAACTTGTACAGTTTATTGAAAAATAATAAAACCTATGCCAGAATTTTGACTTATGGGGTACTTCTCCAAAGTCCCTAATACTGGTATCAAACTCGGTGGTGGAATGGTTGTAGAGTAGTGTGTCCGCTCTGAGTCTGGGAGGTCTGTGGTTCAAATCCCGGCCGAGTCGTACCAAAGACTTTATTTTAAAAGTGTACGTGCTGGTTCCTTGCTAGGTGATCACCATTTACAAGGGCAGAGCATGGACAAGCAATGCTGGGAAGGCAATGGCAGACCACCCAGTACAACCCTCGCCAAGAAACTGTTTCGCAGCACCAATGATCTGTGTGGAGTATGCTACATCAAATAAATAAATAAGTACCCCAGAGCGACATCGAATTGTAGAGACGTATGGACATGACACGAAGTGAAACATTTACTGTAAATGATAGAAGTGCTTAGTAAAGGTTTAACACACTGATCTGGGTCTGGTGTTGGTCTTACTGCAAAGGTGGTTGGTTTGAGAGCTTGGGGTCCTGAGTTTGACCGACCGTTAAAATAACACCAGGTGGGTTGACTCGGCCTGTCATCCTTCCGAGGTCCGCAAAACGAGTACCAACTTGCTGGTAACAAGGGCACTGCATCAGTGGCACAGCCGCGCTTCCAGAAAATGATGGAACCAGCAGCCACAGGCTGCACACGAAACAACGCTGTTCTGAAATCTCAGCTTATGCTTTACACACATCTTCTTGTTGGTTGGAACCAAAATGTTTCTTCAACATGTGATGCTCAAAGGCAGCACTTAATTGCACATTCCAATTTACCCTGTGAGGGCATTGGGGGTCAACCACGGTGTGGCATCGCGTGCAGATAAGACCGGTAGGACCGGGCCAATATCTTTCTTCCTGAGCTCAATTAAAAAGCCAGCTGCTTTCCAACCGCCAATCCAATCGTGAAATGGTCATCCTTCTGAAACGAACTCGATTTCGAGAGAGGTGCAACCCAATTATAATCCTTAACGCGCTGGCGCTTTCATCAAGGCTTGAAACCACAGCCTGTGGAACAGCAGGTTCGGTAATATCACGACTAACCCACCACTGCACTCATGATGAATGTCACTTCGGTCTATCTGATGGAAGTGGAAAAGGAAAAGTGCTTGGGGGAGGGGGGTTGGGGAGGAGATGGAGATTGTGGCACCGCCCTTGAGCTGTGTAGCCTGTGTTAGAATCCTGACCCAGCTTTAAAATATCATCCTGGTGTTTCGCCAGTCGGGGCAAGGCAACAATATGTGTGTGTCGTCCCTCGGATCTACGTTATGCCAGATATTACGACGTCTTTCGGGAAGAGTCGTCGAATAATTATCACCGGTGCCGTAAACAAATTTATAAATCCCTGTCCCGATGTCTGCTGGCAAGCCAATGGCTATTAAACCCTTGCCAAGAGCATGCCTTGGCAGCACTAACGCTCTGTCATGCGTATAGTATGTTGATGATGAAAGTGTTGAAGATGGACACAGAGAAAAGGGAAAGGAAGTTGGGTAACAGTGGGAGTGAAGAACATGGATTGAAGGAGGAACGAAAGGAGGGGAGTCAAAAATTTTGCAATTTTTGGGATGCAATCTCTTTATGATCTCCAACGTCAGATTTTTCAATCACGTACAGACTAGATGACCGATTTTTAGGAGTTTAAAGTGCCTTTTTTACATAGCTGCAGGCCTCGGTGTGATCACGCGATTTCACGTTCTATATTTCAGGGCTACCTTCCGTGAAGCATGGCGTGGCAGCCGTTTTTGTACTCATCTTGCTCTGTCTCATCGTCACCGCCGTCTACATGCGGTGCAGCCTCGACCTCAAGCTGTGGTATCGTGACAAATATGGCGACTTTGAGATCAACGGTATGGATTCACAACTTGTATGGAACAGGCCTCAGGCCTTTATCTGAGTGAAGTGTCTGGCAATGTTTGTTTGTTGTTTGTGACTTCAATTACTTTTTGCAGAGCTCCTCTGTTTCTTGTTGGTGCTTTTCTTGCATTGATTTGCTGATACAAAAACGATGACCATGGAAGAGCAGTTTGTACAGGGAAGTAAATGCATATGTGGAAGTAGAAGGGACACAGAATGAGTGTTGGGGGAGCAGTAAGCTTGGAACACTGGTTTGAGGAGGGGCAGAGGGCCAACGGGGCAGGGGATGCAAGACCACAGATTAGAGACTGCAGAAGACTGAGAGGTCACCGATGTGTCTGCGGTGAGATAGCGGCAGGCCTTGCAATTCACCCTCTTGGTTGGAGTTCAAGATGTTGAATGTGCAACACCTGAGCCTGATGCATGTTGTGTGCCGTTAATTTTTGGAAACGGGTGTTGTTGAAGCGAAGACAGCTCAAATGTGGTTGTGTCGTCATGGTGTTGATGCCTAACAAATGGATGACTTCTAAAGCACGTGAAAGTGTAGAATTGTTTAATGAACTCATTCAATGAATTGACCTTTCAACTTTGCACTAGATGGGAAGCAATACGACGCATACATGTCTTATGCGAACGCTGACTTTGATCGGAAGTTTGTGAACCTCACGCTGCGACCCTTCTTGGAAAATCGATATGGCTTTCGGCTGCACATGGACATGGTGGATCTGCTGCCTGGCCTGGGTATGTATCAGATTCTGAGGAGGTTTTCTTGGAGATGTACAAGGTCAGGGAATTTTTGGGTGTTCCTGCCTTGTATGAGGTGACCATCCCATGTCACCCAGGATGACATTGAGTCGATTACAAAGTTGAGAATTGGCATCATGTGCAGATCGGACTACAGGGCTGGTAGTACAGCTCCGATGCAGTGTGCTCACCTTTGAGCTGACTCGTCTCGGTTAGATTTCCGCTCTGACTATAAACTGTTGGATTGGTGCTTTTCAGGCAGGGCGTTGCACCAATAATTGTGCCTTCCTCATTTGGGATGTTAAGCTCGGTGTCCCGTTGGTGAACGTTAGAGTTCCCACGGTATTTCAGAATGAGAAGGCCATTGTGCACTCGCACCCTGGCTACATTCCATATTCTTTCCCCAACCAGCCATGGGGTTCATGCCGGTCGGCATCTATAGTGGTGGCCCTCGAAGCACTCGCGGTGCACGAAATGACCTGCAAACTAACAGAACACGGTATTGGACTTTATCAACATTTCTGCCAACATCTTTCAATGGACTCATCCGTTCTGACCAGCCTGGAGATCACACACACAAACATACACCCATGCCTTATTGAATGAAATGCCATGGTAATGATAAACTGGTGCGTGAGATTGAGGGTTTAATTAATAATTTCGGTTCTTTGTCTTGATGTACACCTACCCTCTGCTGCAGAACCTTCGGATGATCTCCTCATGAACGTGAGCCGCTGCAGGCGCCTTGTCATTGTCCTTACCGGCGCCTACCTTGAACATGAATGGTGCACAGATTCCTTCCAGTATGAAACACCTCTCAGATATTACATGCAAAACAGTATCTCGCACACACACACACACACACACACACACACACACACACACACACACACACACACACACACACACACACACACACACACACACACACACACACACACACACACACACACACACACACACACACACACACACACACACACACACACACACACACACACACACACCAGCAGAACGTGAGTGTGCACTCAAGTTTGGTACAATACCAATAATGCACCATGTTATTATTCATTCCTTGGTGTTGTATTTGTACACAATTGATATAGTTTAACTGATGGATGTTTGAATGAACAGATTGCTGAAATGAAGGATCATGGTAAGTTTAATGACATGAGCACCATGCCTTCATTCAGTAATGACGATGCATGAGTGCATGGACCCATGCCCAACTGTACCACTTATGACCCCTTGTTTACAGGGAAGGTCTGCAGAAGTTGTGTGAGCTGGTGCCACGACCGATATTCATCATGTTTGACAATTCGCAGCACGCTTTCTCACATCCGGCCTCCCTGGTACTCCAGCAACAGAAGCACCGTGTAATCGTCATCAGATGGACGATGAAAGATTCGGTGAGGATGGGAATGTGACACAAGATTTAGCCGTAAACTTCGTAATACCGTTGTCTTTACAGTCGTATAATTTTTTTGAGGGTAGACCTTTATCATAACGTGTAGTTGAAGACTGCTTATCCACATACTGCACATGAGATACTGCAAGGGCTGCTCCACATTGAGGACCATATTGGTGGTGTTTGCAGTTTGCAAATTCCTGCTTTTGGAAGCGTCTGCTTTTGGCTTTGCCAAAAAAGGTCGACGTGCGTCCATCGTCTCTGACCGGACATGACCCACAAACGATGAGCACTGGTGATCAAGACCCTATGTTGACCCTTAACCCCGATTATTTGGACTGCCATCATGATGTCATTGAGCCGAGCCAAGGTATGGCACACGACATTAATGTATTTTAAACTACAATAACCTGAGTCGAGCAGGTTTGATGAACAACACTTACAGGACAAAGCCATAGAACAATAGAGAATATATCAAATGACACCAATAATCATGACTCGATGACTTGGCCAACCTATTTGGTCCACCTCAAGATGAAGGCCTCCCTCAACATGCTCCAGTGTTCTATTTGATGTAATTTGAGACCTTTGAATTCAAATAAACCTTTGCATCACATCTCTCCATCTGATGTTCAGTCTACCTCTGCTTCCCCCTTCTCTCCAAATGTGAACCTGAATTTGTCACTCCACAAAGCGTTTCCATATTGTGAGGTTCTGAAGTACCCGTTCAATATACCACACCTTGTGGTGCTATGCATTGTCCATGAAGTGTGTCGAAAGGCTAATGTGCAGCCACTTCCTTGGGATAAACTTTCAAGGTCTAGAGAACTGTACTGGTGCTTGTCTCACATCCCAATGACTCTCCGAACCTTTTTCCTCTCATCAAGGTCCCAAAAATATATATATACTGTATGTAAAAAATAGACCACATCTGTTCTGTTAGACATTCTGTTGCAGTTCTCTTTCCTCTTGGGATTATTTTTCTTGGTTTGTCTGATCAATGACTAGGGATGGTGTTTCTTGTAGTTCTCCGTTTTGTGTTGACAGCCCCCATTGGTTTATTAGGTCAGCTCACTGACCTAATCTAACCGTTTGTCTTCAGATCCGTCTGTCTGTCTGTCTGTCTGTCCTAGATGTCTCGGCCGATTGAGTTCTAACTTGACTCGATGATAATACTAGTTACTCTCTATAGATCGTCTGAGGACTTTTTCGAATTTTCGCCTCAGGGTCATCAAGTGCAAAATGACCGATTGGTCGAATGGCCTATAAGGAAGCATCGGACGGCTATAATGCATAATGGGTTTCATTGGGATTATTAGGAAGATTGAATTCGAGCAACTAGTTTTTCATTACCTCTGTCGTCTGGCCCCGTTTATTGGGCAACACAAGGTCCGCTGACTTCAACACGGCTTCGCGCGGTTATTTTAACTTCAATTTACATTCTGTTTTCACTTTTCATCATCGCTAAGGTTGATTAACACTCGGTTGCATCAAGTTTTGTATCCGAGTTGACCGTCAAACCCGCTCGGGTGTTTTTTAAGTGATGCCTCGCATGGCTCGCATGCTTGAACTCTGGGATAGATTGTGCAAAGAGAACACACTTGCCTTTAAGCTGTCTTTCCTGGATATGATTCCCAACGCGACTATAAACTATCGGATGTGTGCTTCACACAGAGGGCATCGCATCACAAAATGCTCAATCTCTTCGAGCTTAGATGGACATGAAGTTTGGTGTTCCAGCTGCTGGCATAAGGAGGAGGATGTTAAAGATCCTACGGTCTCTTTCATGAGGAGTAGGCAAGTTGTTATTGGAACCTGAAATAAATTCCAAATAGTTGCCTTGAACACTGCAAGGAAGGCAAAGGCAAACCACTCGGTGCAATCCTTGCTGTGACACTGGTTTAGGAGAGGGGAGGGCTACATATATTGCAAATCCTTCCGACATGTTCATGTAAATTGTTGAGGTTACTGTACCCTCCGCAAAGGAAAACGGACTGACCAAGCTGTCATGGAGAAGGCGACACCACACATTGACCTTTGAACTGTCACGTGTGTGTTCAATGACCACGTGGGGGTTTTCAGAGCTCCAGATCCTCATATTGTGCTGGTTAATCTTCCCCGATACATGAAAGCAAGCTTCTTCTGTGAACATGACCTTTTTCAGGTAATCTTCATCATCCCCTATGCGATTGAGCATTTCCAAGGCAAATGCCTTGCATTTGGGTCCATCATTTAGTTTGAGTTCCTGCACAACCTGCACCTTGTCGACATAAAGCTTCAGTCTTTTATCCAAAATCCTATGCACAGTGGTGGTTGGGAGCTTCCGTTCTCAGAATGCGCATCAAATTGATTTTCTGGGACTTTGTTGAAATGATTCACCCACTCGTTCAACATCTGCTGCACTTGTGCTCGGTCCACCGGTTCTTTTTTTGCTTCTGACAACTTCCAGTGTCCTTAAACCTCTTGTACCACTCTCTGATACTTGTCCGTGATGGTGGATTCCTTCCATACCTTGTACGGAAATTACGCTGAACTTGTGTGTCGGATCTCGTCTCTGAACCATTCGACACACTGAACTTTCTCCTGTGGAGTCGCCATTTTCTTTTATATTCAACCATCAGACCAGAAAATAAAGAAAACTTTTCGAGTTTCTGTGTCTTCAGGTGCCTTTTAATGAACTATGGATCAAGGACAGGTGAGGAGTATGTGAAGGTGGTGGTTCAAATGTTTTTGAATACACCTGTCATATGGCTCCTCATGAACATGATTACATCTGATAAATTCCGTTTTACACCCACAACTTGGAAGTTTTGTTCAGAAGCCTGTTTCACTTATGGTGTGTACTTGTGACGTCCACACGAGAAGTGTTCTATGTGGCCGTTCATTTTAGTTACCATTTTGGTTTGTTGGATCGTGTACACGCCATGCGAGAATAATCAAAAATCAGCCCCAGATAAATACTGGTTGTTTGCTCAAGATTCTGCTCGTATATGAGGATGATGAGATGTTATTGGGTGTGTTTCAACTTTCAAGTGTGGTTGATATTCTCAGCCATTGCCTCCGAACTTGGCATAAGAACAGGATATGTTAATTTAGATTTGGAAAGCGTCACACATGTGCAGGTATAGATCTATCGATTTGAATGCACCATTCATTATAACGACTTCAGCTGTGCACTTCCAGCTTGCTGGTGGCGGTGTGAACCTTGAATTCATCTCTGCTTGGGTCCAGCCTATCTAATGAAGAGGAATTTTTGAATAGGTCACATTAATTATATGCTTGTAGAAGGCAAAGCTATTGTGCCATGCAGTACTAGCATCGCAAAGCCAGATTCGGTGGAATCCAAAAGTCTCAACATTATTGGCATCTCTCTCAATTGGACTGAAGCACAAGGTCTGCTACCCTTGCATCACAGGTGGTTCTGTGGCTTTTCAGCTTAAAAAAAAAAAAAACTTAATCTTATTTATGTTGAAGGCTGCAGGCACGGACTGAACAGTCCTCATCGATGCCAAGCCTTGAATAAAATAACTGTATTGATAGAAAAATAAGGAAAGGGAGAATAGTCGAAGAGTTTTTGAGAAAGTAAAAAATCTGCTTTGTGAAAAGGGGAAGGTTCATAAGTGTTTGGGAAGACATGAGAAGGTAAAGAGTTCCAGAGTTTTTGCTCTGGAGGGGAAGAAACAAACATCGGAACGGCCCACCCTAGAGTTGCAAATGGCTACACAATAATCGTGTGATGTAGTGGCTTGTCCAGTATTCCTTCATCTCGTTAATGGTGGAGGTACACAAGCAGCAAGTAAGCTGTAAGGTTTCTTGTAAGCAGAAACCAAAGTAATATCTGTGGAAAAGAGAGAGAGCCAACCATGCGCCGTAATTTGAGCGGGTCGAGTTTTGAGGTCACATTGGTCGAGTTGACAAGTCGAATAACTTTGGATTCAATTCTGTCCTGTAAGTATGTGGAGCTGGAACCTCCCCAGATGTGAGAGCAGTACTCTAAACAAGGACGAATCAATCCTTTATGGAGTTGGAGCAACTGTTCAGAGGAGAATAATCTTCGACATCTGAACAGGACTTCTAATTTCTTCGAGGCAGACTTAGCTATTTGTGTAATGTGTGGATTCCAGGATAAATTTGATGTTAGAATAATACCTAGTAGGTTTATTGTATCACATGGTGTAATTGGAGAGCTGAGAGTAGTTTCAGATGGAGAGAGGGAGATGGGAAGAAATTGAGTTTGATAAGTATTAAACTTAACTTGATTACATTTGCCCCATTGAGAGATCTTGTCTAAATCCGAATTTAAAAGAGGTGGCTGTGATGAAACGACATGTAGATGGAAAAGACATGGAGGAATGTAATGTTGTCATGAGCATACGAGTGCATTTGGTTATTTGTGGAAGAAAGAAGGTCATTGATAAAAAGAAGGAAGAGTGTTGGAGACAGAACGGAACCCTGAGGTACACCGCTGTTGATAGGGAAGGGGAGAGATGTTGAACCATCAACAATTACGGATATAGAGCGGTCGGAGAGAGCTCGATTATGAGAGAGCAGAGTGAAGGAGGAAAGCCGAAAGAGGGAAGTTTTTGGATATCAGACCCTGATGCAAAACTCTGGCAAAGGCTTTTGAAATATCAAGTCCTACAACAAAAGATTCCCCAAAGTCTCTCAAAGAAGAGGCCCAGACATTCGTAATGTAAGAAAGGTCATCACCTGTAGATCTTGCCTTGCGAAAGCCGTATTGGTGGTCAGATTTAAGACTGGGATTCAAGATGCTTGAGGAAATGGGAATTGAGAAGACATTCAAAGACTTTGGAAACGGTAGAAGTCAGAGCAATGGGACAGTAGTTGGAAGGGTTTGAACAATCATCCTTCTTTCAAATAGGCTGTACTGAGGCATGTTTCTCGATAAGAGGAAAAGTTTGAGCTTTTCAACAAAAACGCTTCTCTGGTTTAGCTTCCTATGCTCTTTCAGCCCTTCCTTACTTCTCCATGATGCACGTATTCATCCAATAACCCCCTCCTGATTAAACTCCCAAAATCCAGGCTTTCGCACACCTCAACTCTTTTCTTTCTTGCTTCTCACGTCATTCATACCTGCAATCTTTTATACCCCCCATTAACTTTTATACTTAACTCAACCCTCCTACTTTGCAGGTTGTTGTTTACTCTCATCCTCCTTAATCTATCTCTCTTATTGTTTGTTCATTCCCTTGTTTGTGCCAAAGAATTGCCTCCACTGCCCCACTCTATTCATAGCATCCATCACTTCACTCTTCCATGAGCCTCAATCTCATAAAGAATAAGAGGAAGAAAAAAGGGATGCATCCACACATCACATGTGGATGACCCGGAGGATGGTCGTATGCACAGACAGCGGGTGGCCAATGGTGGGACCCACTGCCCATGAAGGCAGTTCCAAAGGTGATAAAGGCCAAGTCTGTGCATGCGCAACAGTTGGAGTTGGACATTTGAGATATCTTTCTTTCTGTCTGTCTGTCTGTCTGTTGCTCTGGAGGAGAAGACCTTTCTTGTTGCTATTATTTCGACCCAGGATGACCGGTTCTGGAAATCGGACAGCTTGCCATCGCTCTATCCCGCCCCAAGCCGGACTTCGCTCAGTGCCTATGGGTGATGGTACAGCAGACCGGCTTATGCCTTTCTCAATACCTTGCCTAATCTTTGTAACGGTTCGAGTCCAGTATTTTGACGCCTTAGTGGGGTACGTTTTATTTCCCGTGTACAATAAGTTTGTGCCTTTTTCCCCCTATTTGTCTGTCTTTGTGGGCCAGACCATAGCCTGTCCATGATTGTCGTCTTGTCCTCCCCATGATTGTATCATTTTAGAATAAACCATTTATTTGCGAAGAAACATCTTCCTGCTTTTTATCTTCCCGTGCGAACAACCGCCATTTTTAGTTTGTATTTGAGTGATCTTTGGAGGATTGTGCGTAATTAAAATGTCAGAAAATTCGGCAAACATCGTTTTCAGCATTCACGTCGGCTTTCTTCAGACCTCCAGCTCAGACCCTCCATGTTAGCGGACCCTCTGACACGACAATACCAATACCACATTCAAAAATGTATTTATTTTGTTACAGGATTTTTTGTTTTGTTTTCACAATGGCCCCCTGTTGAAGTCTGACGTCTTAATGCGGTTCTTTTTTCAGGTGCATCTTCAACCAGCCTCGCCAAGTCGCCAGTGGAACCTGGAGCCTCAACTGTGGAATCTCATTGCCCAAATTTCTCCACCAGCAGTCAGGACAAAGAGTTGGACATTAGTGATCTGGGAGCGCGAAACTACGACGCTCGAAAAGATTTTTACTGCTTGGTGACCGAGGAAGAAATATAAACATATGGCTACTTGGAAACTGGTAATATTCAAGTTAAATTATTGTTTCGCTGACAAAGAAACTTATTTACAACAAATGGATAACTTGACTTTTTCGTTAACTAAATTGTTAACTTTTCTATTTAATTTAGACCGTTTTGCACTTGTCCAATCAGTTTTTACTGTGAAGTATGATTTGTTGATAGAGGTTTTGTTTGTTTTCATTTTACAACCGAATGATCTTGAATGAAGATTAAAATATGATTTAATACACAACTTCAGTTTGTCGAAATGGTAAATCCTGTGTATACTTTGAAGCCAAAAAATAATCACTCGACATTCAATTGTAATGGTGTTGTGGTATGACCACCAGGTTCAAATCCCTGAAACCTCTGACTTTACTTTTCTTAACATCTTGTGTTCAAAGTACAATGATTTACCTTTGTATTTATTTTTTAATTTCATGTGATTTATGAATGAGTACAAGTCATTTATAAGTCTGAGACAGGATAAGAAATACAGGTACTGTAGTCTCCAAAGGCCATCTGTATTTTCTCTCTCTTCCTCTCTGTCTCTGTCTCTGTCTCTCATGTACCATACTCTTCATCGAGCGTCGGTGCCACCGAACTAGCTTCCTGAGCAAGGGTTATGGCTGGGTGGTTTGCTCTTGCCTTCCCAGCAGTAGTTGTGGCAGGAATTTGGAATTTGGCCATGGTACCGGCGATACCTCGCGCACTCTTTGCAAAGGACACATTCGGATTTTTAACGTCCACCAATGAATGCTGGCAGATGGGACGATCGCTTAACATCCATCCGAAGGACAGCACACACGTTGAATCGCCCGACCTGTAAAACACTGGGATGACGGTTAAAAGCTGCGTCGGGATTCAAACCCAGGCTAAATGGCTTTGAGCCAAGTGTGCGTACCTCTCGAGTCTAGGGCTCTAGGCCATCATGGCTGCCTGTCTGTATGTATTACAGAAACTTGCACAACACCAAATAATCAAATATTGTGTCTCCATTCTCCACTGCTCTCTGCCCTCCATGCAACTCCACATCACATCCCTTACCCATAAAAAGTCGACAGCTTTTTTGGTTCTTACTCGAACAAAAGGGTTTGGTTCTCGGCATTAAATTAAACAGTCGGAATGGTGCTTTGCAGGCAGAGCTTTGCATCACTAAGTGGGCTGCTGTCCTTCGGATGGATGTTAAGCTGGGTGTCCCATCTGCTAGCATTGGCTGATGGAAGTGATAAGATTTACCGAACAGTCGGCGAGTTATAGCTGACACCTTGAACAAACTACATTGCTGGCAGACAAGTCATCCACCTTTAACTTGCTGCATTGACTGGAAAGATACCCTTGATGCCTTGAGGTACGCACTCACCCTTAATCTGTTCAGCTTTGGTTTGAATCTCCAACGAACTATAAATTGCCATACTGGGGTTCAACAGGCAGGGAGAGGCATCATTGCGTGCCATCCTTTGGATGGGCATTAAACTTGGCACCTCATCTGCTAGCATAATTTGGTGGACGAAAAAGATCGCACGATGTCCTGTGCAAAGAGTAGATAAGATATTGCTGGAACCATGTCCAAATTCAAAATTGATGCTTTGACTTTCCGGGTGGAACTGCAACAGTGGCAAAGCCACACCGCCAGCAATGATGCAAATGCACAACCAATGGTTCCGGCACGAGCTAAACTCAGCTATGAGGAGCAGCTGAAGGAGACAGGGCTTTATACACAAGAAAGGAGGTGGTTGTGAGGAGATAAGATAGAGATGTTTAAGATAATGAACGGTATAGATAAAATAAGTGCAGATGAATTGTATTCAACAGAGTCGACAATGATAGAACTAGCGGCCGTAGCCTGAGAGTTAATAAGAAGAGCATTAAGATGGTAGCAAGGCAGGGAACTTTCATTCAGAGAGTAGTTAATGCATGGAATGGTCTCCCTGGAAAAGTAGTGGCAGCAGAAAAAGTAGATAAGTTTAAAGTAGAATAAGATGGGTACCTGGAAGTTATGGAGATAGAGATGTTAAGACTTTTAGGTAGTTTGAGCATTGATGGGTGATTGTGTACATGTGTACAGAGTGCTGTTGGTGGGGGGTCTTGTCAAGGGGTGTTGTGTGGTTGATGTGTGTTTGTTTTTAAAGAGCAGGTTGCAGGTCACCAAACATGTTCTGAAAATTTATCAATATGATTATATGTGCATTAAATAGTTCGATGCAAACTCTTGTGGTTGCCTAACTATTGATAAGGTTAATGAAATTTAACTCTGAAGTTATTTCTCGCGGCCGTTGAAAAAAAAAACAAAAAAACAGCCGCGTTCCCATATATGGAGGGTGACATCACGTTCTCCAAAAGAAAGCTGCACTCACTCGCTCATTTAAGAAGTGTCCAGTTCAGCGGGCTGTTCTTTCGCTTATTTTGAGCTTGCAACTGTCTATATTATCCTTTTTTATTTTGAATTATTGTAGAACAAAGTTATTTGGATACTTGTACATCATGCCTCGTACGTGTGTCATATTTTGCGAAAATGGCTGGAAAACAGGTAATCGCTCCCACCGATTCCCACAGGAATCAAACATTCGCCGGCAGTGGATAAGATTTGTACAAACAAAATGGGCGAATTTTCCCCCCAAAGAAAACGGGTAAAGAGGACCCTTTGGATAGACGTCATTTGTGGTGACCGTTTCACAGCCAAGGATTACGAAGGCAACGCAATGAGTGAGGTCGGTTTCAAAACAAGCGTGACGCTGTGCCCACCATTCAGCCTTCTCCTCCTTGGCTGGCTCCTGCTTCATCTCCTCACACTGTCACCTCTCAAGGATTGGGGCATTGTGTTTATCTATAAATGCGCATAAGAAATCGAGAAATTATTACAATACACTATCTGGAAGTCCATACGTTGTGACCTGTAATGGGGAATGGGGCTGAGAATCTCTTCCCCATTGGCCATGCCTACGCAGCAACTTGTCCTGTCATTGGTTGGTAAATAAATGGCCATAACTTGGGAAGCACTTCTCTGATTAATATCAATGTCTGAAACCTTGAAAAGGCACATCCACAGGGCCCCAGCAATATACCTGACAAGTTTCAATTAGATCGGTCCAGTGGTTGTCGAGAAACAGTGGTGTCACACACACACACACACACACTGCTGGAATTCTAGATAGAACAAATCCCAACTTTCAAGAGACTGTTGTGGCATATCTAACTGTTCACTTTTGCTGGGGTCAAGCTCAGCTGTCAGAGCAACGCCAAGGCTACGGTGTGTAATATATTTGGGTCCATTATTGATTCATTCTATTTCTGATTTGAGTGACTAGAGCGTTGGTGGTGGTCGTATGGCAGCTCTGCTGCTGGGGTAGCTATCATTTCTTGAAGCGTGACTGTGTCGCTGATGCAGTGCACCTCTACCAGTACACACACTGGAACTGTTACTCATTTCGCAGACCTCGGAAGGATGACAGACTGAGTCAACCCCCTGGTGTATTAATTCTTAATTCAGCGGCCAACGGGGCTTGTACTCAGGACCCTGGGATCCCAAGCCACCACCCAAACCACTGAGCCAACACCAGGCTACTGGAGAGTTAAAAAAATTATTATATCAAGTCACAGATGAATCAAACTTTTTTATGCTTTGAACAAGAAAATGAAAATCTACAAACCAATCTGTCTTGCAAGTGCCAGTAAACGGCCTATTTCGTGTACAAGTGGCAGGACTGACTGTCCGGCACTTCACACTGACAGACCACCAGTGGCTCAGATTTATATAGCTCAGGGCCAATAACTCCATAGTATAAATTCCCATCATCCTCCGACTCGTCCTCGGCAATATTGGAATGAAAACACTCAATTTCATCGCCGCTGCAATCACTCTCTGATTCGCATCTCGCCATTGTTCACACGCTGTTTCCGCATGTGCACGAAATTTTCGGAGAACGTGACGTCATCTTCGGTAACTTCCGGTCTGTTTTTCGATCACTGACAAAAGTTTTGAGTTAAAAAAAGTTACATTTGAAACTCAAAATATGCTAAAAGTAAGAAAATAAATACCCCACGTTTATTAATGTGTTTACAACCTTTGAATCACGCGTGAAGTCATCAGCGACCCAAAACCTGCTCTTTAACCAAGCCCATGCCCCCTCTGAAGAAAAAAAAAATACAAAAACTAAAAATATATATATTTGCATTTTCTTATTTGGATCTTGTGTTGATAAATTCGTATGGTGTTCACAGGCATAAGCCTGGTGTTGCCTGGTGTTGGCTTTGTGGTTAGGGTGTCGGCTTGGGATCCTAGGGTCCTGAGTTGAAGCCCCGTTGGCCGCTGAATTAAAAAAAATACGCCAGGAGGTTGACTCAGCCTGTCATCCTTCTGAGGTCTGGACAAATGAGCACCAGTGTACTGGTAAGGGGGACACTGCATCAGCGGCAAAGCCACGTGCCAACCACTGATGCAACAAGCAGCCACAGGCTGCACTTGATAGAGAGGCATGATGGGCTGAATGGCCTCCACCTGTGTCTGATATCCTTGTATGATGCAAACCAGCAGTCATGTGCTGTATATGAAATGAATGAAGGTCCTGCATGCGAAACACAAGGACGATCGTTTACAACTGGGTCAGGGATTCAAACCCAGCTTTGCAATATCGCTCTCAAGTAAACTAAACTCAGGCAATCAGTTCCTCAGTGGACTTTTATTTACTACGTCACTTGTTCGACAGAACAATGTTGACAAAGCTTCAAGTGAAAACTATGAATCATGCACTAATCGATCAAAACAGAAACCCATAAAAACTCGATAAAGATTTTTTTTTTTAAATATAAAAGCTTTTTCAAAAATGAAGGAATATGAGGATCTGGTTAAACATTCCTTCAATTCATCCCATGGAATTGGCTCACTAAAATGGTTCTCATCCCATGGGATGACCATTTGCATATAACTTCCCTTCAATGAAGATACCAAAATCAGGTTAACCAGAAATAAATGGAAATGCAATTCAACAAAAAGACAAGTTCATGAAGTGTACCGAGCACCTTATAATCTTCATTCACAATATTAAAGGATGTGACCGTCATTGACAAGGAGAAGAAGCGGAGGGTGGGAGGTAAATTGTGTATTAAATGAATGTTGTACATCATTGACAAACAAAACAAAATATTTGATTTGAGCACAGCTGGGTAAAGGAAATCAGAACATGATTCAGTTTATTAAAGGCAAATAATTTCACCGACCCTGAACAGCCACTGGATACGAGGAGGAGAGACTACATTTGCTGGTTGGTAATGCTCTCCACCTTGCGTGCTAGTAGCAGCAGGTGCTCGGCAAACTCCCGCACGGCGCCTTTCCCCCCGGTCAGCTTGCAGATGTAGTTTGCACTTTTGAGAGCGAGCGAGCACGCGTTGGAGGGCACGCCTCTCACACCGACCTTCTTCAAGCACTCGATGTCGGTCTCATCCCATCCTGGAGTTGCAAACAGATATTGGAAGTATGACCAACTGGACCTTTCGATCGAGGATAGATGCTCGGTTACAAAAACACAACGGTGTAGTCGTCTTTGATTGGGTCACATCATTCAACCTGCAGAGCTGCACCCGTCGCTCTGAGTAAAACACCATTGTACTTTTAGTTTGAAGGGTTAACGTGATCATTCGGAGGGAGCAGACGTCTTCCACCCCTCCCCCCCCAATTTTTACTTTACCTTCATTTTCCAACAATCATGTTGGA
>NC_140966.1:74627887-74645387 GCF_056783735.1 Eptatretus burgeri
GTTCTCTTGGCCTCGGCCAAACTATGGATAAGCGAGGTGCTGTGTTTTACAAGCATTAACCAGCATTGACTAGCAGTGCACATGCACATTTTTGCAGCCTTTCTCTCTCCCCAATTTTCATGTCATGCGTCCGTGTCCATTTTAATCAGTCGTTAAAAGTAATTATCTTGCCAAAACGAAGTTTTTGCAAGATATATTGGTCAGCTTGTATTTTTTGTTTGTTTGTTTGTCTGTAATCACGTATAAAAAATTCTGCAGAGCACAGTTATCAATGGAAATTTTTGTAACTTCGCATATCAGAGGCCTATAGAGGTCCCTTTCAGTGCACAAAATTTTGAAGGTCAAGGTCAAAGGTCAAGGTCACTTTGGCGCAAATCAGGGGAGTCGACTAAACCCTTATTTTTTGAGTAAATTTGATCGGATCGTCTTCAAACTTCATGGGAATATAGTTCATGGTCTGGCGCTCAGCTGATTAATTTCTGGTGGCGATTGGCCTTGACCTTCATGGTTAGCGCCTAAGGTCAAACATATTTGACCCCAAGGTCAAATTTTCAAGTTTTAGGAACCATATCGTGTAGTACCTCAAATTGAACACCTCGATGAGTGCTTTCTAGATATGTCAAGCTTGAGACATTATGACATCATTTGGTGATGTTATGAGGCAAACGCATAATTTTCATGGTTACTCTGTAGAACGATTCTCATCGGAATCTCTCGTCGGCAGAAATTCCTCAAGGAGTCACTCCTGGTGGATAGCAGCTCTGTTCACCTCAGTGTGACCTTAAAGAAGTCACACATGGTGGATAGCAGCTCTGTTCACCTCAGTGTGACCTTAAAGAAGTCACACGTGGTCACCTTTTGGCAAGATACGGGTCACCCTGCTGGTGACATTGGTTTATATTTTATTCAATCTTTAATCAGTCTGCACTTCATCAGCCATATTGTTCCCCTGATTGCATGAAAAATAAATTTCACAGTTTATATACAATGTTTACATATTGTACAAAGAAATAGACAAAAGTAAACCCCGTGAGCATTTTAGAAATGTTCTACCAACATTTTGTTAACCTTCGATAGTCTTCACCGAGTACTTAAAAATCAAGATGATGAAACGGCGAGTACGGATAACTATTTCCACTTAAGAGTGAATCATCATGTACCGGTGTATACGAACCACTGCCTGAAGCTGGATACATCAGTGGAGGCATGCTGTAAACAAGTTTGCTTACCAAAGTATGCGACCTCTTTCCATGTTAGATGTAACTGATCACACCACTCCTGGAGTTTTGCAAACTTGTTCTCACATCCCTGCTCAATGTGACAGCCCAATTCCTCTGCATGTAACCTGTGGCAGTCCGACTTGGCATTGTTCACAAAGTACACCTGTGGATGAGATCACAGGAAGATGTCATGAGATAGATGTATTACTTCTACTAAGCCTGGTGTTGGCTTAACAGTTAAGGTGATTGGCTTAGTATCTTTTTGGGGCTGAGTTTGAGCCCCTGTTGTGCCGTTAAAAAACACCATGTGGGTCGACTCAGCCTGTCATCTTTCCGAGGTCAGCAAAATGAGTACCAGTGTACTGGGTTCATAACCATTCAGGGTAACCTGCGTCCGAGTGCCAACCCATCCAGGATTGTACTCCTTGTAAAGAAGCTGCCGCAGCAGCCCTATGTGCCTTTACGGCACGAAAGGAATGGTATTATATATTATTACGCAAAATCAGAGTGAACAGTCAAGTTGATTGTGGTGTAAAGAACAAACTACTGATAGAGCATCAACCCACATATTACCACCCCAAATCTCCATAGATACCAAATATGGCATCTATTGAGGATGTGGCTTTGCTTTTGCATCTCGCAGTGCACCATTTGCTAAATGGTGTGATAAACTATTTTTAATATAAAGTCAGAAGGTGAGTCAAACAAACCCACGTTATTGCATCGAAGCATCTCAAGACAACAACACAATCAACATGAAGCTTGGATGGACGGCAATGCTTCGAGCTTTTGAAACAAGGAAACAACACCCCAAACGGGAAATAAAATAACAAGTGATTATCCAAGTTGCAACACTTTCAGAGCAACATGAGTTTTGCAAAAGAAAAAAATATATATTTCAACAAATCACAGCCATTCATATGAAACGAAGGTGTGACCTCATGCCAGGTTCACGAGGAACGACACATCCTGCCTCCGAGGCCACGGATTGGAGTTTTCTCTTTGTTCATGTGTACTACTACACAGTACCATGGGGTAACAAGAAATCATCACAGCAATATCATTTAATTATTTATTTATTTATTAAAGTGAAGCTCATGGAAGAGCAAGGTAGAACTAGCAATGAGACAAAACAAAGGGAATTCAATAAACACAAAAAGAGGAAAGGGAGGAGAAGAGGAAATTGAAACTAGCAAGTCAAATGGTTGAGGTAGGAAAGGTTAATGGGGGTAATAAAGATCATGGTTCAGAATTGGGGATGACGAGGGGTGGCAGTACACTGGTTGCTTGAAATCCTGATGGGAAGATAGAGAACAGCCTCTGAGAACATCACCCGCAAGGTTGTTCCATAGACGGGAGAAAATTTGGAACTTTTGTTGTTGAGAAGGCAGAACTTTTTACATTTAACAAAATAGTGGAATATTTGTGTCATTATTATGCAAATTAAAAAGAAACAAACAATATTTCAATAAGCATTAAGGCCCTCTACAATTTCATCTCGCTTTTATGGAAGTAGGGACGTAGCGTCATCACGAGCATGATTGAGCACGATTCACAAGCTCCTCCACAAGCCCTGTCATACGACTAAAATAATTGCACCTTAACAAGCTGAGAGCATAAGTTGTTAGTGTGAAAATAGAAGAGTGAAGTTGGATCAGTAGAGGTGACACGTGAGAATGAAAGTCGAAAGGGGACAACCGTTGGAAGGGGAGAAGCCAAACATGAAAAATGTGTGTACAAGTAGCACATGCACACACCTATCGACTTGTACTGTCTATTCTCATTACCTTCCAGGTGTTTATCAATCTTCTTGGAAACTGATAGTCTGTTCGTGCTCCGAATAGGATTCCTGAAGTTTCGTGGTAGAATAACTGGCTCCGTTACATCGGCGATTGAGGTCTGCTCCGCCAATGTATGTTCTAATATAATATTGGCCTGCTCAACTATAATATATCACGATGAAAACTGCTGAAAAAAAAAATCTAAATTTATATTTTGCCTCCCTCCCCCATACTTGGACATAGATGTGACACAAGGAACCTACTTCCCTTCATGCCAGTGTTACTTGCCTCGGTGGACCGCACCCGTTTTGATGCCAAGGATTGCTGACACTGTGCCACTCCGGTAGTTTATAGCTCAGACCAACATTGGAGCCAACTCCTCACACATGTCAATTGATTGTTGATCCCCACCTGTAAGACTGACCATCAATATCTTGTTCATTTCCGTCGATTTGATAACTCTTGAGACGTCATGTTTATATTTATACAAAGCCGGCAGGTGGCAGTTCGGCAAGATTGTTCCCGAATTTAAGTTGCTTCCTCCGATTCTGGTGATTAATTAAATATATTTTGAGGTTTTTTTTTTTTCTTTCTTTTCCTTTGGAAAACCCGTACTCCCCCTTGATGTCCCCTCTTGGAAACGGATAATTTACGGTTCATGGCGGGATATTGTTGACGTCACTGGGATAATTTGTGCCATTTCAATGCTATTTTGAATGACGAGTATAAAAATGACACCAGTCTGTTCATATGCAGCAAAAGGCTGCATGCCAAGAAGAAGAATGGTTGCATCATTGTCTGAGGGCATACCTGTGCTGATTTGCAATGTCCTCTACTGGTTAGGGTAGGAATTTGTTCATGGTGCGAGCGATAACACGCAGGACTCTTCGCGAAGGACACCATTGGATCTTTAACGTCCAGCAAGAAATGCTCGCAGACAGGACACCTGTTTAACGTCCGTACCAGGGACAGCACACACATATTGATGAAGCACTCTGCCTGGGAAACACTGTGATGACAGTTTATAGCTGCGTCGGGATTCGAACCCAGGCTACAGAGCTTAGAGGCGAGTGTGCGTACCTCAAGACCATCCTATCAGCCTAATGACACAATTATGACGAGCCGACTAAACAAACACGAGCTAAACTTGGCAAATTACAGCAAGGCAATGGTGTTCAGAAAATATTTGAATAAAATGCAAGAACCAAAGAGGAGGGAAATGGTGGCCACCATGTAATCAGACTCGGATAAACGGGAACATCGCTTAAATACACGCGTCAAACGATCCTTCCACGCGTTATTTACACCGTGTGAGGGAAGACATTGTCATGGGATGACTCATCTCCAGCACATTCATTATTTTAGCAAAGCTACGTTGCTTTGAGCAAATGTCATGTGCAGCATTGCATCTTCAAAGAAGCGTGTAGACTTGACCGTCACAGAAAGTTGAACCCCTCAGGATGCTGGCTGTGCCGTTGGAAGGTCCGGCACATCATCATGTTGAAAAAAAAAAGAACGCAGCGCAAGACAGCACGCCGATTTTCTTGCACCACGTGATTAGAAGGAATATCTCCTCAAAAATCCTTCAAGCATATGCAGCAGTAGACATTTTCAATGCCAATGAGACTGGTCCTTCCTTTTGGGTCTTTCTGGATAAGGGCCATTGCATCAAGGAAAATGAACTTCCTGGCGGCAAGAAGGCGAAAGAGCGGATCGTCGTGATGGTTTGTGCAAATAAGACGGGAGATGTGAAGTTGCCAATCCTCGTCATTGGGAAAAGTAAGAAACTGTGGTATATTCCCAAGGATTTAAAGAAGCTCCCTGCCAAGTTTTCAGCCTTTCCCAAAATGGTGGGATGACTAGGAACATCTTTTGAAAGTGGCTTAAAGAGTGGGATGGGTAGGGAAACTCAGAGCAAGAAATCACCAAATCTGCCTTCGAGTGGACAATTGTGCTGCCCACCCTCATCGATGTTCACCTAACCAACACAGAGGTGAAGTTTCTTCCTGCCAACACCACTCGTGTCATCCGGCCCATCGATTATGAGGGTCATCGAGAACTGGAAAGGACAATGCAGAAGCAAACTTAATGCAAGGATCATTGTGGCACTTGAAGCAGAGGAGTAAAAGTGGGCCTGAGTCACTGTGCTATATGCCCTTCATGTTGCCAAAGACTCATAGGATGCAGTAAATCCCCAAACAATAATATGCAAATTGTTACCGGATGGATGTTTTTTTTAAGGGAGCTTGGTGATGATGAAGCTTACCTGAATGGCAGTTAAGATGGCAATGTGCTTGGTGGCGCCCACACACCTGAGTACATGACAGGCAGAATTTGAGAATTCATAAGCATGGGTGAAGATGCAGACATTGTTGGAGATGGGTCTAATTCAGAGCCGGCGGAGGTAGCAAAGGAAAGCAAATCGAAGCAGAGAAGAGGTTGCGAGCATGATCACTCCGATTCTGCATCAGAAGATGAGACTCGAGCTTACGAGCAAGCAAAACATCCAAATGGTAGAACACCTACGCCAGTTTATGCAAGAACAATGCCCTTCCTTTGCTTAGTCAGATTGAACGTTTGCTCTATTCACAGGTACCAAATGCCGAAAGAGAGCACACCCTGGAAAAACTAAGTAAACTCACAAGGATCAATGTGCCGAGATCTGCCTTTTATCCTTTATGTGTATGGCACGTGTACGAGTGCAAATGTCGGTTTAACGAGAACACCAACCGCTTAATCGGGACATTTTAGCAACTCCAGAGGCTTCCCAATTAAGTGGTGGCTCGTGTACTAGAAATAAAGAACTCGAGCACGACACAAACCCTCTTATTGGAAAGCTGGGACGACAAGTTTTACAAAATTTTCCAAAATTAATTCCAGGTACAGTACCTTGGTGCCTTTATCCTTCAGCAGTTTTACTGCAGTCGAGTCACTGATGTTGTACGAGGTGAACTGCTCTCCGGAGGTGGATTTGTACACCTTCCCATTTGTCAGACAACCATCAATGGCACACACCAGCAACTTCACAGCTTGCAGCTTCTCTTTACCAAAGTACCCGTAGCTGTGTGGGGATGCAGGGAGCACATTATTCCTTAGTCCTTCATGAGCTGAATTATACAACCCATGGTGAAAGTGGCAATACATTTTGTGGGTTCATGAAAAGTACTTTGCTGTTTTCAAAAAAAGAGGGAGAGTTGGATTGGGGTATAGAAAGGGAGAGGGGAAGAGAGTGGGAGTGAGAAAGGAGGCCAGAGAAAGATGGGGGGGGAGAGGGGGGCGAGAGAGGGAGGCCATGATCCCAGATAAATGAACACAAGTGTGATTTTTTGAACACAATTTTCAAGGATAGTAAAGTAGGGGTTTTCAGTTATCGTCCAGGTTCACTGTACCAGGTGCATACACCTACACCAGTTTGTGCATGATGAAAATAAAATTATAAACTTTTCTCTATATTTTTATGAAGCATACCTTCAACTTCCCCAGCGAGTGTCGCCCATTTCCCCAAGGGACAGGCGAGGTTATTGTAATCGGTTTGTGTGTCAGTTGGTGAGTGCGTGATCAGCACGCAGTTATACTTTATTATAAATCGTTCATTCTCACATATAACATAATCTATATACCGCAGTAGCAATGGATGTTTGTTCAATAATTATATTGGAACAAACTTGTTGAATTTAACCATTACAAGTCAGGAGTGCACAGGTTCTGTGCAGCACCTGTGGGTTGTGGCCAAAGCAAATTGCATTTCAAGACTTTTCATAAGCCTTGTGGCACAACTTAAAGTAGAGGCTCAACTAGTGCCCGTCAATTAGCTAATATAATTAATTAAATGAGTTATAATTCACTGTAATTAAAATTTATATAATTAATATAATTATAAATTAAATTAAGTTATAATTAAATTAATATAATTAGTTAAAATAGTCAATTAGTGTCAATAATTAATGCCTGGGTGACCTGAGACAAAGTTAGTTAAAGTTATCCAATTTGACCAGAACACTAATAGCTTCTCCCGTTTATGAAACCGCCTTCCAGGGCTCCAAGCAGGCAATACACCACCACTTTGTGTCATCTCCCATGTGATCTTTATTATCCTCATTAGCCATTAACCCTTCCCAAGCCAACCCTCTTACTTGTTCACGTGTCCAAAAAAACCTACTCTGCTGCTCTTGCAATTCCCCTCTTATCTCTGCCATTTACCCGAGTTCATCTTCCATCTGCTTGGAAATTTGCTAACATCACAGCATTACACAAAAAGGTGCAAAAACGGATCCCCTTAACTGCAGACCAATCAGCTTACTTCCAATCACCAGCAAGGTCATGGAATCCATCATCGCAGTTGACAAAATCATTCCTTTTCTCCAACAACCTCTTCTCAGATCAATTCGGATTCAGACCTGATCACTCTACCTTGGACATGCTGCTTCTACTCTCCCAACAATGGAGGGAGGCCCTCAATGTCAGACATGAGATCACGGCCATCTCTCTGGACATATCTTGAAGTTTTGATACATTCTGCGTTGCTCACATAACTCTGGATTACCGACTTCCTCCTCTCTCATAGTCATCGTGCGGCTCTCAGCACAACCATTTCATATCCTCTCCCTGTCAAGGCTGGTGTACCCCAAGGCAGGGTTGTAGGCCCCTTCTTATTCCTAATCTTCATCAATATCATTGACTCTGGAAAATCCTCTTGATCTCTTTGCTGAGGACTACACTCTCTGCCGTGACATCTCATCCTTCAGACAGACAGCAGCCTCTTCCCTCTCCGCAGACCTTGACAAAATTACAAAGTGGTCAAACACTTGGAATATGTCTTTCAATCATGAGATATCCCTCTCTCTGTGTCTCCGAATGGACCAGATGGCAAACCCTCCCATCTTCTGTCTCAACAACCCTCTCGAAGACATTCAGTCACTAAAACTCTTGGATCTCACTCTCGGCCGTGATTCATCTTGGGCAAGCCACATTTCAAAGTTGGCCTCCAAAGTCAGACGCCAACTGGACATCCTACGTGTGGTACCATTTGAAGTGAGGGAAGGGGAGCATACACCAGAGATGGACTTGACAAGGAACCACCAGGTTTTAGAGGAGGGAGACTAGTTTGAAAGTTCATTCTTGAAATTGTACAGATGGTGTTTTCTGGCTCTCCTGAGGGTAGACAAACACTTGTTGCTGGCTTTGTGGAATGACGTGAGGTTGCCTTTGGTCGGATTTGCCTTCCAGGAGGAGATGTTAAGTTGTTTTAAAGCAACAGCCTCACCACAGGATTCAGAGTACCAAGGGTGGGAGGATGGGCAAGAGAACTGAAGATGACATGGGATTAATCTGATCATGAGAGAGAACAGGCTTCTGTGAAGCATTCCCAGGCTGAATTAATACCAGCGGTGGTGGATATAGAAGACCAGTCCTGAAGTGTTAAAAAACAAAAACAACTTTTCCCTCTTTTTCCCAATGAAACGATGCATTCATGAATTTGACATTGGTGGCATTTTTCAGGAACATATCCCCCACGAATGTTATTTTTTTATTATTATTATTATTATTATTATTATTATTATTATTATTATTTATGTCTTATTACCTTTGCCACCAAAGGTGGACGGAGGTCATTTTCCAATGTCTGTCTTTGAGCAAAATATCTCAAAAAGTTATAGGATTCAGACGAAACTTGGTGGACAAGTTGGGTGTGTGACAAGGACGAATTGATTTGATTTTGATGAAGATCCTGACACGGATCCAGATACGACAACTTTTTTCATTTTGAAAGTGATTCTTCACCATTGAGAAATGGGGCCAAAAAACGATATACAGCATGATATCTCAAAAAGTTATAGACGGGTTATGGCAATACTTGGTGGATTAGTTGGGTAGGTGATGAGAGTAATCGTGTTCGATTTTGGTTAAGGTCCGGATGTAGAACCAAAATGTAAACTGTTCAGCCTGGGGGAGGTTTGCACTCTGCCGAGTGCCGTTCTAGTTGCTATTGTATCACAGGTTATATAACATTCGCTTATCAGCTGTCTCGCCTAGGTTTGAATCCCAACCCAATAATAAACTGTCATCCCAGTGTTTCACAGGCAGGTCAGGTATGGGAACATGCGCCAGAGAACCGCATCACTGCGTCCAGCTTCTGGCGGTACTCCAGGGGCTCACCCCCATCTCCTTGAGATGATGATCAACCTGCTGCAACCATGAGGCACGTGGTCGGCCCGTTAGCCTCCTCCACTCACGAGACTCCTTCGCTGAGAGAATCTGGTGAGCAGGATCAACGTCAGGAAAACGAGCCACATGTCCATACAGCCGCAACTGACGCTCACGGACTATGCAGGTAACAAATCTCATTTGAGTCTCTCTCAGCAACCGCTCGTTGGACACAAAGTCTGACCAGGATAGCCAAGGATTCTCCGAAGAGACCTGGTATCAAACAAATTAAGTCTCCATCTCAGATCCCTGGTCAGAATCCATGTCTCACGTCCGTAGAGCAAGACTGGAAGCACCAAGGACCTGAAGACTCGGACTTTCGTCCTCCCGCACAGGTACCGGCAGCGCCACACCCCATGATCCAGTGAATCCATGACTCCCCAGGCCCGACCCAGACGTCTATTGACCTCTGGCTCACAGTAAGCAGAGACATGAATATCATTGTCAAGGTAAGTGAATCTCTCTACGACCTCAACATCCTCACCACAAACAGGTACAGACAGGATAGCAGCATCCAAGATGTCATTGAAAGTCTGGATCTTAGTTTTGACCCAGGAAACCCGTAATCCCAGGGGCTCCGACTACTCATTCAGCACCTTGATGGCCCCCAAAAGGACATCCAGTGGGAGCCCCTCCGATTCATAAATGTATGGCACCATCCCTCGAATATCCATCTGATGGGCGTCCCCTCTGGTAGACATTAGAGATCCCATGGTGTCCTTCACGAAGGGTCGGCAAGCTATTGTCAGCATTGTGGCCAAATTCCAAATTCCTGCCCCAGCCAGGAGAGGGCATTGCATCAGCAGCACAGCTTTGCCCTCAACCAATGATGCTACCCTGTAGCCTTGTGCTGCATATGAACGAAGAAGAAGCAGAAGATAGGTTGCACAACCTTCAACTCTATACGTAAGCTATTTTGTGAGAAATGAGCACAAATCTCCCAATTGGCAGAAGCCTGGCAAACCTGTTATTTGCAGCACTGCCTCTTGGTACCAGGCCAAACCAACCAACCTTCTCCTCAAACTCAAACCCTCCTGTCCCTCATGTACACATCGTTTGTAGATATCTCTTCCAACATATCCTTCAATCACGTAAATTTACAAATTGCTGGTAAAAAAGGTGGAGGTCCAAGGCATGTCGGAAAAAAAATATGACTGGTTACTCTCACGTGGTCTTACGTGATGATGCGTTGCTCTGCAATTGGCCAATCGATATCGACATCTATGTCCACGCTGTATTCGGGCAACATCTCGTAATAGGCGGTTCTTCCACCCTGCGGGTAAATGGAACCTTTCCAAATCGTCATCATACACACAGTGGATGGATATTTAGTGTTGTGAATAAATTCAGAAATTAAGAAGGATTTGCAGTAAATTATCTTTTACTTTATATTTTTAAGTTATCAACAGAAGAATTTTTAACAGATTTCAAGGTTGAAAAGCTCATGGAAGAGCCGAACAAGAGAGCGGGAAGAGTTGGGAGAACGATACAAACAAATCATAGTGTGCGAAAAGTTGAGTCACACTCAGTAAAGGGTGGGGATGTGGGGAATGGGGGTGGGGAGGTGCGAAGTGAGTATGGCGTAGTTCAGACTGGTACAAGCTAATGAGGTGTTGATGGGATGCATTCTTGAAGTATGGTCAGTAATAGCACAAGACACCAAACCCAACCAATTGGGTCCACAAACATGAGGAAAGCGAGACAGGATTCAGACCAAGTGGCTCTCAAGATGTCAAAAATGACAGAATCTGAAGATGACTCCTCCCTGGACATGCTGCTTCTACTCCAACAATGGGTGGAGGCCCTCAATGTCAGACATCAGATCAGGACCGTCTCTCTCGGCTTATCTTGAGCTTTCGATACAGTCCGACATCCCGCCCGGCTCTCCAAACTATCTGCCAATGGCATCCAAAGCCAACTCCACTCTTGTGTTAACAACTTCCTCGCCTCTCGTCGCCAACGTGTGGCACTCAAGAGGATCCCTTCATCTCGTCTCCCTGTCAAAGCTGGAGTGCCCCAAGGCAGTGTTTTAGGCCCAGTCCTATTCCTGATCTTCATCAATGATCTCTCTGACTGGAAAAATCCTCTATTTATTTGCTGACGACTCCAGCCTCTGCCATGACATCCCTCATCCTTCAGACAGGCAGACTGCAGCCTCTTCCCTCTCTTCAGACCTCGACTAAATTTGGGTTCAAATCCCACTATATTGCTGACACTGTGCATCAGTTTTCCAAATATCCTTTCCCTTCATCTTTACAACTTTACCGCAGTGAGCGATTCCTCGATCATTTGTGAAGCACATTCAACTTCTCCTGAATTCAAGGATGCTCTAATGGATAAGGACTATACGATGATGAAAGCTGTGCTTGAAGGACGATGTTTAATTCCAAAATACGACGTTTAATTCCGTATGAACTCGTGGTTATGGGATGGAATAAAGGCAGAGACAAGGATCCCTTTCGTTGACCAGGCAGCAAATGAGCCAGAGAAGATTACGTGACGATATGACAGAAGTACTGCGTTCAAGATGATCGAGGGGATTGACAGAGCAGATCGTGTGGGTAGATTTGTTTATGAGGTCGTGGTTTGGCACACGACTAGCAGGCACAGCTAAAGATAAATGTAGAACTAGAAATGAGACGACACAGATATTTCACTTGGAGTGGAACGGCTTGACAGGAAGAGTTATGGAAGTTGGAAAAGCCGGTTAGGTTTAAACGGAACGGGAGGAATATACATTGAGACTTTAAGTTGACACAAAGTGGGTTGGGGTGAGTGTGTCCATGTGTGTGTCTGTCTGTCTGTGTGTCTGTGTGTCTGTGTGTCTGTGTGTCTGTGTGTCTGTGTGTCTGTGTGTCTGTGTGTCTGTGTGTCTGTGTGTCTGTGTGTCTGTGTGCCTGTGTGCCTGTGTGCGTGCCTGTCTGTGTGCGTGCCTGTCTGTGTGCGTGCCTGTCTGTGTGCGTGCCTGTCTGTGTGCGTGCCTGTCTGTGTGCGTGCCTGTCTGTGTGCGTGCCTGTCTGTGTGCGTGCCTGTCTGTGTGCGTGCCTGTCTGTGTGCGTGCCTGTCTGTGTGCGTGCCTGTCTGTGTGCGTGCCTGTCTGTGTGCGTGCCTGTCTGTGTGCGTGCCTGTCTGTGTGCGTGCCTGTCTGTGTGCGTGCCTGTCTGTGTGCGTGCCTGTCTGTGTGCGTGCCTGTCTGTGTGCCTGTCTGTCTGTCTGTGTGTCTGTGTGCCTGTCTGTGTGTCTGTGTGTCTGTGTGCCTGTCTGTCTGTCTGTGTGTCTGTGTGTCTGTCTGTGTGTCTGTGTGTCTGTGTGTCTGTCTGTGTGTCTGTGTGTCTGTGTGTCTGTGTGTCTGTCTGTGTGTGTCTGTGTGTGTCTGTCTGTCTGTGTGTCTGTCTGTCTGTGTGTCTGACTCTCTGTGTGTCTGTCTGTCTGTGTGTCTGTCTGTCAGTCTGTCTCTCTGTCTGTGTGTCTGTCTGTCTGTGTGTCTGTCTCTCTGTGTGTCTGTCTGTCTGTGTGTCTGTCTGTCTGTGTGTCTGTCTGTCTGTGTGTCTGCCTGTCTGTGTGTCTGTCTGTCTGTGTGTCTGTCTGTCTGTGTGTCTGTCTGTCTGTGTGTCTGTCTGTCTGTGTGTCTGTCTGTCTGTGTGTCTGTCTGTCTGTGTGTCTGTCTGTCTGTGTGTCTGTCTGTCTGTGTGTCTGTCTGTCTGTGTGTCTGTCTGTCTGTGTGTCTGTCTGTCTGTGTCTGTGTGTCTGTCTGTGTGTCTGTCTGTGTGTGTCTGTGTGTGTCTGTGTGTGTCTGTGTGTGTCTGTGTGTGTCTGTGTGTGTCTGTGTGTGTCTGTGTGTGTGTGTCTGTGTGTGTCTGTGTGTGTCTGTGTGTGTCTGTGTGTGTCTGTGTGCCAATGCCGAGCAGTGCTACACATGTTATGTGTGTTTGTGCCTCAAGCTACACTTAAGCAGGCCGCAATGCAGGGCATGTTTGTGCTTGCCCATGTTTGCTTTCACCCATTCAAACCCCTCTTCTTTCCCCTCCCCCCTACCCTCCGCCCCCCCCAAAAAGAACAAACGTTGTAACCACGGATATCATCAGGCTGTTAAGTGTTATGCAAGGTTGTCGTTTTCTGCGACGAGTAAAAGATGTTCCTTGGACAACATTTTGACATGGATAGTGCAACGGTAAGCAAAATTCGATAAGAACTAACAAATGATGATGCGCCCCCAAAAAAATTTAAACTTAGTGTATATTGTTTTATATTCATGTTTCGTAATCCTGATGAATCGATGAGTTACCTGAGGGTTACCATCAAGCACGACCTTCCGCATCGAGAAATAAAAGGATCCATTTTCATATAGCTCTCCGGGCCAATCCTGTCGACGTGGCCGGTTTGAGGGATCTATGTTTTCGGGTGTGGTTACCTCATCTGAAACACAAAATTGATATATATTGACAAAGTTATGATTACTCTGAAGTCCCGGTGTGCAAAATGGTAACAACTTGTCGATTAAAAATGCAACTTGGCCAATTATTAAAAAAAAAAAAGGTTTAACCAACAGAAGTTCCTTGCAAGGAACCGCAATGCAGTCGGTCATGAGGCCCATCCAGCCTGCACAAGGATTGCCAACCTATGGTTGTTTGTCCGGACTCTATGCTTTTTAAATACTGAATGTCAAGCAAGGAAGCAGCACGTACCATTTTAAAGTCGTTGGAATGACTTGGCGGGGATTTGAACCACAGACCTCCCAAACTCAGAGCATTCGGTCAAACCATTGTGCCATTGAGTCTGGTTACACAAAGTTAAGATTCCCAGTTTCCGTGTTTGAAGCAAGTGCATTGAAGTACCTGGGCTTCTCCATAAACCCAATTCTGCTGTTGCGAGTGTTCATTAAATCACAGTAAAACATTAGTCTGTCCATCACCACATTTGAAAATCTACAAGAAGGTCTTCATATATCCAGGCAATAAATACAAGAAGTTACGTGTTCTACGAGCCTCAGCTGTCCATCTGTTCTTCTGCTGCCTCTTGCTCTTCCGCACCCCCATCTTTGCTCTCAATCCACCTTCCTCCCTCAAAAATATGTCATCTTGAGATTTTGTTATGATGAAATAAAATTAAAATCTCAATTGGCCCCCGGCCCCCTCCCATACCGCACTTTCTCCGATCACTCTCCTGATCGTATCACTGCCTCTTGCTATCACTGAGCATAAATAACGACCTTCCCGAATAACTCCTTCTGCCTTCTCTTGGTGGGGTGAGAACTTTTGAGAACTTGGGTTTGCCTGGAGGGGTAGGTACATGATTTCTGAGGACTTGGGGTTGACGGGGTTGGTTCTCATCAAGCAACAGCTTTCGCAAGTACACAGCTTGACAATATTTAAATTCACATGACGTTTAACTGTTTTCCCCCTCCCCTCCTCGCCCCCCCCCCAGGGAGAAGTGGAGGACAAAGACTTTGGGCTCTGAGTGGGCGGGGGTGAGAGGAAAGGTGGGACAGGGTTGGGAGGGAGAGGTTGAGACTGAGTGGGGTGTAGTAGTTGGGGGATGTCAGTAGGGGGGGACGGTATTCAGGAGTTGTGCACTTTGCGATGGCCCGGGAGTTGGGGAGAGGGTTTGAAGGCTTGGAGTGAGGAGGTGATTGAAGCCTTCAGGTTTGGTTGAAACTTGCAGTTTGGGAGTAGGGGTTGATGTCTTGGAGTTTATGAGGGGTTGGGGGGGGGGGACTTTCGGACTTCAAGTTACATTTTACATTATGCAGATATCCCACGGTTACCTGCTCATAATAAATATTGTTTCACATGGGGGTTTTTTTTTTTCGAGATGAACTTTAATCTTAACTATATAATCTTACGACACCAGAAAGAAGTTTAATTTAGATATCATAAGTTATGTAGTTGCTGAAATTGATATACAGTATAGTCATTTCCCACCACATCGATGGTAAAGCCGCTGTCACACCTTGACGTTTTAGCCAGCGTATGGCAACGTATCAAAATGTATGTAAAACGCTGACGTACGCTGAACTATTGATGTTTTTTTTCCAGTTTGTGGAGTATTCATAACGAGTTGGACGTATGTATAACGTATTAGTAACGGACACAGAACGTTTCGATAACATATAGATAACTTGCATCAACGAATGCTGAACGTGTTGTCGGCGTTCACAACCTATGCCCAACGATAGTCTAACTTATGCATAGCGCGGCAGCGTATCGCCGACAATCACGTGGCGTAGCCTATTAAAAGGCTGCGACTCGACGATTCAAATCATAACCACACAAGACATCGAAGTGTCAAGCCGCTGTCACACCTTGACGTTTTAGTCAGCGTTTGCCGATGTTTGTAAATTTGCCGAATACGCTGGCACACATCGAATACGTTATGGGTAAGTTTTGTATACGTCAAGAGCACGCTGAAGCACGCTGGCATACGTCGTAGTACGCCGAGTATGTCGACAAATTTTAAGCATGCTGAAAATTTTTTGACGCATGCCAGTGTATGACGCACACGTTCCGCATACGCTGACCACAAGTTGGAGGCACGTTATGCGATCGTTGACACACGTTACTTGTAAGTTGCTCATAAGTTGAAACATGTCGAGGTAATGTTTAGCGTTCCCGAAACAATTTCTAACCTATGAGTAACGTGTCTCCTACACATATTGACATATTTAGACGTCTTCCGGAGGACCACAGAACTTACTGAACGTGTTTCTAACTTACAACTACCGTATAATGGTGGATTGGCAGCGTTTAGGGGAATTGGTATAAAAAAAATGGGCACAGAAGGAACCCATCAGTGTTCCAGACTCCATTGTTTTTTTTCGTTTGTTTTTTTTCTTCGGCATGACGGTGATGTTGACACCGTCATCTAGTGCGGTTGACATCTAGTGCGGTTATGATTTGAATCGTCGAGCGGCAGCCTTTTAATAGGCTACGCCACGTGATCGTCGGTGATACGCTGCCACGCTATGCACAAGTTAGACTATCGTTGGGTATAGGTTGTGAACGCCGACAACACGCTAAGCATTCGTTGGTATAAGTTATCTTTAAGTTATTGAAACGTTCAGTGTACGTTATTCATATGTCCAACTCGTTATGAATACGTCCAAAACTAAAAAAAAAACATCAATAGTCCAGTGTACGCCAGCGTTTTAGATCAATTTTGATATGTTGCCATACGCTGGCGAAAACGTCAAGGTGTGACACGGCACTTAAGCCGCTGTCACACCTTGACGATTTAGCCAGCATGCTTAAAATTTGTCGACGAGCTTGGCGTACTACGACGTATGCCAGCGTGCTTCAGCGTGCTCTTAACGTATATAAAACTTATCCATAACGTATTCGACGTGTGCCAGCGTATTCGGCAAATTTTTCATACGTTGGCCTACGCTGGCTAAATCGTCAAGGTGTGACAGGGCCTTTAGATGTTGCACATATATGATCTTCATTTTACATTAAAAAAAAATATATGGTGGCATCAGATTCCTCAGGTCAGAAAACATATAAAAGTGCATTTTAATAATATTTTTACCTTTCCTAGTTGTGAAAATATGAATAAAAGTTCATTTTCTCGATTCTGTGGCAGCCATCTTGGATTTTTCGACTTTTCTCATTTTCCCCCCCAAGGGTGAGAAGTCAACATCCTCTTGAATATTGAGCATATGCTGGAGATGAATAACCAACAATAAAACTTCATTGAACAAAAATGGGTTACCTTCTTTGCCCCACCTGATCGACACCTGAAAAACTCTCACTTGCCAAAATATATTTATCTTCATGCAAGGAACTACCAGGATACTTCCAAAGGCTGTTTTGTAGGTGTGCAGGATGCAATCAAGTCAGAAGTTTAGACTGCCCAAGCCTCCCACTCACTACTCAACTCAATCAGGTCAAACGTACCCTCCAACCTTCCTTAATCCACCCCCCCCCCCCCAGGCTCCTCAGATCACGTCCTCTTGAAAGAGTATTCCACGTAGGGCGGTTTTTGCCAAAACAGTACCCGGACCTGAGTATCTCCTCCGCATACCTTACAATCAAAGTGTCACCTTTTGATTTGATCTCCTTCCACCGGAACTGGTGCCTCCTCACAACGGAAAACACAGAATCGTAACCGTGGTTCCGAAGCATGTCTGCAACTTCTCTCAAGTGCTTTGGGTGCAGGCAAGGTGACGTTGCCTGGATGTGTCCAACAAGCTCAACCTCTGAAGGAGATGAAATAAAATAATGTCAAATGTCCACCAAACATCGTCCTTGTCTACAACAATAAACACAGTGCGCTTGAACATGAAATACAATTGCCCAA
>NC_140966.1:74650387-74755387 GCF_056783735.1 Eptatretus burgeri
TTCATCGTCATTCGTGACCAGTCCAATTAAGGTCGTGTCGTCTGCAAATTTTACAAGGAAGTTGTTTTCGCAACTTGCAGCACAATCATAAGTAAAAAGTGAACACAGCAGAAGACTTAAAACACAACATTGAGGAGCCCCCGTGTTCAAGACAAGCGACGAGGACAACGCCTGCCAATTTTCACCAGCTGTGGCCTGTCACTTAAAAAGTCTAAAATCCAGTGACAAATAAAATGACAGTCTGATGTCTCAAAGTTTCACAAATAATTTAGAGAGAATAATGGTATTAAAAGCAGAACTTTAGTAAAAAAAAAACAAAAAAAACATCCTAACATAGGTATTGCGCTTATCCAGAGGTCGTAAAACGGTGCAGAGGGCTAATGAGACAGCATCAACAGAACGGTTTGACCGATAGGCAAACTGAAACGGGTCTCGAGTTTCAGGAATGAAGGCTTGATGTGAGACATTGTATTTACATATTGCGTGCCATCGTGGTTGTTGTCTTATTGCGTTTACATCGTGCCATAGAAATACATAGGGATATGAGGTGGATAAAAATGTCCACATCATATAGCCATAAATTTAGCAATGCCTATTCTTGGTTTTCAGCCCTTCTGGTCATCGTGCCCTCGAATGCTTGGAAAAACTAAATATGGTGAGCACAGCATCTGGTTGCAGTAAATTTCTCGGTTTAAGCGCCAACTCCTCGTATTTTTAAGTGTCTTTCAAAGCGATCGGGCTCAAAACGCTCCGAGGAAAGAAGCCTCGTATCAAGTCTCCGAGGAACTTGAGCGAGTCACAAGTTCTGCAACCATTTCAAACACCAATCTGACTGATGAAGCGGCAAAGAATAGAAACGGATGTTTTCCATTTTGATTCTCCTCCGATCATCCAGGTCATAATAACAGCCAAACGCAATTGCACTGCGGCATATCACTTGAATACAATGGATACCCAATAGGCTACTGATCTTTATCACGAAGAAATATTCCAGGCTTCCACGATGCACAGGACAGATATCAGCAAAAGCGGCGCCTGATAATGTTGCGACCCAGCAAGTCCGAGCTAATTACCCAAAGTTATCATATTGATTCACTTATCTTTACAAGTCCCATAAAATGTTTCAAACTTATACAGTACAAGTTTTATAAGTTTGGAAACATGGATGCTTAAATTAAAACCTTTCTAAAATACTTAGTGTTCCTAAAATTGTAAAAAAAAAAAATATATATATATATATATATATATATATATATATATATATATATATATATATATATATATAAAAACACGATTATTGAAAGTGAAGGATCGTGATCACAAGTTGCACTTGAAAACAAAATGACACGATGAGATGTTCAACTTGGTCCCTCTTTGCCCTATCGTTCCGATTCTGATACACAACACTCTGTTACAGAGCGTCGGTGCTACTGAAGCAATTTCTTAGCAAGGGGTATCCTGGGTGCTTGCCATTGGCTTCCCAACAGTAGTTGTGAAAGGAGTTTGTAATTTATTCAGCGTGCCAGCGGAGGCTCACCTACTCTTTGCGAAGGACACTGTGGACTCACCAACTAATGTCCACAGACAGGACACACACACACACACACACACACACACACACACACACACACACACACACACACACACACACACACACACACACACACACACACACACACACACACACACACACACTGATGAATCACCCTTCTTGTTTAAACATTGGAATGACAGTTTATAGCTGGGTCGAGTTACGACTCAAGGCGAGACAGCGAGAGTGCATATCTCGCAGCCATCATGACAACCTCGTCCGACCACAGGGTTTTTCTTAGCCAACTGAACCTTAACGATCCATTTTTAAAAGGCAAGCTCGCTGACCTGTCAAACACTTCGGAGTCTATGGCAGCTCTGATCACCCAACCAATGAGTGGTACTCCTGCCAGAAGTTTGATGTTTTTCAGCGGTATGCCCTTGCTCCCTCCTCGTGCTAACACCAATGCCGCCAGGTGGCCCGTCTTCTTTCCACAAGAGTCCATTGTTCAGCTGCAACACAAATACCGTCTCTCGGATAAAGTACACAAAAATGCATGAGTAGTACAAAAATGTTATCATAATCACCGAGGTATGCGAGCAAAATGCAGTTTGCTTTTCAACAACTCTGCAAGTTGGAGAGCGTCACTGAATGCACAACTATTAGGTTGTACGGAACACGGAGCTTGTACGCTATTGGAAAACCATTAGTCACTTGTAATTATCGAGATATCTTGAAGCTCACAGGTATGACAGTAGCTCAATGTCTCTCAATGGTGCTCTGCCTGAAGGAAGGGTCAATGCTGCCATAACAGACGTGTGGCAGAGACTACATCGGGTAGTTTCCCTTTGCCTTCGTAGTCGTAGTCAGGGGCAGGAATTCACAATTCGTTCAGCATGCCGGCGACAACTTGCATACTCCTTACGAAAGACGCCGTGAGATTTTTGAGGTCCACCAACTAATGCTCGCTGATGGGACAGCCAGCTTAACATACATCTGAGGGATGACGTGCTTTGCAATGGCTGCGAAGTAATAATATTACACTATCGTCAAGTTTAGAATCTAACTCAGACAAGACAGATTCTGAGGTAAGTGTGCTACCTCAACATCATCATGTCAGGCCAATTAGCTCAATAGACACCATCAAAACAGATAAGCTGGTGGAAATGGCACCTCATAAAACCATCTTGGCCATATCTGCACGACCTAAGGACATTAATCGAGCCTCGATTCAATGCCAGTGATCCTATGGTCAAGCTAAAACTCATTTTGCTGATGTCGTACACAACTCAACGTCAAGAACAACGTAACAATTTAATTGTGGAAATTCCACAAATTGTGAAGGTGACAGAAGGGAGATTCCTCCTGATGGAGGACATCTCAAGACAGGAGGCGGAATCCCAAGGACTGTCACTCTCCCCTTGGTGGCAAGTTTGTGGCTCTATTTTGTACAAACTTAGAGCTAGCCTTGCTCTTCCTACCCTCTCCTACCTCTGCCCTCACATAGCCATCCTGGGATCACATACAGTGGGGAGAACAAGTATTTGATACACTGCCGATTTTGCAGGTTTTCCCACTTACAAAGCACGTAGAGATCTGTAATTTTTATCACAGGTACACTTCAACTGTGAAAGATGGAATCTAAAACAAAAATCCTGAAAATCACATTGTATGATTTTTAAGTAATTAATTTGCATTTTATTGCAGGAAATAAGTATTTGATCACCGACCAACCAGTAAGATTTCCAGCTCTCACAGACCTGTGAGTTTTGTCTTGAAGAAGCACTCCCATTCTCCACTCATTACCTGTATTAACTGCACATGTTTGAACTCGTTATCTGCATAAAAGACAGCTGTGCACACTCAATCAATCAGACTCCAACCTCTCCACAATGGGCAAGACCAGAGAGCTGTCTAAGGACATCAGGGACAAAATTGTACTCTCACAAGGCTGGGATGGGCTACAGGACAATAGGCAAGCAGCTTGGTGAGATGGCACCAACTGATGGTGCAATTATTAGAAAATGGAAGAAGTGCAAGATAAGTCAATCTCCCTCGGTCTGGGGCTCCATGCAAGATCTCACCTCATGGACCCTCAATGATCATGAGAAAGGTGAGGGATCAGCCCAGAACTACACGGCAGGACCTGGTCAATGACCTGAAGAGAGCTGGGACCACAGTATCAAAGAAAACCATAAGTAACACACTACGCCGTCATGGATTAAAATCCTGCAGCGCACGCAAGGTCCCTCTGCTCAAGCCAGCGCATGTCCAGGCCCATCTGAAGTTTGCCAATGACCATCTGGATGATCCAGAGGAGGAATGGGAGAAGGTCATGTGGTCTGATGAGACCAGAATAGAGCTTTTTGGTTCAAACTCCACTCACCATGTTTGGAGGAAGAAGAAGGATGAGTACAACCCCAAGAACACCATCCCAACCGTGAAGCATGGAGATGGAAAAATCATGCTTTGGGGATGCTTTTCTGCAAAGGGGACAGGATGACAGCACCATATTGAGGGGAGGATGGATGGGGCCATGTATCGCGAGATCTTGGCCAACAACCTCCTTCCCTCAACAAGAGCATTGAAGATGGGGCGTGGCTGGGTCTTCCAGCATGACAACGACCCGAAACACACAGCCAGGGCAACTAAGGAGTGGCTCCGTAAGAAGCATCTCAAGGTCCTGGAGTGGCCGAGCCAGTCACCTGATCTGAACCCAATAGAAAATCATTGGAGGGAGCTGAAAGTCTGTGTTGCCCAGCGACAGCCCCGAAACCTGAAGGATCTGGAGAAGATCTGTTTGGAGGAGTGGGCCAAAATCGCTGCTGCAGTCTGTGCAATCCTGGTTAAGAACTACAGGAAACATCTGATCTCTGTAATTGCAAACAAAGGTTTCTGTACCAAATATTAAGTTCTGTATTTCTGATGTATCATGCAATAAAATGCAAATTAATTATTTTTAAATCATACAATGTGATTTTCAGGATTTTTCTTTTCGATTCCATCTTTCACAGTTGAAGTGTACCTTTGATAAAAATTACAGACCTCTATGTTCTTTGTAAGTGGGAAAACCTGCAAAATCGGCAGTGTATCAAACACTTGTTCTCCCTACTGTACATAGTTCAAGAACCCAGCACATTCACACCCTCCCAAAATCCAAGCTAACTGCCCACCTGCATTCATTAATCTCCTTAATCTCCCGATTGTGGAATCGCTTTGCTGTATCCATAGTCTCGTCCGTCCTCCTCCATCACGACGTCATGTGCTCACCCATGCACATCCACAATCTCGACACACACTGATGCTCTCCCATTATGTTTTTGTTCTGGGCCATTGTTACTTGTGTTGTTCATCCTTTCCTTCTTTTGTATATCCAACACCCCAACTCCCCCCCCCCAAACAGCCCCTCCAACCCACTGCTGGGTTGTAAAGTTGCTGGCCTTTGTCATTTCGCTCCTCCGTGAGCTGAAAATAAATGCCTGGTCAACAGAGATCAATGCTACTGGATTGTACAGGAACTGGAATTTCCAGAAACTGGTTTAACCAGGAGGTTGTGTGAAAAAACTCCTGTTTAACCCACATCGGCATTCGTACGTCAGAAAAATTAAAGCCCTTCGTGCCTCACTCAATATCCACAGTGGTTTCAAAAAATAATAATAATAATAATTAATAAACCCCTTTCTTTTTAGATCAGGCTGGCTTCCATTTATATTTTTAAACAACATCAATTGTAGGCCGGATCCATCTTATAGTCAGTCTTCTAGTCTTATAGTCAAAAAACAAAACAAAATAGTTGTCACTGAAACCAGATCATTGTATAACAGCAGTACACAGTGCCTTCAGAAAGTATTCACATCTTGTTGTGTTACAGCCTGAATTTAAAATGGATTGATTATTTTTGTCACCGATCTACACAAGATACCCCATAATGACAAAGTGAAAACATGTTTAGAATTTTTTTTTTTTAGCACCTGAGTCAATACTTTGGAGAAGCACCTTTGGCAGGATTACAGCTTTAAGACTTCTTGGGTGTGTCTATCAGCTTTGCATGTCTGGATTTGGGGATTTTCTCACATTCTTCCTTGCAGATTTGCTCAAGCTCTGTCAAGTTGGATGAGGAGTGTCGGTGAACAGCAATCGTCAAGTCTTTCCACAGATTCTCAATGGGATTCGAGTCTGGGCTTTGGCTGGGACACTCAAGGACTTTCACGTTCTTGATCTGAAACCATTCCAGTGTTGCTTTGGCTGTATGATTGGGGTCATTGTCCTGTTGGAACGTAAATCTTCACTATCGTCTCAGGTCTTTTGCACTTTGAAGCAGGTTATGCTCAAGGATTTACCTGTATTTGTCTCCATTCATTGTTCCCTCTATCGTTAAAAGTCTCTCAGTCCCTTCTACTGAAAAGCATCCCTGGAGCATGATGCTGCCACCACCATGCTTCACTGTAGGGATGGTGTTAGATGGGTGATGAATTGTGCTCAGTTTCTGCCAGACGTAGCGCTTTGAATTCAGACAAAAAGTTCAATTTTCATCTCATCAGACCACAGAACCTTTTGGCTCATGCTCTCAGAGTCTTTCACGTGCCTTTTTGAAAACTCCAGGTGTGCTGTCATGTGCCTTTTTCTCAGCAGTCGCTTCTTTCTGGCCACTCTCCCGAACAGCCTAGATTTGTGAAGTGCTTCGGAGACTGCCCTTCCGGCAGATTCACTCATCTCAGCCAAGGAACTCTGTAATTCTGTCACAGTGGTTATTTGGTTCCCGATCACCTCCCTGACCAATGTCCTTCTTGCTCAGTTGCTCAGTTTGGTCAGACGGCCAGTTCTATGAAGAGTCTCGGTCATTCCATATTCTTTCCATTTCCCAACGATGGAGCTCAATGTGCTCTTGTGAACTTTCAACACTCTAGAAATTGTTTTATACCCTTCCCCAGACCTATGCCTCCTCACAATTCTATCTTGGTGTTGTATGGACAGTTCCTTGGACTCCATGGTGGAGTTTCTGCTCTGACATGCACTGTAAACTGTGGGACCTTATATACAAAGGTGTGTTTCTTTCTAAATCATGTCCAATCAATTGCATTGGCCACAGGTGGACTCCAATTAAGTTTTTGAGACATCTCGAGATGAGCAAAGGAAAATGGATGCACCTGAGCTCAATTTGGAGTGTCATAGCAAAGGCGTTGAATACTTATTGATTCAAGACATTTCAGCTTTTAATTTTTAAGTCTTAAAAAAAATTTTTCCCCCATGTTATCATTGTGGTATTTTGTGTAGATCGGTGACAATTTTTTTCTTAATTTAATCCATTTCAATATTCAGGCTGAAACAACAAAATGTGACAAAAGTCGAGGGGAGTGAATACTTTCTGAAGGAAATATTGTATGTATGTAAACACACGCCTGGTGTTGGCTTAATGATGAGGGTGGTGGGCTTGGGATGTTAGATTCCAAGTTCAAATCATGATGAGCTGTTGAATTAATACCAGGTGGGGTTGATGAGTGCCAGCTCAAAAATGCCAGTGCAAAATGAGTGCCAGCTTGCTGGAATCCTGTGTCGGAGTGGCAACCCATCCAGGATTGTGCCCAATAGCCACGGAGACTGCCAAGGCAGCACCAACGCTCTGTACAGAGTATGGTCCCAATGGATATATATATATATATATATATATATATATATATATATATATATATATATATATATATATATTACTGAAATGTGTGGAGTGTGATGAGTGTTCCCCTGATCTCCAATGGACGTAAAGTCCTGTGCAAGCGTACACCAAAGCATCACCTCCGACCCGGAAGCTTCAGCCTGGCAACTGTCAAAAAGAAAGATTTTATGGTCAACATTGGTTAAACATCAAACGGAGCCACCTGTGCGGATTTCAGGCTTATTTACCCTCCTCTGGATGGCGTACCGTATGACCATCTACCACATTCCTCATTACTTGGCAAAAAATGTTTTTGCCAAGTATGTTGGTCTATAGCGTTTGTCTATCTGCTTGTTTGTCACACAATTTTTGGCAACAGTTTTCAAGCAATTGTTCTGAATTTTTTTGTGTGCGTGTCAGTGACCGCCCAAGGACAGCGATACTTGATTTTGGTGAAGATCTGAATCTGAATCCGGATCTGGATCTGAGAATTTTTTAAAAGTGATTCTTCATCATTGATAGATGGGGCCAAAAACTATGTATAACATGATACATCTCGAAAAGTTGTGGACGAGTTGTGACAAAACGAGGTGGAAGAATTGGTTCGGCGACAAGAACAAGTCGATTTGATTGTGGTTGAGGTCCGGATTCAGATATGACCTACGAGTGAGATACAAAATTTAAACCGTTCAGCCTGGTGGAGGTATGCGCTCTACCGAGTAGCGTTCCGTTTCGCCGTGTCACTGAGCGATTTTAAAATTTCAATTTCAATCATACCTACTTGCTGTCATGGTGAGCATCAGCCACGTATTGTGTATTTTATATGGTATGTGATTCTGTGAGACCTTAATAGCAAAGAAAGTTTACAATGGATGATTGTCTGCTTTTGCAAAAAAAAAAAAATAATAATAATAATAATAAAATCAGGTTGTGGATTTATCTGCTTTTGACACCAAAAATTTTAAAGGATCAAATTATCATCTTTTTATTAAATCTAGATTTGTAAAATTATGGCCTTCTGTTACTTAACTTACATCAATTTAGGATTAAAAAATGTTTATTTACCAAAAATAGAAAAAAATGATTTATTGGGTTTTGCATATGATATGCAAAACTACATCTACATATCGATCCATAATAATAATAATGTGTGTGTGTGTGTGTGTGTGTGTGTGTGTGTGTGTGTGTGTGTGTGTGTGTGTGTGTGTGTGTGTGTGTGTGTGTGTGTGTGTGTGTGTGTGTGTGTGTGTCCTCCATAACTCCAAAGCAATGAAACCTAGCAGCCTGAAACTTTGCATGCACACCAAGGGAACTCCAAGGAAGTGCATGACTGAAAATTGGGGGTTTGGGTCAATTAAAACACTCCTTTTGAAGATAATTAACCGCATTATTTAATTATATCCTCTATCAGGCGCATCCTCGGACACCTCGCTCTCGATGGGGTCTTAAGGCACATCCTTGGTTATCTCACTGGGACTTCACTCGCCATTTTGTTCGGCCTGCTCAACAACACGAGTTGAAACAGACCGCAGCGGTTTATCAACGATAAAGCGCTCAAAATGTTTTTTTTCCCCCCACTTTCCTCACCGATATCATCGAATGCCTCATCTGCATACTGTACCTATGAATCGCTGTATATATAGTTTTTAAATTACGAGCTTGGAGCAATTTCGTGCATTATAAGATGCGATTTTCCATGATCTCCTCTCACGGACCAAACTCAAGTACATAATTGAAATATAATTCGAGTTTGGAGGATCGGATCACGTGGACTAAATAACTAAATCTGGAGTGAAATCTGAAAACGTTATTAAATCGGCGATGTTTAGTTTTTTGCGGGTATGTGCCATTACCAAACAGTTTTAAGGTGGCCATTTTGAATTCATGCAGGATAATTGACAAACCTTGCTTTACTGTCACTGGGCATTCCAAGAAAGAATAATCACCCCAAAATAAAAAGTGCCCACAAGTGTTTGAGGAGTTGCAATGGAAATGTATACAAAGATGGCCTTCAATCCAGATTTTGGTCGCAATTTTGGATTTTTGTTTATAAAATGTTAACCATCAATTTTTCAGCTTGGCAGACAGTAAAATTGGATTCATCCACCACAAATCCTTTGGAAAAAAAAAAGTATCTGCTAAATGTTACTCAAAATGCCTGAGGGTGTCACCATTCCTGAAAATATGATGACACCACACCACAAAGCTCACAAGCATGTTGGTGAATGGAAGTGCTGCACCGATCACAAAACAAGGAAGGTAACAACCAACCACAATGGGAGGATTTTTGAATATGCAAGTCATGGTACAGATGGGAGGTTGGATGGAGAGAACCCCAAAGTAATAATAAGGGATATTTGGAGAGGTGAACATGCACAAAAATATCTTCACCATCCTACCTGTCTATCTACCTATCACTCACTCCCTCAAGGGTAAAGTATATGTTTTTATCATTATGATGCAAGTAAAAGAACCTGAAATGGCACACACAAAGACATTCAATTAAATTATTTTATTTCTATTTTTAATATCTTTGAAAGAAATTGATAGCAGGTGGCAAAGTTGGTTTCATTCAACGATGGATCGAGTATATCTGTTTGAGAGCTTTATGGGAGGAAGCAGAGCAGACAGGTGGGAGAAGACCAGGTCTATTCAATATCGGTTCGCTGCAGTCAGGACAGAGACCCCAGAGGATTGGAGGCCAGTATATGTAACTCTTATTTAAGGGTTTAAAGGAAGTGGAGAACTCCACACCTATTAGCTAAATATCTTCTTCTTCTTCCAATAAAGTGCAGAGGACCTCCAAGGAGTATCCTTTGCACTTTATTGGTCATGAACATTGGTAGTGGCTCGTTGGAAGCGCAGTGGCGGATCAACACATGGGCACGCAGGCAAGATGGGCCCCACGCAGAAGCAGCGTGAGGGCCATGCAACTGCATGGGGACCCACACCACTGATCATGCTTCACAATCTTTCGAGATGGCCCCCGAGGGGGGAGGTCTCACTTTTGCCGGCAAAACATATCACCTTGTGAGTGGTGATAAACAGAACGCAAAGGGAATGGTCTATCTCAAGGAAAGAAAGAACTGCCACGTAATGAATAGATTAAAAAAAAAAAAATCGGTTTCCCCGGATGATTAACTAGACCGGATGATTACAAAATTAGGGGGTGACATAAGGATAGTAGAGAAAGCAAGTGGAATAATAACTATGTTTAATTTTTACAAATTAAACAATAAATCACAATAAAATGTGTACAATTCCTAATGTTGACACATAGCAATATTGTTTAACAAATCCACACTAAAATAAAATGATACGATCACAAAACACCCCCCCCACCCCCACCAATTCATAAATGACTAACCCATGCGCACGGCGGAATGTTGTAGTTTTTAAAGTCAGAGCACCTCACCTGTCCCGAGGATCAAACGAAACTACCCCAGGTTGTGCTGAAAAGAGAAAAAATCTCAACAAAGGCGAAAAGGGTGAAAAATCACTTTTGATTTGTTACACAAGTGGCAGAACCAGACGAGAGGAATTTGACTGCGCGCAGTCGATAGGTATGCCTTCGCTCTCCCGCACAAACACTTGAATATTGACATATTTAACCTTTATCATATCTGGCCCAAAATCTAATCAGTTAATTGCCCTGTCCAACTTTACCTTTTGTACAAAGTTTCATGAAATTCTGTCCAATATTTCTTGAGTTAGGGTGTAAACAGTAAAATTTCTGAGTTTGACCTTGACCTTTATCACATCTGGCCCAAAATATAATCACTTAATTGCCCTGTCTTAGTTTACCTTTTTACCAAGTTTGATGAAATTCTACAATTTACAACTTGAGTTGTTGCGAAAACGAAAATCCGGAAGGACGAATGGACAGACAACCCGGAAACATAATGCCTCCGGCACCCTTGGTGCGGAGGCATAAAAATAGTCTTCAGTCTCAAACAAGTGCATAAGGTGTGTCCAATTACCCAGCAGCTTGCTATCGCTTACCAAGCCAGCCGTTCCTTATCAGTTTCAAATGGAATGCTTTCTGGAGTACTTAAGCCGCTTGGTGAGCACTCTTCAAGAAACTTTCGCTCTTCCACGAGCCTCGTCGATGTATTCCAAAAAAAAAAAGTGGAAAATAAAAACTTGGTAACCGAACACACGCCTACAACTACAGGTGTGGTGCATTACCAATCAGCTTGTGGAGCACTCGCCAAGTGGCGCAAGCATTCCAACGAAGCAGTTAAGGAATGGATGGCTTGGCAAGCGATAGCAAGCTGCTTGGTAATGGAACACCTAAACAAGGCATTTAATTTTTCCCAAGGGAGGTTGGGGGGGGGGGGCAGTAGAGCATGGGAATTCCTCCAGATTTTTTGCAGTCAAGTCCAAAGCAACATCGGCCTGGGAAGAGTACAGTGGACACCGATTATGGAGGGATCGCATGAGCAATCATTTATATAAATATAAAATATATATATATATATATATATATATATATATATATATATATATATATATATATATATATATATATATATATATATATATATATATATATATATACATATACAGTGGGGAGAACAAGTATTTGATACACTGCCGATTTTGCAGATTTTCCCACTTACAAAGCACGTAGAGGTCTGTAATTTTTATCATCGGTACACTTCAACTGTGAAAGACGGAATCTAAAACAAAAATCCTGAAAATCACATTGTATGATTTTTAAATAATTAATTTGCATTTTATTGCATGAAATAAGTATTTGATACATCAGAAAAACAGAACTTAATATTTGGTACAGAAACCTTTGTTTGCAATTACAGAGATCAGACGTTTCCTATAGTTCTTAACCAGGTTTGCACAGACTGCAGCAGGGATTTTGGCCCACTCCTCCATACAGATCTTCTCCAGATCCTTCACGTCTTGGGGCTGTCGCTGGGCAACACAGACTTTCAGCTCCGTCCAAAAATTTTCTCTTGGGTTCAGGTCTGGAGACTGGCTCGGCCACTCCAGGACCTTGAGATGCTTCTTACGGAGCCAGTCCTTAGTTGCCCTGGCTGTGTTTCGGGTCGTCATGCTGGAAGACCCAGCCACACCCCATCTTCAATGCTCTTGTTGAGGGAAGAGGTTGTTGGCCAAGATCTCGCGATACATGACCCCATCCATCCTTCCCTCAATACGGTGCAGTCGTCCTGTCCCCTTTGCAGAAAAGCATCCCCAAAGAATGATGTTTTCCACCTCCATGCTTCACGGTTGGGATGGTGTTCTTGGGGTTGTACTCATCCTTCTTCTTCCTCCAAACACGGCAAGTGGAGTTTAAACCAAAAAGCTCTATTTTGGTCTCATCAGACCACATGACCTTCTCCCATTCCTCCTCTGGATCATCCAGATGGTCATTGGCAAACTTCAGACAGGCCTGGACATGCGCTGGCTTGAGCAGAGGGACCTTGCGTGCACTGCAGGATTTTAATCCATGACGGCGTAGTGTGTTACTTATGGTTTTCTTTGATACTGTGATCCCAGCTCTCTTCAGGTCATTGACCAGGTCCTGCCATGTAGTTCTGGGCTGATCCCTCACCTCTCATGATCATTGAGGCTCCACGAGGTGAGATCTTGCATGGAGCCCCAGACCGAGGGAGATTGACTGTTATCTTGAACTTCTTCCATTTTCTAATAATTGCGCCAACAGTTGTTGCCTTCTCACCAAGCTGCTTGCCTATTGTCCTGTAGCCCATCCCAGCCTTGTGCAAGGCTACAATTTTGTCCCTGATGTCCTTACACAGCTCTCTGGTCTTGCCCATTTTGGAGAGGTTGGAGTCTGATTGATTGAGTGTGGACAGCTGTGTTTTATGCAGAGAACGAGTTCAAACAGGTGCAGTTAATACAGGTAATGAGTGGAGAATGGGAGGGCTTCTTAAAGACAAAACTAACAGGTCTGTGAGAGCCGGAATTCTCACTGGTTGGTCGGTGATCAAATACTTATTTCATGCAATAAAATGCAAATTAATTATTTAAAAATCATACAATGTGATTTTCAGGATTTTTGTTTTAGACTCCATCTTTCACAGTTGAAGTGTACCTATGATAAAAATTACAGACCTACGTGCTTTGTTAGTGGGAAAACCTGCAAAATCAGCAGTGTATCAAATACTTGTTCTTCCCACTGTGTATATATATATATATATGTATATGTATATGTATATGTAATCGGGGGAATGGACACGAGCGGGTGGGTGTGGACATGCGCACAGTCAGGATGCACCGACAAACTGCCTTCCTCCTATAAACATCACGTTGTGTGCGATAACAGGTCGGAATGCCGCGCACACTCACTCTCGTTGCATTGTACAAGGTAAATACACGTTTACAGGTAAATATTTGAATAAGAATCCTTACCTGGGCGTTCGGACAGAGCACGAAGCGACGATCGTTTCGTCAATCCCACTTCGTTCATTCAACTTCCCCAAGTCGCTCCGCCCCCGGAAGTGACGTCGAACGCCGACTCACACAGGTTTCTAAAAGGAGGTGATTGTAGGAAAATGACATGTCCAAGTGTGAGAGACGGACGGCTCGGATTGTTAACAATATGGACTCCAATTATTATTAAACTGATATATCCTTGATAAAATAAGATTAACAAATCTTCCTTTCGTACATAAAGGAAATGTACTTTGGTTACACAATGTCCACACAAAGCGTCGATCCACACTCGACGTGTGTACGTTGTATATGCTGAGGTAACGGGCTTTGCGCGGGAAAAGCTTCACGTAATTTCCACAGTTTAAAGAAAATTGTCTTTGTTCAAATGTTCCTGTTGCTCTCTCTGGTATTTGTTTGTTTGGTTGGTTTTTTTCTGGTTGTTCATGTACATCTGCCCAAACTTGACCGTTTCTTTGGTGGCGGTAAAGTTGTTGGGATATTCAAAAACTGCAACAACAACAACAACAACATTTCCCACTAGAAATTCCTGAAACAACCTTTGCGCACGTGACGGCACCTGATGTGGCAGAAAATGGCGGAAACGAAAAAAAAAAATGCACCGAAATCTGGAATTGCGCCAAATGGAACACTTGTTTATGCTGCAGGTGGAGTCAGTCAGGTGGAGTCAGTCAGGTGCAGATCCCGCCACGCACTACTTTCTTGGGAGCTCGGGGTCAAATGGTGTTCGATTCCACAAACGACAGCCAAACAAACTAAAATACACATCTAATATAAATACATTTACACAAGATTACAGAGGAAACTGTATGTAAATATATGTAAATATATGTAAATATATATATATATATATATATATATATATATATATATATATATATTTCTATGTCTATATTTATTTATATATTTATATATTTATTTATATATTTATATATTTATATATTTATAGATTCAAGTGTACGTGGCAGAATACAAGTGATTACCTGATTGCCGCCACAAGGTGGGGGTGTTACTTTCGCGGAGGGAGCAGATGGAGTTGTGACTTTCCTGGAGAGCGTGACTGGAACACACTGAGTCCCATCCTGGGATTCCCTTCTTTTTGCATCGAAGCACATCAGGAACATCCTTCAGGTGTTGTTGCAAACGGTACATGCTGCACTCGACTCGATTCAGCAAATAATTATTCACATCGAAAATCCACCTGATGTTGTGTAAACTGCCATTACGTCTTTTTATAATGTTAATAATTATTATTGTGGTGAATTGAAGGTCGTGACGTGTGATCACATGTCGCACGACTCGAGCACGGAATAGATAAAGCTAAGGTTCCGCTCGGTCGGGGTGATTGTCCCACGGGCATTGTCGTTTACGGCGGCGGCTCACTTGGTGCTCGTTGAATGGTGAGAATTGAGAGTATATCGGACTCCGTGCTTATACTGATTTATTTTGCGGTGATTAGTTGCACGTGTATACCTTACTGCTTATGTACTCCTTGCTGCACCTGTATTCCCTGGTGTGCCCGTAGAAGCGGCTTCAATCAAATGGAATAAAGCCTAAACTCTGAAGGTTCTTCTCTCGTTTTCATTTCAATTTATTCCATTTGGTTTTCTCGGCTCTCTCAACCAAAGATGGACAAGATCTACAAACCTGAGAGGTTCGACGCAGACCCAAACGCGACTGACTCAGAAATGAAATGGTCGCATTGGTTCCGTTCCTTCTCACACTATCTGACCATCATCGAAGAGGGAGCCGACAAATTGGCCGCCCTCGTGAATCATGTCTCGCCCAGCGTATACAGGCTCTTCTCGGAGTGTGACACCTACGAAGCAGCGATCGACGTGCTGCAGGCGCTCTACGTGAAGCGCAAGAACGAGGTGTACATACGACATCTTCTCAACACACGCAAGCAAGCAGCCGGGGAGACGATCGATCAGTTCCTGCAAGCTCTGAAACAGCTGGGAAAAGACGGCAGCTTCAGGGCCGTAAACGCCGAGGAACACCGAAAGGAAGCGACACGGGAGGCATTCATCCAAGGACTCAGATCAGCCCACATACGGCAACGCTTACTAGAGAAAGCGCAACCCACTCTTGAAAAGGTAGTCGACCAGGCTCGAGCGATGGATACAGCTCAGCAGCAATCTGAGTCATTTGGGACACCGATGCTGCTAATGAACGCCGCTACGGTGGAAACTCAAGGAACCCCACAGACACAGACACAGCCTGACACAGGGGATGGAGAAAAACCCCGAGGAGTCGGATACCCAGACCTCGTCAAACTCCTCAGCAACTACTCCGGTTGGTAAATGCTTCTTTTGTGGGTACAAAAGACACCCCGCCACAAATGCCCCGCCAGAGATGCCACATGCATGAATTGTGACAAGAAAGGGCATTATGCCAGGGTATGTAAATCTACTCTAAGGAGAAATAAACCCACTTCTGCGGCTCTCTACTCACAAAAGAAACGAACTGCAGCCTCACCGGGGAATCTATCCAAGGCTATCATCAACGTACGAATTAACGGGCATATGGCTGAGGCTCTGATTGATACCGGAAGCTCTGAAAGTTTCGTCAACACCTCGCTAGTGAAGGGCAGGAAATGGAAGATTCACCCGACAGACAATACGGTATGCATGGCCGCCACATCACTACAGTCCCGCGTACGAGGGTACTGCAATGTTGAATTGGACGTAAAAGGGTACACGCATCGGGATGTAAGGGTACTGGTGCTTCGTGATTTATGCGCAGACGTAATTCTGAGTCATAATGTCCTCAAGCAGCACACGAGCGTCGAAATACCCTTTGGAGGAAGCAAACCTCGTCTAATTTTAAATGCTTTGACCACCGCAGAGGTAACGTCCCCCCAGCTGTTCGCTAACCTGTCGCCGGTCTGTAAACCGATAGCGATCAAATCGCGGCGATATACCACTGCTGATATGAACTTCATCACTTCAGAGACCAAGCGATTACTGGAAGAAGGAATTATAGAACCGAGCGATTCGCCATGGCGCGCACAGGTGTTGGTCACCGCCAATCAGAATCATAAGAAATGAATGGTTGTCGATTATTCCCAAACGGTCAATCGTTTCACCCAACTCGATGCCTACCCTTTGCCGCGCATAGACGAGATGGTTGAACGCGTGGCCAATTATAAGATATTCAGCACCATCGATTTGCGAAGCGCCTATCATCAAATTCCCATCCGAGAGGAAGACAAACCTTACACCGCATTCCAGGCAGGTAGACGCCTCTACCAATTCAGGAGGATTCCGTTCGGTGTCACAAATGGAGTAGCTTGCTTCCAACGAGTTATGGACGACATCATCTCAGATGAAAACCTCAAAGACACTTTTGTTTACGTGGACAATGTCACAGTGTGCGGTAGGGATCAGGGGGAACATGATATGAATCTGGACAGATTCTTGAGCATTGCTAGAAAATATAATCTGACTCTCAACTACGAGAAATGCGTATTCTCGGCAAGGTCAATTGACCTTCTCGGCTACACGATAGCCGACGGCACGATTAAGCCTGATCCTGAACGATTGCGCCCACTTCGTGAGCTACCCCCACCTCAGGACCTGCAGACAATGCGCCGGGTGATCGGCATGTTCGCTTACTATGCAAGATGGATTTCCCAATACTCTGAGAAAATACATCCCCTAGTGCATTGCAAAAACTTCCCACCAGATGCCGCTGTTGTAAAAGCTTTCCACAGCCTCAAAGATGATATCAGTAATTCCGTGGTATTATCGATCGATAGCTCGGTGCCCTTCGTGGTGGAAACAGATGCTTCTGATCACGCGATATCTGCTATGCTTAATCAGTCTGGGAGACCCGTCGCGTTCTTCTCGAGAACTCTCTCTGGAAGCGAGCAGAGACACTCAGCAATAGAGAAGGAAGCGTACGCCATTGTCGAAGCCCTACGTAAATGGAGACACTATTTACTGGGAAACCACTTCACGCTCGTCACGGACCAACGATCCGTGGCATTCATGTTTGATGGGAAAAATAACGGGAAAATTAAGAATGAAAAAATTATGAGATGGCGGATAGACCTAGCCTGCTATAGTTACGACATAGTTTACCGGCCCGGGAGGGAAAACCCTGCTGCAGACACCTTCTCTTGGGTCTACTGTTCGGCGACAATCAGTCGGGCTTTGCAAGACCTCCATGTGTCTCTGTGCCACCCGGGGGTAACCAGAATGGCACATTTCGTGCGCAGACAAAACCTTCCCTATTCTATTGAAGATATTAAACAAATGAATGCTTCATGCCCTGTTTGTGCTGAACTAAAACCCAGATTCTATGGCGCGGCTTCTGGCAGATTGATCAAGGCCACTTCTCCCTTCGAGAGACTAAATATCGACTTCAAAGGGCCCCTGCCGACCGAGACAGACAACAGATACATATTCACTGTTGTTGATGAATATTCAAGGTTCCCTTTCGCATTTGGGTGCTCGGATATGACCTCGGGCACTGTCGTGAAATGTCTGTCTGACCTCTTCGCTATGTTTGGGAAACCTTCGTACATACATTCAGACAGAGGGCCGTGTTTCATGTCGGCCAGGCTAAAACAATTCCTATTAGAGCACGGCATAGCAACTAGTCGAACGACGGGTTACAACCCACAGGGTAATGGGCAGGTGGAACGATATAATGGAGTTATTTGGAAAGCCGTAACTCTGGCGCTGAAATCGAGAGGACTGGGCCCGAGCGGTGGGAGGTTACCCTTCTCGACGCTCTGAATTCCATACGCTCTTTGCTCTGCACGTCCACCAATGCAACTCCTCACGAACGAATGTTTACTCACCAGCGGCGTTATGTTGACGGCCAATCGGTGCCCAACTGGCTAACCCATCCCGGAACAGTGTTCATGAAACGCCCGGTACGACAAAGCAAGTATGAACCCATGGTGGAGGGGGTCGAACTCATCGATACTAATCCAGAGTATGCTCATGTCAGGCTCCCGAATGGCAGGGAGACCACTGTGTCGGTTCGCCATTTGGCTCCCTCAGGTACTCCTCCCGCAGGTACACCACCATCTGGCACTCCTCCCTCTGACATCCCCTCCCCAGGTGTCCCCCCCCCAGGAACTCCACCCGAGAATGGTGGCGACGGAGCTGCCGCGTTCCACCTGAGAGCGATCGGGGAGTCATCCCCGGCACGAGTCGAGGCTCACCAAGAGGATCGGAAGCCTCCCTCAAGTGAAACCGCCATTTACTCCCGGAGAGGTCGACGGATAATACCCCCTCGCCGACTCAATCTGTAAAGGGGACGATCGGCATCCTCGATGCTCATGCTCCTATATGCTCGTTACATAATATATCGATGCTCATTACCATGCTCCTACAACTCAAAATAATCCTCACTGCTTGGCATGTATGCTTCTGTAGTTTAGATAGTTCGCGTTGCTTGAAATGTATACTCCTGTAGCGCTGAAGTAATCATGGTGCGTTAGTTGGGCCTCTAGTTACATTTTAAAGACGGGGAGAATGTGGTGAATTGAAGGTCGTGACGTGTGATCACATGTTGCACGGCTCGAGCACGGAATAGATAAAGCTAAGGTTCCGCTCGGTCGGGGGGATTGTCCCAGGGGCATTGTCGTTTATGGCGGCGATTCACTTGGTGCTCGTTGAATGGTGAGAATTGAGAGTATATCGGACTCCGTGCTTATACTGATTTATTTTGCGGTGATTAGTTGCGCGTGTATACCTTACTGCTTATGTACTCCTTGCTGCAGCTGTAGTCCCTGGTGTGCCCATAGAAGCGGCTTCAATCAAATGGAATAAAGCCTACACTCTGAAGGTTCTTCTCTCGCTTTCATTTCAATTATTATTATAATAATTGTAATACGCTTATCAGTGAGACTGTCGGTCTGTCTGTCCCCCCCCCCCCCCGTCTCGCGATTGTGAATTTGACGTTGTTTTGTCATTATTTAATTTTACTGATGGGAGGGAACGGGAAAGAAAAAGGAGGGTAGGGTGAGGCCTTGCGGGGAAGGGGAGGGAACCACCAACAACTGAGTTGGACGCCAGGATTGAGGTGGATTTGGACACACAGTGGGTGTGGGGAGGACTTGGTGGGGGAGGTTAGCAGAGGATGCATGGAATTGTGGTGGACAAGGTGATGCATCGGGTGGACAAAATGGACACGGAAAGAAACTCCAAGGACAGAAAACTGTCCGTTTGAATGGAGGAGGGATTGGGGTGGGGTGCGGTTAACGAGGGGAGAAAAGATTCATTGTTTTGCATTGGGGACGATCTGAGGTGGTGGAATCCCACGACCGAATCTGTCCAATAATCTATATTAATATTTCGGCACGCCCCTTTCTTTGTTCCACCATCAGATTTTTGTTACTGCATGAAATGAAAAGCTACCCTAACCGCTAACCCTAACCGCCAAACACCTAACCCCTAACCGCTAACCCCTAACCGCTAACCCCTAACCGCGAACAGCTATTCAGGAAATTTGCAAGAAAGCCCGGGCAACGCCAGGCATTACGACGAGTTTGATATAAATCTTAATGTTAATTTAATTACCTGATCAAATCAAACCTCTCAATGTCGTTAATGGTCAGGGCTGGCTGGATGACCGAGAGGTATCCAGCTTACAGGTGAGTATGGTTACCTCTATCATCCAGCCAGCCAGCTTAGAGGTGAGTATGGATACCTCTCTATCATCCAGCTTCGAGGTGAGAATGGGTACCTCTCTATCATCCAGCTTCGAGGTGAGAATGGGTACCTCTCTATCATCCAGACAGCCAGCTGAGAGGTGAGTATAGTTTCCTCAAAGCTGGTGACTGGATGATAGAGAGGTAACCACACTCACCTCTAAGCTGGATGATAGAGAGGAATCCATACTCAACTCGAAGCTGGCTGGCTGGATGAAAGAGAGGTAACCATACTCACCTCGAAGCTGGATGATAGAGAGGTACCCATTCTCACCTCGAAGCTGGCTGGCTGGATGATAGAGAGGTAACCATACTCACCTCAAAGCTGGATGATAGAGAGGTACCCATACTCACCTCGAAGCTGGCTGGCTGGATGATAGAGAGGTGAGGATGGGTACCTCTCTATCATCCAGCTTAGAGGTGAGTATGGTTACCTCTCTATCATCCATCCAGCCAGCTTAGAGGTGAGTATGGGTACCTCTCTATCATCCAGCCAGCTTAGAGGTGAGTATGGGTACCTCTCTATCATCCAGCCAGCCAGCTTAGAGGTGAGTATGGGTACCTCTCTATCATCCAGCCAGCCAGCTTTGAGGTGAGTATGGGTACCTCTCTATCATCCAAACAGCCAGCTTAGAGGTGAGTATGGGTACCTCTCTATCATCCAGCCATTCAGCTTAGAGGTGAGTATGGTTACCTCTCTATCATCCAGCCAGCCAGCTTTGAGGTGAGTATGGGTACCTCTCTATCATCCAAACAGCCAGCTTAGAGGTGAGTATGGGTACCTCTCTATCAGACAGCTTTGAGGTGAGTATGGGAACCTCTCTGTCATCCAGCTTCGAGGTGAGTATGGGTACCTCGTTATCATCCAGCTTGGTGGTGAGTATGGGAACCTCTCCATCATCCAGCCAGCCAGCTTACAGGTGAGTATGGGTGCCTCTCTATCATGCAGCCAGCTTAGAGGTGAGTATGGATACCTCTTTATCATCGAGACAGCCAGCGTAGAGGTGAGTATGGGAACCTCTCTATCATCCAGCCAGCCAGCTTGGAGGTGAGTATGGGTACTTCTCTGTCATCCAGCCAGCTTTGAGGTGAGTATGGGAACCTCTCTATCATCCAGCCAGCCAGCTTCGAGGTGAGCATGGGTACCTCTCTATCATCCAGCCAGCCAGCTTCGAAGTGAGTATGGGTCCCTCCCTCTCATCCATCCAGCCAGCTTTGAGGTGAGTATGGGTACCTCTCTATCATCCAAACAGCCACCTTAGAGGTGAGTATGGTTACGTCTCTATCATCCAGCTTCGAGGTGAGTGTGGGTACCTCTCTATCATACAGCCAGCCAGCTTAGAGGTGAGTATGAGTAGCTCTCCATCGTCCAGCCAGCCAGCTTAGAGGTGAGTATGGGAACCTCTCGATCATCCAGCCAGCTTGGAGGTGAGTATGGGTACCTCTCTATCAGCCAGTCAGCTTAGAGGTGAGTATGGGTACCTCTCCATCGTCCAGCCAGCCAGCTTAGAGGTGAGTATGGGTACCTCTCGATCATCCAGCCAGCTTGGAGGTGAGTATGGGTACCTCTCTATCAGCCAGCCAGCTTAGAGGTGAGTATGGATACCTCTTTTTCATCCAGACAGCCAGCATAGAGGTGAGTATGGGAACCTCTCTATCATCCAGCTCAGAGGTGAGTATGGTTATCTCTCTATCATCCATCCAGCCAGCTTAGAGGTGAGTATGGGTACCTCTCTATCATCCAGCCAGCTTAGAGGTGAGTATGGGTACCTCTCTATCATCCAGCCAGCTTAGAGGTGAGTATGGGTACCTCTCTATCATCCAGCTTGGAGGTGAGTATGGTTACCTCTCTATCATCCAGCCAGCCAGCTTAGAGGTGAGTATGGGTACCTCTCTATCATACAAACAGCCAGCTTAGAGGTGAGTATAGGTACCTCTCTATCAGACAGCTTTGAGGTGAGTATAGGTACCTCTCTGTCATCCAGCTTCGAGGTGAGTATGGGTACCTCTTTATCATCCAGCTTGGTGGTGAGTATGGGAACCTCTCCATCATCCAGCCAGCCAGCTTAGAGGTGAGTATGGGTGCCTCTCTATCATGCAGCCAGCATAGAGGTGAGTCTGGATACCTCTTTATCATCCAGAGAGCCAGCGTAGAGGTGAGTATGGGAACCTCTCTATCATCCAGCCAGTCAGCTTCGAAGTGAGCATGGGTACCACTCTATCATCCAGCCAGCCAGCTTCGAGGTGAGCATGGGTACCTCTCTATCATCCAGCCAGCCAGCTTCGAAGTGAGTATGGGTCCCTCTCTATCATCCATCCAGCCAGCTTAGAGGTGAGTATGGGAACCTCTCTATCATCCAGCCAGCCAGCTTAGAGGTGAGTATGGGTACCTCTCTATCATCCAGCTTGGAGGTGAGTATGGGTACTTCTCTATCATCCAGCCATTCAGCTTAGAGGTGAGTACGGTTACCTCTCTATCATCCAGCCATCCAGCTTAGAGGTGAGTATGGGTACCTCTCTATCATCCAAACAGCCAGCTTAGAGGAGAGTATGGTTACGTCTCTATCATCCAGCTTCGAGGTGAGTCTGGGTACCTCTCTATCATCCAGCCAGCCAGCTTAGAGGTGAGTATGGGTACCTCTCTATCAGCCAGCCAGCCAGCTTAGAGGTGAGTATGAGTACCTCTATCATCCAGCTTAGAGGTGAGTATGGGTACTTCTCTATCATCCATCCAGCCAGCTTAGAGCTGAGTATGGGTACCTCTCTATCAGCTAGCTTTGAGGTGAGTATGGGTACCTCTCTGTCATCCAGCTTCGAGGTGAGTAAGGGTACCTCTTTATCATCCAGCTTGGTGGTGAGTATGGGAACCTCTCCATCATCCAGCCAGCCAGCTTAGAGGTGAGTATGGGTACCTCTCTATCATGCAGCCAGCTTAGAGGTGAGTATGGATACCTCTCTATCATCCAGCCAGCCTGCTTAGAGGTGAGTATGGGTACCTCTCTATCATCCAGCTTGGAGGTGAGTATAGGTAATTCTCCATCATCCAGCCATTCAGCTTAGAGGTGAGTATGGTTACCTCTCTATCATCCAGCCAGCCAGCTTAGAGGTGAGTATGGGTACCTCTCTATCATCCAAACAGCCAGCTTAGAGGTGAGTATGGGTACCTCTCTATCAGACAGCTTTGAGGTGAGTATGGGTACCTCTCTGTCATCCACCTTCGAGGTGAGTATGGGTACCTCTTTATCATTAAGCTTGGTGGTGAGTATGGGAACCTCTCCATCATCCAGCCAGCCAGCTTAGAGGTGAGTATGGGTCCCTCTCTATCATGCAGCCAGCTTAGAGGTGAGTATGGATACCTCTTTATCATCCAGACAGCCAGCTCAGAGGTGAGTATGGGTGCCTCTCTATCATGCAGCCAGCTTAGAGGTGAGTATGGATACCTCTTTATCATCCAGACAGCCAGCTCAGAGGTGAGTATGGGAACCTCTCTATCATCCAGCCATTCAGCTTAGAGGTGAGTATGGTTACCTCTCTATCATCCAGCCAGCCAGCTTTGAGGTGAGTATGGGTACCTCTCTATCATCCAAACAGCCAGCTTAGAGGTGAGTATGGGTACCTCTCTATCATCCAGCTTAGAGGTGAGTATGGGTAGCTCTCTATCATCCAGCCAGCTTCGAGGTGAGTATGGGTAGCTCTCTATCATCCATCCAGCCAGCTTCGAGGTGAGTCTGGGTACCTCACTATCATCCAGCCAGCTTAGAGGTGAGTATGGATACCTCTCTATCATCCAGCCAGCCAGATTTGAGGTGAGCATGGATACCTCTCTATCATCCTGCCAGCCAGCTTCGAGGTGAGTATGGTTACCTCTTTATCATCCAGCCAGCTTAGAGGTGAGTTTGGGTACGTCTCTCTCATCCATCCAGCCAGCTTTGAGGTGAGTATGGGTACCTCTCTATCATCCAGCCAGCCAGCTCAGAGGTAAGTATGGTTACCTCTCTATCATCCAGCCAGCTTCGAGGTGAGTATGGGTACCTCTCTATCATCCAGCCAGCTTCGAGGTGAGTATGGGTAGCTCTCTATCATCCAGCCATCCAGCTTCGAGGTGAGTATGGGTACCTCTCTATCATCCAGCTTAGAGGTGAGTATGGGTACCTCTCTATCATCCAGACATCCAGCTTGGAGGTGAGTATGGGAACCTCTCTATCATCCAGCCAGTCGGCTTCGAGGTGAGTATGGGTACCTCTCTATCATCCAGCCAGCTTCGAGGTGAGTATGGGTACGTCTCTTTCATCCAGCTTCGAGTGAGTGTGGGTACCTCTCTATCAGCCAGCCAACCCGGAGGTAAGTATGGTTACCTCTCTATCATCCAGCCAGATTCGAGGTGAGTATGGTTACCTCTCTATCATCCAACCAGCTTCGAGGTGAGTATGGGTACATCTATCATCCAGCTTAGAGGTGAGTATGGGTACCTCTCTATCATCCAGCTTCGAGGTGAGTATGGGTACCTCTCTATCATCCAGCTTAGAGGTGAGTGTGGGTACCTCTCTATCATCCATCCAGCCAGCTTAGAGGTGAGTATGGGTACCTCTCTATCATCCAACCAGCCAGCTTAGAGGTGAGTATGGGTACCTCTCTATCATCCAGCCAGCTTCGAGGTGAGTTTGGGTACGTCTCTTTCATCCAGCTTCGAGTGAGTGTGGGTACCTCTCTATCATCCAGCCAGCTTAGAGGTGAGTATGGGTACCTCTCTATCATCCAGCCAGCTTGGAGGTGAGTATGGGTACCTCTCAATCATCCAGACAGCCAGCTTCAAGGTGAGTATGGGTACCTCTATCATCCAGCTTAGAGGAGAGTATGGGTACTTCTCTATCATCAATCCAGCCAGCTTTGAGCTGAGTATGGGTACCTCTCTATCAGCCAGCTTAGAGGTGAGTACGGGTACCTCTGTCATCCAGCCAGCTTTGAGTTGAGTATGGGTACCTCTCTCTCATCCAGCTTTGAGGTGAGTATGGGTACCTCTCTATCATCCAGCCAGCCACCTTAGAGGTGAGTATGGGTACCTCTCTATCATCCAGCCAGCCAGGTTAGAGGTGAGTCTGGGTACTTCTATCATCCAGCCATCTTGGAGGTGAGTATGGGTACCTCTTGATCAGCCAGCTAGCCAGCTTTGAGGTGAGTATTGGTTCCTCTCTATCATCCAGCCAGCCAGCTTCGAGGTGAGTCTGGGTACCTCACTATCATCCAGCCAGCTTCGAGGTGAGTCTGGGTACCTCACTATCATCCAGCCAGCTGAGAAGTGAGTATGGATACCTCTCTATCATGCAGCCAGCCAGCTTCGAGGTTGTGGTGTCCGAGGTGCAGACAGATACGAGCCGAGTGTAGTTGCAACTCTGGTTTATTGCGTGCTCGGTTGTACAACACTGTGTGCCTCTCGCGGGCGCCTAAAGATATACGAGCCCCTAATCACATGGTACCCCAAACCACATGACAGAGGTACCCATACTCACCTCTAAGCTGGCTGGCTGGATGATAGAGAGGTACCCATACTCACCTCGAAGCTGGCTGGCTGGATGATAGAGAGGTACCCATACTCACCTCTAAGCTGGCTGGCTGGCTGGATGATAGAGAGGTACCCATACTCACCTCTCAGCTGGATGATAGAGGTACCCATACTCACCTCCAAGCTGGCTGGCTGATCGAGAGGTACCCATACTCACCTCCAAGATGGCTGGATGATAGAGGTACCCAGACTCACCTCTCAGCTGGCTGGCTGGATGATAGAGAGGTACCCATACTCACCTCTAAGCTGGCTGGATGATAGAGAGGAAACCATACTCACCTCTAAGTTGGCTGGCAGGATGATAGAGAGGTACCCTGACTCACCTCTCAGCTGGATGATAGAGGTACCCATACTCACCTCCAAGCTGGCTGGCTGATCGAGAGGTACCCATACTCACCTCCAAGATGGCTGGATGATAGAGGTACCCAGACTCACCTCTAAGCTGGCTGGCTGGATGATAGAGAGGTACCCATACTCACCTCGAAGGTGGCTGGCTGGATGATAGAGAGGTACCCATACTCACCTCAAAGCTGGATGAGAGAGAGGTACCCATAGTCACCTCTAAACTGGCTGGATGACAGAGGTTCCCGTACTCACCTCTAAGCTGGCTGGCTGATAGAGAGGTACCCATACTCACCTCCAAGCTGGCTGGATGATAGAGAGGTACCCATACTCACTCTAAGCTGGCTGGATGATAGAGAGGTACCCATACTCACCTCTAAGCTGGCTGGATGATAGAGAGGTACCCACACTCACTCGAAGCTGGATGAAAGAGACGAACCCATACTCACCTCGAAGCTGGCTGGATGATAGAGAGGTACCCATACTCACCTCTAAGCTGGCTGGATGGATGATAGAGAGGTACCCATACTCACCTCTAAGCTGGCTGGATGATAGAGAGGTACCCATACTCACCTCTAAGCTGGCTGGCTGGATGATAGAGAGGTACCCACACTCACTCGAAGCTGGATGAAAGAGATGTACCCATACTCACGTCGAAGCTGGCTGGATGATAGAGAGGTACCCATACTCACCTCTAAGCTGGCTGGATGGATGATAGAGCAGTACCCATACTCAACTCAAAGCTGGCTGGCTGGATGATAGAGAGGTACCCATACTCACCTCTAAGCTGGATGATAGAGGTACCCATACTCACCTCGAAGCTGGATGGCAGGATGATAGAGAGCTACCCATACTCACCTTGAAGCTGGCTGGATGATAGAGAGGTACCCATACTCACCTCGAAGCTGGATGTTAGAGACGTAACCATACTCACCTCTAAGCTGGCTGTTTGGATGATATAGAGGTACCCATACTCACCTCTAAGCTGAATGGCTGGATGATAGAGAAGTACCCATGCTCACTTCCAAGCTGGATGATAGAGAGGTACCCATACTCACCTCTAAGCTGTCTGGATGATAGAGAGGTACCCATACTCACCTCTAAGCTGGCTGGCTGGATGATAGAGAGGTACCCATACTCACCTCTAAGCTGGCTGGATGGATGATAGAGAGGGACCCATACTCAGTTCGAAGCTGGCTGGATGACAGAGAGGTACCCGTACTCACCTCTAAGCTGGCTGGCTGGATGATAGAGAGGTTCCCATACTCACCTCTAAGCTGGCTGGCTGGATGATAGAGAGGTTCCCATACTCACCTCTAAGCTGGCTGGCTGGATGATAGAGAGGTTCCCAGACTCACCTCAAAGCTGGCTGGATGACAGAGAGGTACCCACACTCACCTCAAAGCTAGCTGGCTGGATGACAGAGAGGTTCCCATACTCACCTCAAACGCTGGCTGTCTGGATGATAGAGGTATCCATACTCACCTCACAGCTGGCTGGATGATAGAGAGGTACCCATACTCACCTCTAAGCTGGCTGGCTGGATGATAGAGAGGTACCCACACTCACCTCGAAGCTGGATGATAGAGACGTAACCATACTCACCTCAAAGCTGGCTGTTTGGATGATAGAGAGGTACCCATACTCACCTCTAAGCTGGCTGGCTGGATGATAGAGAGGTAACCATACTCACCTCTAAGCTGAATGGCTGGATGATAGAGAAGTACCCATACTCACCTCCAAGCTGGATGATAGAGAGGTACCCATACTCACCTCTAAGCTGGCTGGCTGGATGATAGAGAGGAAACCATACTCACCTCGAAGCTGAATGGCTGGATGATAGAGAAGTACCCATACTCACCTCCAAGCTGGATGATAGAGAGGTACCCATACTCACCTCTAAGCTGAATGGCTGGATGATAGAGAAGTACCCATACTCACCTCCAAGCTGGATGATAGAGAGGTACCCATACTCACCTCGAAGCTGGCTGGCTGGATGATAGAGAGGTAACCATACTCACCTCGAAGCTGAATGGCTGGATGATAGAGAAGTACCCATACTCACCTCCAAGCTGGATGACAGAGAGGTACCCATACTCACCTCGAAGCTGGCTGGCTGGATGGCAGAGAGGTTCCCATACTCACCTCTACACTGGCTGTCTGGATGATAAAGAGGTATCGATACTCACCTCTAAGCTGGCTGCATGATAGAGAGGTACCCATACTCAGTTCGAAGCTGGCTGGCTCGATGATAGAGAGGTACCCATGCTCACCTCGAAGCTGGCTGGATGATAGAGAGGTACCCATGCTCACCTCTAAGCTGGCTGTCTGGATGATAGAGATGTTCCCATACTCACCTCGAAGCTGGCTGGCTGGATGATAGAGAGGTTCCCAGACTCACCTCAAAGCTGGCTGGATGACAGAGAGGTACCCATACTCACCTCGAAGCTGGCTGGATGGATGATCGAGAGGTACCCATACTCACTTCTAAGCAAGCTGGCTGGATGATAGAGAGGTACCCATACTCACCTCTAAGCTGGCTGGCTGGACGATAGAGAGGTACCCACACTCACCTCGAAGCTGGTTGGCTGGATGATAGAGAGGTACCCATATTCACCTCGAAGCCGGCTGGCTGGATGATATAGAGGTTCCCATACTCACCTCGAAGCTGGATAGCTGGATAATAGAGAAGTACCCATACTCACCTCCAAGCTGGATGATAGAGAGGTACCCATACTCACCTCTAAGCTGGCTGGCTGGGTGGATGATAGAGAGGTAACCATGCTCACCTCTGAGCTGGCTGGCGGGATGAACGAGAGGTACCCATACTCACCTGTAAGCTGGCTGGCTGGCTGGTTGATAGAGAAGAAACCATACTCACCTCTAAGCTGGCTGGCGGGATGAACGAGAGGTACCCATACTCAACTCTAAGCTGGCTGGATGGATGATAGAGACGTCCCCATACTCAGCTCCAAGCTGGATCATAAATAGGTACCCATACTCACCTCTCTGTTGGCTGGCTGGATGATAGAGAGGTAACCATACTCACCTCTGAGCTGGCTGACTGGATGAGAGAGAGGTACCCAGACTCACCTCAAAGCTGGCTGGCTGGATGACAGAGGTACCCATACTCACCTCTAAGCTGGCTGGCTGGATGATAGAGAGGTACCCACACTCACCTCGAAGCTGGCTGGCTGGATGACAGAGAGGTACCCATACTCACCTCTCAGCTGGCTGGCTGGATGACAGAGAGGTACCCATACTCACCTCTAAGCTGGCTGTCTGGAAAATAGAGGTACCCATACTCACCTCTAAGCTGGCTGGATGACAGAGAGGTACCCATACTCACCTCTCAGCTGGCTGGCTGGATGACAGAGAGGTACCCATACTCACCTCTAAGCTGGCTGTCTGGATAATAGAGAGGTACCCATACTCACCTCTAAGCTGGCTGGATGACAGAGAGTACCAATACTCACCTCTAAGCTGGCTGGATGAGAGAGAGGTACCCACCCTCATCTCTCTATCATCCAGCCAGCCAACTTAGAGGTGAGTATGGGTACCACTATCATCCAGCCAGCCAGCTTTGAGGTGAGTATGGTTCTCTCTATCATCAAGCCAGCCAGCTGAGAGGTGAGTATGGTTAACTCTATCATCCAGCCAGCCAGCTTCGAGTTGAGTAGGGGTACCTCTCTTTCATCCAGCTTCGAGGTGAGTATGGTTACCTCTCTATCATCCAGCCAGCCAGCTTAGAGGTAACTTTCCTCACCTCGAAGCTGGCTGTCTGGATGATAGAGAGGTACCCATATTCACCTCAAACCTGGCTGGATGGATGATAGAGAGGTACCCATACTCACCTCTAAGCTGGATGACAGAGAGGTACCCATACTCACCTCTAAGCTGGAAAGAGGTACCCATACTCACCTCTAAGCTGGATGGCTGGATGAGCGAGAGGTACCCAAACTCACCTCTCAGCTGGATGAAAGAGGTACCCATACTCACCTCTCAGCTGGATGATGGAGAGGTACCCATACTCACCTCTAAGCTGGCTGGCTGGATGATAGATAGGTACCCATGCTCACCTCAAAGCTGGCTGGATGACAGAGAGGTACCCATACTCACCTCGAAGCTGGATGATAGAGAGGTACCCATACTCACCTCTAAGCTGGCTGATAGAGAGGTACCCATACTCAGCTCTCAGCTGGCTGGATGATAGAGAAGTACCCATACTCACCTCTAAGCTGGCTGGGTGACAGAGGTACCCAGACTCACCTCTAAGCTGGCTGGATGGATGTTACAGAGGTAACCATACTCACCTCTAAGCTGGATGATGGAGAGGTACCCATACTCACCTCTTGGCTGGATGATAGAGAGGTACCCATCCTCACCTCTTGGCTGGAGGATAGAGAGGTACCCATCCACACCTCTCTATCAGCCAGCCAGCCAGCTTCGAGGTGCGTATGGTTACCTCTCTATCATCCAGCCAGCCAGCTTAGAGGTAACTATACTCACCTCTAAGCTGGCTGGATGGCTGGATGATAGAGAGGTACCCATACTCACCTCTAAGCTGGCTGGCTGGATGATAGAGAGGTACCCACACTCACCTCGAAGCTGGATGATAGAGACGTAACCATACTCACCTCAAAGCTGGCTGTTTGGATGATAGAGAGGTACCCATACTCACCTCTAAGCTGGCTGGCTGGATGATAGAGAGGTAACCATACTCACCTCTAAGCTGAATGGCTGGATGATAGAGAAGTACCCATACTCACCTCCAAGCTGGATGATAGAGAGGTACCCATACTCACCTCTAAGCTGGCTGGCTGGATGATAGAGAGGAAACCATACTCACCTCGAAGCTGAATGGCTGGATGATAGAGAAGTACCCATACTCACCTCCAAGCTGGATGATAGAGAGGTACCCATACTCACCTCTAAGCTGAATGGCTGGATGATAGAGAAGTACCCATACTCACCTCCAAGCTGGATGATAGAGAGGTACCCATACTCACCTCGAAGCTGGCTGGCTGGATGATAGAGAGGTAACCATACTCACCTCGAAGCTGAATGGCTGGATGATAGAGAAGTACCCATACTCACCTCCAAGCTGGATGACAGAGAGGTACCCATACTCACCTCGAAGCTGGCTGGCTGGATGGCAGAGAGGTTCCCATACTCACCTCTACACTGGCTGTCTGGATGATAAAGAGGTATCGATACTCACCTCTAAGCTGGCTGCATGATAGAGAGGTACCCATACTCAGTTCGAAGCTGGCTGGCTCGATGATAGAGAGGTACCCATGCTCACCTCGAAGCTGGCTGGATGATAGAGAGGTACCCATGCTCACCTCTAAGCTGGCTGTCTGGATGATAGAGATGTTCCCATACTCACCTCGAAGCTGGCTGGCTGGATGATAGAGAGGTTCCCAGACTCACCTCAAAGCTGGCTGGATGACAGAGAGGTACCCATACTCACCTCGAAGCTGGCTGGATGGATGATCGAGAGGTACCCATACTCACTTCTAAGCAAGCTGGCTGGATGATAGAGAGGTACCCATACTCACCTCTAAGCTGGCTGGCTGGACGATAGAGAGGTACCCACACTCACCTCGAAGCTGGTTGGCTGGATGATAGAGAGGTACCCATATTCACCTCGAAGCCGGCTGGCTGGATGATATAGAGGTTCCCATACTCACCTCGAAGCTGGATAGCTGGATAATAGAGAAGTACCCATACTCACCTCCAAGCTGGATGATAGAGAGGTACCCATACTCACCTCTAAGCTGGCTGGCTGGGTGGATGATAGAGAGGTAACCATGCTCACCTCTGAGCTGGCTGGCGGGATGAACGAGAGGTACCCATACTCACCTGTAAGCTGGCTGGCTGGCTGGTTGATAGAGAAGAAACCATACTCACCTCTAAGCTGGCTGGCGGGATGAACGAGAGGTACCCATACTCAACTCTAAGCTGGCTGGATGGATGATAGAGACGTCCCCATACTCAGCTCCAAGCTGGATCATAAATAGGTACCCATACTCACCTCTCTGTTGGCTGGCTGGATGATAGAGAGGTAACCATACTCACCTCTGAGCTGGCTGACTGGATGAGAGAGAGGTACCCAGACTCACCTCAAAGCTGGCTGGCTGGATGACAGAGGTACCCATACTCACCTCTAAGCTGGCTGGCTGGATGATAGAGAGGTACCCACACTCACCTCGAAGCTGGCTGGCTGGATGACAGAGAGGTACCCATACTCACCTCTCAGCTGGCTGGCTGGATGACAGAGAGGTACCCATACTCACCTCTAAGCTGGCTGTCTGGAAAATAGAGGTACCCATACTCACCTCTAAGCTGGCTGGATGACAGAGAGGTACCCATACTCACCTCTCAGCTGGCTGGCTGGATGACAGAGAGGTACCCATACTCACCTCTAAGCTGGCTGTCTGGATAATAGAGAGGTACCCATACTCACCTCTAAGCTGGCTGGATGACAGAGAGTACCAATACTCACCTCTAAGCTGGCTGGATGAGAGAGAGGTACCCACCCTCATCTCTCTATCATCCAGCCAGCCAACTTAGAGGTGAGTATGGGTACCACTATCATCCAGCCAGCCAGCTTTGAGGTGAGTATGGTTCTCTCTCTATCATCAAGCCAGCCAGCTGAGAGGTGAGTATGGTTAACTCTATCATCCAGCCAGCCAGCTTCGAGTTGAGTAGGGGTACCTCTCTTTCATCCAGCTTCGAGGTGAGTATGGTTACCTCTCTATCATCCAGCCAGCCAGCTTAGAGGTAACTTTCCTCACCTCGAAGCTGGCTGTCTGGATGATAGAGAGGTACCCATATTCACCTCAAACCTGGCTGGATGGATGATAGAGAGGTACCCATACTCACCTCTAAGCTGGATGACAGAGAGGTACCCATACTCACCTCTAAGCTGGAAAGAGGTACCCATACTCACCTCTAAGCTGGATGGCTGGATGAGCGAGAGGTACCCAAACTCACCTCTCAGCTGGATGAAAGAGGTACCCATACTCACCTCTCAGCTGGATGATGGAGAGGTACCCATACTCACCTCTAAGCTGGCTGGCTGGATGATAGATAGGTACCCATGCTCACCTCAAAGCTGGCTGGATGACAGAGAGGTACCCATACTCACCTCGAAGCTGGATGATAGAGAGGTACCCATACTCACCTCTAAGCTGGCTGATAGAGAGGTACCCATACTCAGCTCTCAGCTGGCTGGATGATAGAGAAGTACCCATACTCACCTCTAAGCTGGCTGGGTGACAGAGGTACCCAGACTCACCTCTAAGCTGGCTGGATGGATGTTACAGAGGTAACCATACTCACCTCTAAGCTGGATGATGGAGAGGTACCCATACTCACCTCTTGGCTGGATGATAGAGAGGTACCCATCCTCACCTCTTGGCTGGAGGATAGAGAGGTACCCATCCACACCTCTCTATCAGCCAGCCAGCCAGCTTCGAGGTGCGTATGGTTACCTCTCTATCATCCAGCCAGCCAGCTTAGAGGTAACTATACTCACCTCTAAGCTGGCTGGATGGCTGGATGATAGAGAGGTAACCATACTCACCTCTAAGGTGAATGGCTGGATGATAGAGAAGTACCCATACTCACCTCCAAGCTGGATGATAGAGAGGTTCCCATACTCACCTCAACGCTGGCTGTCTGGATGATAAAGAGGTATCCATACTCACCTCACAGCTGGCTGGATGATAGAGAGGTACCTATACTCACCTCGAAGCTGGATGATAGAGGTACCCATTCTCACCTCTAAGCTGGCTGGCTGATCGAGAGGTACCCAGACTAACCTCTAAGCTGGCTGGCTGGATGATGGAGAGGTAACCATACTCACCTCTAAGCTGGCTGTCTGGTTGATAGAGAGGGACCCATACTCACCTCCAAGATGGCTGGCTGGAAGATAGAGAGGTTCCCATACTCACCTCCAAGCTGGATGATAGAGAGGTACCCATACTCACCTCAAAGCTGGCTGGATGATAGAGAGGTACCCATATTCACCTCTAAGCTGGATGATAGAGAGGTACCCATACTCACCTCTAAGCTGGCTGGATGATAGAGAGGTACCCATACTCACCTCTAAGCTGGCTGGCTGGATGATGGAGAGGTTGCCATACTCACCTCTAAGCTGGCTGGATGACAGAGAGGTACCCATACTCACCTCTAAGCTGGCTGGATGATAGAGAGGTACCCATACTCACCTCGAAGCTGGCTGGCTGGATGATAGAGAGGTTCCCATACTCACCTCTACGCTGGCTGTCTGGATGATAAAGAGGTATCCATACTCACCTCTAAGCTGGCTGCATGATAGAGAGGCACCCATACTCACCTCTAAGCTGGCTGTCTGGATGATAAAGAGGTATCCATACTCACCTCTAAGCTGGCTGCATGATAGAGAGGGACCCATACTCACCTCTAAGCAGGCTGGCTGGATGATGGAGAGGTTCCCATACTCACCACCAAGCTGGCTGATAAAGAGGTACCCATACTCACCTCGAAGCTGGATGACAGAGAGGTACCCATACTCACCTCAAAGCTGTCTGATAGAGAGGTACCCATACTCACCTCTAAGCTGGCTGTTTGGATGATAGAGAGGTACCCATACTCACCTCTAAGCTGGCTGGCTGGATGATAGAGAGGTAACCATACTCACCTCTAAGCTGAATGGCTGGATGATGGAGAATTACCTATACTCACCTCCAAGCTGGATGATAGAGAGGTACCCATACTCACCTCTAAGCAGGCTGGCTGGATGATAGAGAGGTATCCATACTCACCTCTAAGCTGGCTGCATGATAGAGAGGTACCCATACTCACCTCTAAGCTGGCTGGCTGGATGATGGAGAGGTTCCCATACTCACCACCAAGCTGGATGATAAAGAGGTACCCTTACTCACCTCGAAGCTGGATGACAGAGAGGTACCCATACTCACCTCAAAGCTGGCTGATAGAGAGGTACCCATACTCAGCTCTAAGCTGGCTGGATGGATGATAGAGAAGTACCCATACTCACCTCTAAGCTGGATGATAGAGGTACTCATACTCACCTCTAAGCTGGCTGGCTGGCTAATAGAGAGGTACCCATACTCACCTCGAAGCTGGATGATAGAGACGTAACCATACTCTCCTCTAAGCTGGCTGTTTGGATGATAGAGAGGTACCCATACTCACCTCTAAGCTGGATGGCTGGATGATAGAGAGGTAACCATACTCACCTCTAAGCTGAATGGCTGGATGATAGAGAAGTACCCATACTCACCTCCAAGCTGGATGATAGAGAGGTACCCATACTCACCTCTAAGCTGGCTGGCTGGATGATAGAGAGGTTCCCATACTCACCTCTAAGCTGGCTGGATGGATGATAGAGAGGGACCCATACTCACTTCGAAGCTGGCTGGCTGGATGATAGAGAGGTACCCATGCTCACCTCGAAGCTGGCTGGCTGGATGATAGAGTGGTACCCATGCTCACCTCGAAGCTGGCTGGCTGGATGATAGAGAGGTTCCCATACTCACCTCAAAGCTGGCTGGATGACAGAGAGGTACCCATACTCACCTCTAAGCTGGCTGGCTGGATGATAGAGAGGTTCCCATACTCACCTCTACGCTGGCTGTCTGGATGATAAAGAGGTATCCATACTCACCTCTATGCTGGCTGCATGATAGAGAGGCACCCATACTCACCTCTAAGCTGGATGATAAAGAGGTACCCATACTCACCTCGAAGCTGGATGACAGAGAGGTACCCATACTCACCTCAAAGCTGTCTGATAGAGAGGTACCTATACTCACCTCTAAGCTGGCTGTTTGTATGATAGAGAGGTACCCATACTCACCTCTAAGCTGGCTGGCTGGATGATAGAGAGGTAACCATACTCACCTCCAAGCTGGATGATAGAGAGGTACCCATACTCACCTCTAAGCTGGCTGGCTGGATGATAGAGAGGTACCCATACTCACCTCTAAGCTGGCTGGATGATAGAGAGGTACCCATACTCACCTCTAAGCTGGCTGGATGGATGATAGAGAGATAACCATACTCACCTCTGAGCTGGATGATAGAGAGGTTCCCATACTCACCTCTACGCTGGCTGTCTGGATGAAAAAGAGGTATCCATACTCACCTCTAAGCTGGCTGGCTGATAGAGAGGTACCCATACTCACCTCCAAGCTGGCTGGATGATCGAGAGGTACCCATACTCACCTCTAAGCTGGCTGGCTGGACGATGGAGAGGTACCCATACTCACCTCTAAGCTGGCTGGCTGGATGATAGAGAGGTACCCACACTCACCTCGAAGCTGGATGATAGAGACGTAACCATACTCACCTCTAAGCTGGCTGTTTGGATGATAGAGTGGTACCCATACTCACCTCAAAGCTGGCTGGATGGATGAGAGGGAGGGACCCATACTCACTTCGAAGCTGGCTGGCTGGATGATAGAGAGGTACCCATGCTCACCTCGAAGCTGGCTGGCTGGATGATAGAGAGGTTCCCATACTCACCTCAAAGCTGGCTGGATGACAGAGAGGTACCCATACTCACCTCCAAGCTGGCTGGCTGGATGATAGAGAGGTTCCCATACTCACCTCTACGCTGGCTGTCTGGATGATAAAGAGGTATCCATACTCACCTCTAAGCTGGCTGCATGATAGAGAGGCACCCATACTCACCTGTAAGCTGGCTGGCTGGATGATGGAGAGGTTCCCATACTCACCACCAAGCTGGATAATAACGAGGTACCCATACTCACCTCGAAGCTGGATGACAGAGAGGTTCCCATACTCACCTCAAAGCTGTCTGATAGAGAGGTACCCATACCTCCACCAGGCTGAACAGTTAACGTTTTGCATCTCACTGATGGGCATCCCAACCTTACTCAACATCGAATCAGCTTGTTCTTGTCACACATCCAACTCATCCACAATGTCTTGTTATAACCCATGCACAACTTTTTGAGATATCATACTATATATTGTTGTTGGCTGTATCTTTCAATAGTGAAGAATCACTTGACAATTAAAAAAATTACAGGATTCAGATCGAGATCTTCACCAAAATCTAATCAATTCGTACTTCTCACATACCCAACCTGTCCACCAACTTTTGGCTGAATCCATCCATAACTTTTTTGAGATATCTTGCTCACAGACAAACAGACAGACAGGGGTCAAAACTTTACTTCTGTCCACCTTCTGTGATGGAGGTAAACATAACCTCCGCCACCGATAATCAGTAATTATGTGGAATTTCCACTGCTAACTGCTTGTATCATCCTAAAATACACACTTTGGTATTTTTCTGTCTGTCTGACTTTGATACATTCGGTCATTACTTATACAATCTCAACCAAACCCTCTATGGGGATTAAGGGTCACATGACAGAGGGTATAGCAACTTCATTTTCCCCCTTCCCCAAAGGTGTTTTCCACCTTGGACGAAATCCGTGTTAAGGTGTATAAATAGCTTATCGTGGAGTTTTTCCAATAACAAAAGTAATAATAACAACACCAATGATAATTGCATAATATTGTTGCGGTTTTGTCAAGACCCTGGGGAGTTGTATCCAACACATTAAATGAATCCTGGAGTTTTGATATTTCCATCGTGATTTTGTTTCGTTCAGTTACCCATCCCCTCATATCGGGGACAGGGAAATGCATTGTGATTGTAGTTGGAAGCTTCCCCATTTTTCTCTTCCTCATTCCCAAACCTTCATTCTCCAACTACATATTCAAACACTCATCCTCGAACACCCATCCTCAAATCCTCATTTCTCCACATCCATACTTGAACCTCAGTAGGGAAAGAATACTGGTTCTGGCTCACTTTTCCCCATGTAAATGAATGGGGGATTTTCAGCCATGAAATTTTTCTTTTTTTTCCCCTAAAAAAATAAATCCCCTTTTTAGCCCAAGGTATATTTATTTGTCTCCCCTTTTAACCTAGGGGCTCTCTATTCAAATAACCCATACAACAAGATAAAGATTTGTTAAAGGTGATTCTAAAGAAATATCTGAAACGTCTAAGCCTCGGGACACTCTTTATCAAATAACCCATACAACAAGATAAAGATTTGTTAAAGGTGATTCTAAAGAAATATCTGAAACGTCTAAGCCTCGGGGCACTCTTTATCAAATAACCAATGCATATTGTTTAGCTCACTCATTGAACCTATAAACATTTGTTCATTCTCAAATTCCTTCAATAGTTTAATTTTCTTTGCACAATAATCCCCATCTAAAATATTGAAAAACAAAACATTTGAATCTTTATATTTTTTAAGATACCCCTTTTTGTGCCATTACGAAATGATAAACTTCTCTTAATGATCTCATCTGACCACCTCCTGAGTTGCATATCATTTTGATATTGTAGTAAATTATTTTTCCATTGTTCAATTGATAACCATCAAATTTTTCAGTCCATTCAAACATATTTATTATTTTCTTTACATCCTCTAACTTATTGGTTTTTAAATTGATTCGCATATTTGTTTTATTTACCTTTGTTTTAGATATTTTTTCAATAAGACTTATTTGATATTTTTCACATTCATTATGTTTTCCATTTATATACCAAGACTGAGATTTTCTCCACTCTTTAGTTTGACTAATACTTGGTTCGACCATTTATATATTGTGAAAACCAAGCGGTAGCCCTTAAAAACCCAAACCCATCTTCCCATCGTTAAAACTTGTGTCCATATAGAACACAATCTATTCTATTCACTCTATCATACAATACCCATATGGAACACAATCTATTTTATACACTCTATCATACAATATCCATATGGAACACAATCTATTCCATTATCTAAAATAAATCTCTTATCATCAAAGGCTCCTAATGCCTTTTTATTTACTTCTTCACTATATATCTTATGTTTATAACTTCTTATTGTATTCATTTTCCTATATTCTTCTTTCTTATTCATCAAACAATTATAATAATTTCTAAAAGTTATTGATTTCTTTATTACATATTTCTTTATTCCCTTTAACCTTTTATCAATCTGATCACCATACTTATAAGCATATGCCTTTGCTCTCAATCCAATAAACTCACTCATTACTTTTCCACCCAACTCATCCTTAAACTTACCAATAACCTTTTCATTCTTTTTTGAAAATAACTCACTCTTCTTACTAAAATTACTTGTATCATATACTCCAATGTTTTTCTTCATATCTTTATAAACATCGTCAGTTTTTATATCTAGAATAAAACTATCAGTGTCCATATACAACAATGAAACATTTTCACCATACTCTTTCTTTAAATCATTATACAAATAATCATACATCAATATCTTTGATAAATCAAGAACTGCTGTTCCAATATAAATTGGTTTATCCATGACAATACTTTCCTTTTTCATATGAATAGCAGAAAAGTTCTCTGAAAAAACCTCTTCTCTCTCAAAACTTGGTTTATTTATCAATCTAGAAGCTTCTTTCCAAGATGTTGCAAATCTAATGTTTTGCCTGTTTCCAACATTCTCCATTGTCTTTCCAAAGACAGCATTATTCATCAATTTATAGAATTCCCCTTCAAATTTTACTTTTGTATTTGTTCTCATATCTGTATTGAATTTAATATACTTTTTCATCCAAGGACTTTGTTTAAATTTTAAAACTCTATGAATTTTAGCTACTCTCAACCCAGCAGATAAATATTGTCTCAAGTTCCTTTGATGCAAAACATATCCCTCTTTATCATAGAATGTTGTTAATAACTTTTCTGTTGATTTGCCTTTAATATTAAAACTTTTATGACAATCACTGAACCATTCTTTCTTTGGGGTTTCTTTCTCACATGCAAAAGGAAGGTCTTTATGCTTATTATGAAGATCACTCGGGTACTTCAAATCAACTTCAAAATAATAACCTTCTTCTTTGTCATTCAATTCCTCTTGAGAAGAAATAACAATATTCATCAAAGCCTTTTCATAATCCTTTTCTTCCACCCACTCTAATTTACCATAAGGCAGAGATTGAGACATTGTCCATCCATACAAATTATTAGCATCAAAGTACATCAAATAATTACTATCTTTTTCACTCTCATAATTTGGAAGATATTTATTATTTGCTTTAGCATATCTTTTTGAACATACTTGTGATATTCCACCTCTCTTCGACTTCTCAATCATCAAAAGCATATCTACATCACTGACTAAATCTATATCTTGTTTTGTCATTTTCAACATTGCACTCCAAGCTAAACCAGGAGCTGTGAAATAGTGGGCAGGATCTAATCCATAACAATTTTTATTATGGCAGAGTGATCTAAAAGCTTCAAACACATCAGCTAACAATAAAACATCTGTTTTTAGATACAAATCATGATATTCTCCAAGGTTCTTTATCTTAAATATTTTCCAAATTTCTTGTGCGTGTTTATATTCCTTATCACTTATCTCTTCTTCATAAAAGTTATTATAGAAACTTTCTTTTGAAGGAAGTTGTGTTTCTTTAAATCTCATAAATGAATCCATATAACCATAAGGATATATTCCCTTACTTGTAAGAATTTTCTCTTTACTTTGAATTTCATTCCTTGTTTCAATTTCCTCTCTAGTTAGAATTCCCTCTTTAATCAGAATTTCATCTATAATCAGAATTTCCTCTTTAGTTAGAATTTCATTCTTTGTTCGAATTTTCTGTATAATTAGAATTTCATCTTCAGTAAGAATTTCTTCATTCATTTCCTCATTAATTAGAATTTCCTCTTTACTTTGAATTCTCTCTTTAATCTGAATTTCCTCTTTTGGAAAGAATGAATTAAGATTTGGAAAAGAGCCCGTGGAGCTTAGATTTGATGCGAGGTTGGCTAGTGGTGTTCCCATAAACTTGTAAGAATCAAGAAACCGAATACGAGTTATAGGTTTTGTGAATATCATTTTTGTAAATGAAATATACTTTTGACTTGTGTTTGTTATGGCAGAAATATTCCCTGGTGTTTTTGAAAGTTCATTTATAAATAGATGTGTATCATAGTTGGTGCTGTTGTGAAGAAAGACTTGAATAAAAGAAGGTAATTTATAATTAAGATTACAACAGGAATGAGCGGGACCTCTATATTTACCAGTAAGATGACAATGGCTCCTCAATTTAGACCCTAACTTTAGGCTCCTCAATTTCCTCCCCACAAATATGACAGATATTGTTCTTTCTAAATTCTAATTTTTCTTCTATGGTTAATTTCATCGGTTCATTTGTTTCTTTCATTAATTTAGTTAGTCTTATACAATTTTTTTATATTATACAAGTCTTATACAATTACAATTATACAAGTCTTATACAATTCCTTTTCTAATCGTTTTACAAACTCTTGTGAAGCATTTTTTCCATTATACTGTTCAAGTTTATTATACTTTTCTCCAACAGATGATTTGATATAATAACAGAAACCACAAGGAATATGTTTTTGATATTTATTTGTATATGGTTCTTTTGGATTAGGAGAAGCAGTATTTATCTTTTTAAGGATACATTCAAAATCAGCGTATATCACAAATGGGTGCATGATAGATTTATTATAATCTTCAAAAGAAATCTTTTCACCAGGTTTAGGCATTTTAATTACAGCTGATTTATGATTACTACAATATTTTGAATGTTGTTCTAATCGTTCTTTTGTATGAAATGAATTAAGACATCGCTTACAAGGATATATTTTGTTTGCTGTTCTGAATACCTGAGAAGAGATTAATCTTGATAAATTATTGATGTATGTGTAATGTGAATTCTTTCCAACACTAAAATATAAAAGATCAATGTGTGTTTCTTCATTTTTATAGTTGTTTGAAATTTTTAATATTTGAACTTTGTTTGTATCCGTTCATCCATATACATTAATAGAAAGATTATTCTTTTTCTCAAATTTAGGAATATCTGTTAGTGGCATTGGGAAATTAAAATCTTTAATGTCCAAGGTATTCTCATATTTCATATATTGTTTTACTCTTTCTGAATTACATTTTGGTGGATGTTAGTGAGCAAGAACAGACCAGAGAAAACATTTATTATCATTATTCTTAATATTAACAACTGCCTTCTTTCGTTTTATTTCTTTTGGTAATTCAATATAAGAAGAAGCTTTAAGAGGGTTTGATTTTAGAATGTGTATATCTAAAAAGATGATTTTTTAAATATTGAATCCACTTCCTACCACTGTATTATGAACATCCTCCTCTTGTCTTGATAGTTCTTCATAAACCCCACTATTCAAAAAATCTTGAAATGATGTTATAAAATGAAGATCTGTTCTCATATAAGGAGTTTGTTCTTCATCTTGCCTTTTCATATTCATTTTCACTCCCATATAAAACTTTAAAGTTTTCATTTCTTTTAATGTCTTTTTAATAAATTTTTCAACATCAGGTTTCACTATTTCAATTGATTCAACTATTGATGATGGACCGGGTTCTCCAAATTGAAAAATCCTTATTTTTATATGCCCTTTAAATGCCCCATCAGTGTTTTCAATATAATAGTCTCCCTTTACTTTAAACTTATTTTTCTTGTGTTTTTGTGATTGAAGATGTCTATTATAACTACTCTTCAAAACATCCTTTGAGCAGGTATCACAATGTTTTCTTTCCAACTCAAGAGGAGATATTTTATGAAATAGATTAAATGTGTGTTTGTTGGTTCGGAGGTGTTTTCTATAATGTTTATATTCGTGATTACAAACATCGCAGTATGTTGTATTCACCATATTTATATAATAAAACTTTGCTTAAACTAAAATTTTCTTGATGAAAATTTCGTTTATTTTACAGGTGAATCTGTGCTTAAACTAAAATTTTCTTGACGAAAATTTCGTTTATTTTACAGGTGAATCTGTGCTTAAACTAAAATTTTCTTGATGAAAATTTCGTTTATTTTACAGGTGAATCTGTGCTTAAACTAAAATTTTCTTGATGAAAATTTCGTTTATTTTACAGGTGAATCTGTGCTTAAACTAAAATTTTCTTGATGAAAATTTCGTTTATTTTACAGGTGAATCTGTGCTTAAACTAAAATTTTCTTGATGAAAATTTCGTTTATTTTACAGGTGAATCTGTGCTTAAACTAAAATTTTCTTGATGAAAATTTCGTTTATTTTACAGGTGAATCTGTGCTTAAACTAAAATTTTCTTGATGAAAATTTCGTTTATTTTACAGGTGAATCTGTGCTTAAACTAAAATTTTCTTGATGAAAATTTCGTTTATTTTACAGGTGAATCTGTGCTTAAACTAAAATTTTCTTGATGAAAATTTCGTTTAGTTTTACAGGTGAATCTGTGCTTAAACTAAAATTTTCTTGATGAAAATTTCGTTTATTTTACAGGTGAATCTGTGCTTAAAACCATTTTATCCTCCAACTTTTTCACTTAATAAATACAATGTTTCAAGACACAAAAGACAAGTTTCAATCAATCTCTTCATTTGTTAAAGATGCTGAGAAATATGTCAAGGATGTAAAATTGAACAAAGATAAATATAACAACTATTGGATAAAAACAATTATGGTGGATATGATGAGTTCTTCAATTTACTTCAGTGGAAGGGCTTTTAGTATACCTGGAAGAACATCAATTAAGGTATCTCTCACAAAAGTTTCTCCTCTCCTTCTGGCAATATATTCAAAACTAGAAAAAGCAATGAAACAAGAAAAGGTATCAAAAAATAAAAACCTTATGGATGAAGCTTTAGAAAGAAAAGATAAGACCATCTGTAATATGCAAGGAGAAATTTGTATTTTTTTCAACAACCCTAAAGATATAAATCCTGATGAAATAAAGGATGTTAATATATCAGGTGAAATGACATTTCATTCAATTGTAGTTAAGGATCATTTTAAAATTACCTTTAATATAAAAAATGTAGCAGTTGAATCTGTTAATGAAAAAATGTATATCGATATCGATGGTAATGTTTTTTCTACTAATTAAATGAGTCAATATTCAACTGAAGATTTTGAAGATTATGAGAGTGATTATGATACCGAGAGTTTGCATTCAAACGATAGTTATGACACCGAGAGTTTGTGTTCAAATGATAGTTATAAAAGTATAGATGATTCTGAAAGTATCGAAGATGAATTTCAGTTGAAGTAAAGTTTTACTTTATAAATATGAATAGTTTACTCGATTTTGAGCCTCTTGAATTCCATGATTCTCCATATGACAAATTTGAGAATTGTCCTGCGTGTGAAAGACGGGGATTAAACACAGAGTCAAAAGCCTATAAACAATGTATATTCTGTGATTATCTTCTAATTAATGATAATCAAAAATATAAAAAGGAAAATAATTCTTTTAGATTTACACCAAAAATGAATTACTTTACAAGATTGATTAGAGAAATGAATGTAAAGTACGAGGGTGATAACACACCTTTCCTTACAAGGGAAGAAACTGAACGTATTAGAGAAATGTTCAAAGGATTGTTGTTATATATTATTCATGGATGTGATTTTCAGGGAAATATCAACACAAGATATTGCATAAATAAAATAATGGATTATCTTGAAATTAAACCTGAACTTAGGATAAAATATAGAATTTCGAAAAAAGCCAATAATAAATTAAATAACCTGTTTTCCAAATATATAAATGAATGATTTTTTACCCATTTGGGAAAATAAGATAAAATTTGACAACCATAAAAATCTCCCAAATTCATTAACATGCCTCATAGTTGGTTCAAGTGGATGTGGAAAAACCTGCTTACTTTTAAAGATGCTCCTCACTCCCAACTTTTTAGATTATGATAATTTAATAATTTTCACAAAGTCGAGTTTTCAACCAGAGTATCAACTACTCTCACAAGGTTTTAATGCTGGTCTTCAAAAAGAAGATATAATCGGTTTATTTAAACGTCAAAAAAACCTAAATGATTATAACATTGAAGATATAATTCAACTATTTTGTGATACACAGAGATGTAAAAAGAAATCAAAACCGATAACTTGTATTCTGAGTGATAATACGGATGATATACCGTCTCCCCAAGATTTGGATAAATCCAAAAAGAACCTCGTTATCTTTGATGATTGTGTTAATGAGAGAAACCAAACGGTAATGGACAGCTACTACACAAGAGGGAGACATTCTTCTTGTAATTGTATTTATCTTAGTCAATCGTACTTTCAACTTCCTCGTCGTTCCATCAGAAACAATGCTAATACTTTTATTTTATTCAAGTTAAATTCAATAGATATAAACAATTTTTGGAGAGACAATTGTTCTACATTATGTAGTAAAAAGGAATTTGGGGATTACATGAAACACACGACTGAAAAATATAAATATATTGTTGTGAAACAAGATGAGATATTAAATGATATTTTTCAATAAATAAATGGATGCGAAAGAAAGAGCAAGAAGATTTAGGGAACATCAAGAGTTGGTTTCAAAAGTTGTAAAACAACAGGAAGACATAAAGAAGAAATGCAGACAGAAACTAACGGGTGAAGAAGCATTTGAAAGAAAACAAGAGAAATTTTTTAAACCACTTTTAAAAACTTCCCAAGAAAAAATGAAAGATGTTTCCACAGTTCCCACAGTAGAATATACTCCCAGAAAGCTCCAAATGTTAAAAGATTTCAGTCAAATGACGGAGGAAGAATTAGAGCATTTAGGAGAATTAGAATATGATGATGAAGGTTTATTTCAACAACTGGAAGAGATTAATCAACCCCCTGATTATATTGTGAATGCTGTTCAAAACAATGAATATTCAGCGGATTCAAAAACCAAAGCAGGACTCATTCCAACAGAACAACCAGCAATATTTCATCTTCTTCAAGAAAAGGCATTGATATTTAATGATGAATTAAGGTTCTTGGGTTCTGCTCAACCCCCTGTTAAACTAACTCCGAGATTAATGTTTCTTCTCACAAAAGATGGAAGACAAGGTTCAACTGTGAGGGATGAATCAAAGTATATTGATAAACCATTGGATATGGAAAATAATGATGATAGAGTATATATTGATCTGCTGAACACTCTAAATTATAAGGTTATTCTTTCTGGTAAAAGTAGGAAGAATGAGAAGGAGAAACACATTATTCAGGCTTTAAGTATCCTTGGTTCAGGTGGTAGTTTTCTTCCAAATGACCCATCGCAATTAGTTAATAGACTGTTATTGTTGTTAGGCAGTAAGAAGGCTGGAAATAATTGTTTTAATGAAGCATCAGCCATTTTAGACCAGTTGATGAACATGAAAATAATTAATAAATCTCAATATAAAGACATTTTATCTCATATTAAATAAGATGAGAAGCACAATCCTTAGTTTCAATTTCACAACAAGCGACCACACATCTTCATTCCCATACCCACTACAACTTGACACAACAAAAGAATATGAGGCATCTTTATTGTCCATGGAAACTTATAATACCTTATTTAATATAACCAAGAAAAATGACAAGTTTAGTTATAATCCGGGAAGTGGATACAAAATGATAACAGTCTCACCCGGAGCATATGAGATTTCTCAAATATCTTCCGAAATTGCTCGTCTTATAAAAGAACAGGGTGATGAACCAAAAAATATTGTTATAAACATTCAAAAACATACTTCAAAATCAACGATTAAAGTTAAAAATAACTACAAGGTTGATTTCACAATTGATAATTCATTTAGAGAGTTATTGGGTTTCTCCTAAAAAAAGATTGAAACTAATGGGACGTTTTACAGTGATAATGTCATTCAAATATCCTCAGGAATAAATTCGGTGTTAATTCACTGTGATTTGATTGATGGTGCTTATAATGATGGAAAAAAAACAAATACAATATTTTCATTCAGCGCATACTCAACCTCAATTGGTTATAAATTCAATATGGAACCCAAAAATTTGGTTTATCTACCTGTGTCAGGAAAAACCATACACAGAGTAAATTTTAGGATAACCGACCAAGATAATCGTGTGATTTCTTTTAATGGAGAAGTTATATCCATCAGAATTCACCTACGTGAAGTTTTCCAATAAATAAATACGATGGTTATTGTGAGGAAACATGAGTTGGGAAAATATAAAATAATTACAGGGGATGGGATGTTCCTTTCCCCATACTACAAGGGTGAAGGTATGTATCTTGGTAGAGGATACTATAAACCTAAGAGACAAAGGGGTGTTGGACATCAATTTAGAGGAGATGGGATAATTGATACTCTCATGGGTATTGGTTCAACTATTCTTAAACATAAAGATCTAATTGGTTCAACTGCTTCTGCTGTGGGAAATGTAGCAGGTGCTGTAAAGAGTATAAAAGATGCTCAGAAGGAATCTCATAAATTACAAGCAATAAAAGAAATTAAGAAAGGCAAAACTCAGTTGTCCCCCCAAGAACGACAGAAAATAATTCAAATACTTGGATCAGGGTTTCAAAAGTTTTAACATATTTTTTTCCTAAATAAATACAAGTATGGAAGCAATTGATAGTATCTATGATTTGGATGATACTATTATTATCTCAAACTCCACTAAAAAAGAAGATTACTTCAAGGTAAATGCAATAACTGGAACAGACTGGAATACGAATGGTACAAAAAGTTTTGAAATAAATAATCAACAAACCTATTTGAATCTCTCCGAAAGTTTCTTGTTGTGTAAATTTAAATTCACTAAGGCTGGGAATAACACAAACGCTACACTTGTAAATGATTTCTTCTGGAAAATGTTTGATAGTGTGCGTTTGTATATTGGAACACAAGAAGTTGAAGCGGTTGATTATGTCTCTGCTGTATCTGAAATGATGAAATTTACACTCTATACATTCAGTGATAGAATGAGAAAGGGGTCTGTCGAAGGTTTTATTCCTGATATGTCAACGGGAACAAACACAGACCCTGGATAGACTCAAAGGAAAGGAATGTATAATGATGATACAAAAGCAGAAAATAGTTTTACTGTGGCAGTTCCTCTTAAAGGTATATTTGGATTTTGTGATCATGATAAAGTTCTGTATGGTCTTAAAATTAGATTTCAACTACAAAGGAATGATAATGAAAATCGATTGCTTTTTGGTGTTGCTAGTGCTTTTGGTGATCAGAATAAATTTGTAATTGAGGAAATGAGTTGGTATATCAGTGAATATACTCCTAATCTTAAAACAGAAGAGATGTTGAATCGAAGACTTAACTCAAAGAAACCACTCAGTGTATCATACCTCAAAAGAAGATGTCAACACATTAAACTCAACCAAACTACTTACACGTGGAATTTGGGTGTTCTGGAAGGAAAGCCACGATATCTGTGGATGATTTTTAAAAAGCCAGATGGTGATACTGCGACTGATAAGAATAATGCATTGAGTGATAATGCTAAGGTGAAACAACTTCGCGTTTCTCTAGATGGAACATTTTATCCACGAGATAGATTGGAAATTAATTGGGAAAAAAATGATTTTGCTGAAGCATACAAGTCTTACCAAAAGGTGTGTGAAAGTAATGGAAATAAAGAACCTATTTTGGATATGGCAGCATTTAAAAGTTTGTATACAATCTATGCGTTTGACCTGAGTGCTCAAAAGGAAACTATAAAGTCTAATCGAGTGGATACTTCCCTATACATTGAAAGAGGAGAGAGTGAAGAAGTTGATACATATTGTTTGCTTTTGGAAGAAACAGAATTGCAGATTAATACAGATAATGGTGTGATGATTAGTGTCACATAATTTTTTGTTAAATAAATGAGTGGCAAAGTACCAACTGGGGTATATGTTAATCAAATCAATCTTCATAAATTATCATCTTGTGTTCAAAATCAAAAGCCTTGTACGATTAACGTTAATACAATTCAGAGAAAAGGAGCAGTAAGAATTGATGTTTTGCTCACAAGAGAACAGGTTAAAATCTTGAATGGCACTGGCTCACTTAAAATTAAAATGACAAAACCAATGTTGAAAAAATATTCAATAAGAGAGACGAGTGGAGGATTTCTCCCATTTCTAATTCCTTTATTTGCTGGTTTAAGTGCGGTTGGAGCATTGACGGGTGGTATTTCAACAGCGGTGAAAACTGCCAACGAAAGGAAGGCTCAACTCCAGGCTCAAAAAGAATTGGAAAGACATAACAAAGAGTTGGAGAAACAAATTAGTGGAAGTGGTGTAATTGTAGATTTTGCTGAAAAACTTGAAGGTCTGCCTGATAAAGCGAGATTGTTAGTTGGAGATATGCTTTCTTCTATAGTACAAGCAGGTGTAAAATTAACGAAAAGAGGTAATGGATTATATCTTTCTAATAAATAAATGAGCATTGATGAGTGGTTGAAAGAATTTGGAAAGAATACAACATCAAATTTACAACTTGTTAAATATTGTAAGAAATTAAAAATTCATAATGTGGTTATTTGTATGAGAGATGAATTAACAAATGTGCCGAAACATACAAAGAATATTATTATGAACTTAGAAGATAATAATGGGAACGGTTCTCATTGGGTTTGTATTTTTAATAGTCAAGACAAATATTATTTTGATAGTTTTGGTCTTCCGCCACCTGTTGAAGTCATAAAATTCTTACAGAATGGTGTTTATCAAACATTTCAAGTCCAAGAATTAAATTCCAAGTGTTGTGGTCAATTATGCCTATATGTGTTATTTCAACTCAACAAAAATAAAAAATTTTATGATATTATTTTTAATCTAATATAAATGACTTATGTTGGTAAAGATGGTTCTATCTTTGGTGTATCTCAAGAACTGGATATTGATTTATCAAATTATTACACAAAGGCACAGGCTGAACGACATAAATATAATATAACCAAAAATATTAACATGAAAAATGCTTATGAATTAAAAAATTATCCAACCCCAACTGAAGCGAATGACTTGGTGAGATTAAGTGATTTATCACAATATATATACTTAAATAAAACGGCTGTGTATTCCAAAGATACAGAAGTGTTTATATTATCTCCAGGTCATACAGAATTCACAGTTCGAATTAAAATAATTTTTTATAAAAAAGGGCGTATTGTTTGTATGAGAATAGAACAATGGGGTATGATATGAATGATTTAGGGTATAATTGGTCATTTAAAATTAACCTCGAAGACCTGGAACAATTAAATCAGTCTCGTAAGGAAGAATATTATCCACTTGGTATCGAGAATGAGTTTTGTGGGGCTACGATTAGTAAACAACAAATAATAGAATTTAATAAGGGTAAATATAATAATGGTTTTGCCCTTGTTTATCTCATGAAAACAGAAAAAACAGGATTATATATAATAAGTAAGGAAATACAAAATGATTTATCTATGGGAAGATGGGGAGGTGTTTCGTGCCATAATATTATTCTAACATATATTTCTAATACATAAATGACAGCAAGAAGGCTTCAAGAAAATTATCATTTCTGTGTTCAAGCATACCTTCAAGAAAAGGGTATTCGGTATTTTAATAAATATGTTCTACAACATAAGAATGAGGTATTTTCAATAAAAGATTGGCATTATGCTGATGTTGATAAACCGACAACTTTAGATTTAATCAGAATGTTAAATAATGAAAAAATTATAAAGTTAAGAAAAGGTAAGGCTCTTTTAGAAATTCAAAAGAAATTTTATTGGTTTCCTGTTGTAAAAAAAATTATTTTGGATACAGGAATAACAAGAAATCCTGATGAATATATGTATAATATTCTATGGGGTGTAAGCGATTCAAGGATAGTAAGGGATGAGGAAGGAGTTGAAGAAGAGAGGGAAGAGGAGGAAAAGGAGAAGAGAGAGAAGGAGGAGAGGGAGAAGAAAGAGAAGGAGGAAAAGGAGAAGAGAGAGAAGGAGGAGAGGGAGGAAAGAGAGAAGCGAGAGAGGGAGGAAAGAGAGAAGAGAGAGAGGGAGGAAAGAGAGAAGAGAGAGAGGGAGGAAAGAGAGAAGAGAGAGAGGGATGAAAGGGAGAAGAGAGAGAAGAGAGTGAGGGAGGAAAGAGAGAAGAGAAAGAGGGAGGAGAGGGAGGAAAGAGAGAGAATGAATAAATATCAAAATATGGAAACCAGTGAGATTAAAAAAAGATTAAGGGTATTACAGAAAATAACTCAACCCACCGAGGAGGAAAACAAAGAATTGGCAAGTCTATTTGCAATACTTTCGACAAGACTATTGACATCGACAAGATATGGATTTTAATTCAAGTTTTTCATTTTTTTTTTTCTTCAATAAATGGAGGAGAGAGTGAAGGCATTTCTAAGGATTCTTTATGTTTTAAAAATTAAGATTCAAATGTGCATGTTGGAAACTAAAAAGGTTTTTGCACTCTGCAGGAATTTTTCTCATAAATAAATGAGTTATTGTCTCAAATGTAAAAAGAAAACTAATACTAAAAATATTTCATATATTAAAAGTAAAAATAACAGGGTTATACAAAAAGGTATATGTTCGGTGTGTGGTTCAAAAAAAAATCAATTTATCTCCAAACACAAACTCGGAGGAGATATACAAAAGTTTTTATCAGGAAGTAAATTTACAACTACTGGAATACCAGGGGAATTACATCTTCCAGGGTATTCTTTCTGTGGTCCAGGCACAAACTTGGATAAAAGATTAGATGAGGCAGACAATCCTAAATCCTGGAGTAAGCCTATCAATAGAGTTGATGAAGTGTGCATGAGACACGATATTGATTATGGGAATACCACAACGTTGGAAGAAAAGCATGAAGCCGATAGAGAAATGTTGTATAATTTATCTCTGATACAAAATCCAACCTTGAGAGAAAAAGTTGATCGGTTCATTGTGAAGAAGATGATCAGTGCTAAATTGAAACTTGGACTTGGAAATTCAAAAAACTTATAGGCTCTAATGATTCCATTAAGACTGAAGAGCAATTAGCTGATGAATTACATAAACCAATATTCACAAAGTTTCAGAGATGGAAAGTTTATTCCAAGGAAGTTGATTATATCTGGTCTGCTGATTTGATTTAACTCAATAATGATAAGGGGTACAAGTATGCTTTAACCGTTATTGATTTGAGGAGTAGATATGCGTGGGTTGTCCCTTTAAAAAACAAAACAGGTAATACTCTTGTGTTAGCTTTTCAAGAGATATTTAATAAAAGTAAGAGAAAACCTAAAAAATTGTGGACTGATGAGGGTGGAGAGTTTTATAACAAGACATTTATGAATTTTCTAAAAAATAACAGTATTACATTATACAGTACCTTTAATGAAGGGAAGGCAGTTGTTGTTGAACGTTTTAATCGTACCTTAAAAGAGAGACTATATAAAAAATTCACACAACTCGGTTCACAACAATGGTCATCTTTTATTCAGGATATTGTGGATAAGTATAATGACACGATTCACACGTCAACAAATATGAGACCATCAGAAACATTTACAAAATTAAAATATGAAAAAGAGATTAATGTCAGAAAACCTAAGTTCAAAGTTGGTGATATTGTAAGAATATATAGGTGGAAATCTCATTTTGAAAAAGGTTATATGAAAAGATGGACCAACGAGCTTTTTAAAATTGTTGATGTAATAGATACGGTTCCTTGGACTTATAAGATATATGATTTGGAAGGGGAAGAGATTTTAGGTTCATTTTATTCACAGGAATTACAAAAGACAAAGATAAATTGAAATTTTTTGACTCCGCCCCTTTTTATCTCCACCCACACAAACCCCACACAAACCCCACCACACACCCCCTCACAAGCTCCAATAAATTGAAAATTTTTGACTCCGCCCCTTTTTGACTCCGCCCACACACGCCCCTCCCACCGAAGCCCCGCCCACACAAACCCCACACAAACCCCACACAAGCTCCACACAAGCTCCACACAAAAACTCCACACAAGCTCCACACACACAAACCCCACACAAGCTCCACCCATATTCATCATATTCACATAATTAGTGATTAGTTAATTAGTTCCCCACACACACAACATGTTTATTTAATTTAAAAATTATCCACCCATCCACACAAGCTCCACTCATCCACCCATCCCCCATCTCTCCACCCATCCAATTATCCACACAAACCTCATCCACATAAGCCTCATCCACATTCACCCCTCCCACACAAGCTCCACCCACATAAACCCCTGCCCACATAAACCCTGCCCACATAAACCCCTCCCACATAAGCCCTGCCTACACAAGCTCCACACAAAAACTCCACACACATAAACCCTGTCCACATAAACCCCTCCCACACAAGCTCCACCCACATAAACCCCGCCCACACAAGCCCCACCCACACAAGCCACACCCACACAAGCCCCACCCACACACACCCCGCCCACACAAGCCCCTCCCACACACACCCCACCCACACAAGCCCCACCGAAGCCCCGCCCACACAAGCCCCGCCCACACAAGCCCCGCCCACACAAGCCCCACCCCCTCATCCCACCTGTGCGCCCCACCTTTGACCCACCACCTCCCTCATCCCACCCCCACCCTTCCCCACACACACACATGGGGAGGGGAGGGATGGGATGAGGGGGTGATGGGTCATTGGGGGAGCGCACCTACCCCCCCTCCCCCCTCCCCCCCCACCCCTTCCCTCTCGTTCATGTCTTGATTCTTTTTTTGTAATTCAGAATCAAGTAATTGTAAACAAATCAAATATAATTTATTAATATTGAAAATATTAAATATTCATTTGCGAGAATGTATAATCTTCAGATGTCTTGTGATTTCGAAACTCAGACACCAGATTCTGTTTTGAAACAAAAAGTGGATAATAATTAGGTTTTATAAAGATAATTACATGGTAATATGAGTAAGCCTCGTTGACCACTGAATTAACACACCAGGAGCCTGTCATCCTTTCAAGGTCAATAAAATGGATTCCAGTGTACTGACAAAACCACGTCCAAACTAATGATGCAACCAACATAAGACGACATTCTAAAGAGAGAGTGATAGTAATAATAATTCAGAAATATTTACCTCCAGAAAATCATGTGTTGTACAAGATTGCTTCAACAGCTGATGTTGTGCGATAGTGCTGAAAAAAAAAATAATAATAAGTCAAGGGTATAGATGAAGAGACAGACAGAGAGAGATACAAACAGACAGGGAAAGCAACACACACACACACACACACACACACACACACACACACACACACACACACACACACACACGCACACACACACACATAGACACACACACACGTGTCTCACCATTGGTTTAATTCATTCGAGATCAGAGACCAGTCATTATAAATCATTGACCTCTTCAATAAGAGCAGAGAGAGGTAGGTAGAAAGACAGACAGAGAGAGAGAGAGACACACACACACATGTGTCTCACCATTGGTTTAATTCCTTCGAGATGAGAGGACGTGATAAGACTTCGTACCACTCATTGTAAATGTCTTTCAAATCTCTTCTAAAATCATTGATCTCTTCAATAGGAGTATTAATTTCATGCACCACGTCATGATATGTAAACTCAATTTCTTCCAATGGCCTGTCAGGGAAAAAAAAAAAATATATATATATATATATATATATATATATATATATATATATATATATATATATATATATATATATATATATATATCAGAATTATCATGATTTAATTAATAATCATTTGCTTCATCGTTCAAAGAGAAAACCATACACAAACTTACCAACTCTGTAGTGAGCTGTTGTCTTCATCGGAAGAAAGATCGCCCATGTCTCAGTTGTAAAAATGAAAATCCCGTCTGGCAGAAACTTTGTCTGGCGAATCACTTATAAAGCAACGATGAGGAGATTGCTTAATCATTGGGTGTGGCCACAGGAAATGACAGCTTGGAAAATAACTGGGAGATATATTCTCAAATTGTATGAATCATTTACAAAACATACTTAAAATGGTTTTGATTCAAATGTTTTCAGTTCGTGTTCTGAGATAAAATATAAACACGAGACCTTGTCTCACAGAATAGTTCCTATTTTTTCACAGCATGACAGTCCAAAACCACTTCCTCATTCACACAGCACGACCGTGTCAAAAAAAAAACACTTCCTCATTTTCATGGCATGAACTGAAAACATTTGAAACAAAACTTTTTTTATGGCGTGGTTTATGTACAAAAATGATTTGCAACTCGGGCGGTGGCCAGATGAGATCATTAAGAGAAGTTTATCATTTCGTAATGGCACAAAAGGGGTATAAATATAAGGTCTTAAAAGGTCTTATATCTTAAAGATTTAAAGAAAGGTTTAAGAGGTCTTAAAAAATATAAAGATTCAAATGTTTTGTTTTTCAATATTTTAGATGGGGATTATTGTGCAAAGAAAATTAAACTATTGAAGGAATTTGAGAATGAACAAATGTTTATAGGTTCAATGAGTGAGCTAAACAATATGCATTGGTTATTTGATAAAGAGTGCCCCGAGGCTTAGACGTTTCAGATATTTCTTTAGAATCACCTTTAACAAATCTTTATCTTGTTGTATGGGTTATTTGATAAAGAGTGTCCCGGGGCTTAGACGTTTCAGATATTTCTTTGGAATCACCTTTAACAAATATTTATCTTGTTGTATGGGTTATTTGATAAAGAGTGTCCCGGGGCTTAGACGTTTCAGATATTTCTTTAGAATCACCTTTAACAAATCTTTATCTTGTTGTATGGGTTATTTGAATAGAGAGCCCCTAGGTTAAAAGGGGAGACAAATAAATATACCTTGGGCTAAAAAGGGGATTTATTTTTTTAGGGGAAAAAAAAGAAAAATTTCATGGCTGAAAATCCCCCATTCATTTACATGGGGAAAAGTGAGCCAGAACCAGTATTCTTTCCCTACTAACCTCCATTCTCACACGTCATTTCTGAACCACATTTTCAAACCACTTCACCTCACTCGTACTTCGACCGAATAATCGCCATTCCAGCGTTGCAATTGTTGTAACCATCGCCGTTCCGGAATCTCAGTCATCGCGGCATCACAGAGGCCAGCGCTCTCACCCCCACGCTCCGGGGACGAATCTCAGCGGCTGGATCGCAGTGTACCACAGTCACTCATTGTTGTGTACTGAAAAGCGGTTGTGATTGGAGACACAATCCAGAGACAATAGAAACCTCCCAACGGAGTAGTTTGAAGAGTTCATGTGCAGTTTGAGCACAATCCAGTTCAAGAGAAGACAGCAGTGCAAGTATGATGCAGAGTAGGACAGTGCTGAGGGATGAGTTCTGAGTCCAGATCCTGAGGGAGTTGCCATCCTGAGTAAAGGAAATCTGGCCAGGTTGACCGGGCTTCCTGAGCACCAGGCAGAACGAGAAGGCACTCAGTGAGGCGCTCCAAGCAGAACACAAAGGTGCCAAGGGAAGCGCTCAGCAAAACGACAAGTGGAAAGCGAGACACTCCAAGTGGAACACAAAGGTGTCAAGCGAAGCGCTCCTCAAAGCGACAAGCAGGACGTGTACTGATCAAGTCACAGTCGAACTGACTCTCTCGCACGTCTTCACACACACCACCATATACCCTTGCATCTTCTTGTGCTTAAACCTCATTGACTCGCACTGTTGTGTAGCATCAACTCGAGTCCAAACTATTCTTTTCAGAGCTAGCATTACCTGATACCGCATGACAGTGCACCTCACACTCACTTGCATATACAGTTCGTTGGGACCCACATGGGCCAGCCGGTGAGAAAGGGATCGCCAATATGCCCCGACTCTTCTTCTTCTTCTTCCTCATTCTGTTGCTTTTCTTGTCAAATTTCCCAGATGGATGAGGCACCAATGCTGTGTGTAGCGATATGGCCAAATGCGTGACGGGTTCTTTTGAGTGCTCGGGCTAAGACTGGTTCTTGTGTGACACTGCAATGTCCTATAAATACATGCCTTTCACCAAAAATTATTTCGACACTTGGTTGGTTGGTTCGACATAGTATGTCATTAGTAGACGGGAGGTAGTTCCCCACTGATTCGCTATGGTCAGACGAGCCAAAGTCTGTTTCGGTTCCGCTTGGCCGTGCCTAATTAAGATAAGAGTGGGGCGTCTAAAGCACAGTTCCCAAACTGGGATAACTAAATCACCAGGAAGGTTATGCGAGATTGGGGTGCGGGGACCCTACCAGATTTAGTCGCTTCGGACAGATCCGTGGTTGCTTAGCAATCCGTGTGTTTCGGAGTTATTTGTGGCTCAAAGGTTGGGAAGCAGTCTGAGAGAGGACACTCATGACCCAGCCGACAACCAAAACAATATTAATATTTTTACAAAACAATATTAATATTAATACAGTAATATCCTCCATCCTCAAGGGTTTCCCCCCCCCCAACATGGACAAATGCCATGTTGAGGTGTAGAAATAGCTTATCAAGGCGTTCCATGGGCCACCACTCCCGGAAATGAAACTTATTATAAACCACAAACACAGAAGATTACCATTTTAAAGAGCCGTTGCTACTGTTTTAACACTAAACTGAAAGGGAGGAAACCCGATAAGACGTAATATGCTTAATCAGAGAAGAACGGACCACGGCATAGGTCAGGTCAGGTATGGGAGCATGTGCCAGAACAGCACGTCGCTGCGTCCACTTTCCGCCGGTACTCCAGGGGCCTCCGTCTGGCCATCCCCCAGGCAGATGCCAGGCCCATCCCCATCTCCTTGAGATGATGGTCAACCTGTTGCAACCATGAGGCACATGGTCGACCCACTGGCCTCCTCCACTCATGAGACTCCCTCGCTGAGAGAATCTGGTGAGCAGGATCAGAGTCAGGAAAACGAGCCACATGTCCATACAGCCGCAACTGACGCTCACGGACTATGCAGGTAACAAATCTCATCCGAGTCTCTCTCAGCAACCGCTCGTTGGACACAAAATCCGACCAGCGATAGCCAAGGATTCTCCGAAGAGACCTGGTACCAAAGGAATTAAGTCTCCATCTCAGATCCTTGGTCAGAGTCCAAGTCTCGCACCCATAGAGCAAGACTGGAAGTACTAAGGACCTGAAGACTCGGACTTTCGTCCTCCCGCACAGGTACCGGCAGCGCCACACCCCATGATCCAGTGAATCCATGACTCCCCAGGCCCGACCCAGACGTCTATTGACCTCTGACTCGCAGCCAGCAGAGACATGAATATCACTGCCAAGGTAAGTGAATCTCTCCACGACCTCAACATCCTCACCACAAACAGACACAGACAGGACAGCAGCATCCAAGATGTCACCGAAAGCCTGGATCTTAGTTTTGACCCAAGAAACCCGTAATCCCAACGGCTCCGACTCCTCATTCAGCACCTCGAGGGCCCCCAAGAGGATGTCTAAAGTCTCCGCAAAGATGACTGCATCATCTGCAAAGTCAAGGTCCGAGATCTTGACATTCCCAAATGACGCACCGCAACTTGATCTCTCCGACATCCTCCCTAGAATCCAGTCCATACAAGTGCTGAAAAGTGTGGGGGCAAGTACACATCCCTGACGAACTCCAGTAACAACTGGAAATAAGTCAGAGATGGTACCACCACACTTCACGGCACTCTCAGTACCAGAGTAGAGTTCAGACATCAGATCAATCAGTTTTGGTGGCACCCCACGAAGACCAAGAATCCTCCAGAGGACATCCCGATTCACTGAATCGAACGCTTTACAGAGATCAACATAGGCTGCAAGCAGCCCCTGCCGAAACTCTTGTCTGCGTAATCACTCACGTAATTAACATCACTCACGGCATAGATCTACTGTAATCTATATACCTCACAGAGAACAATGCCATGACCCTTCTTGCCACTTCCAGAGTGAGTAGGTGTACTGGTATACACAAATGGGGTCCACAATTTTTTTCGGCACATGCTCCCACACCTGACCCTTCCCCCCCACTACACCCCCTTAGACCCCGATTTTCTTTTAATGTCATGAACAATGTTTGGTACATCATGGGTGATGAAGGTTGTGGTCAATTTTTATTGAAATTGTGTATGCATTTTGGGAGAAGATAGCAAACAATACTTTGGGGGGGGGCATCCCCCTTCCCCCCTTAGACCCAGATTTTTTTTTTTCTTATGTCATGAACAAACTTTGGTACATCATGGGTGATGAAGGTTGTGGTCAAGTTTCATCGGAATTGTGTATGTCGGTTCTGAAAAGAAAGCAAATATTTGTAGTTTCAGAGAAGTTGCAAATATTTATAGATCAGCTATCCCATCAGCTCCCCAGGACTGCGTTCCAGGTGAGTTAAATATCATACACCTGCACTATTTGTCGTTCTGCATTGCATCATGGTTAACAGCTGATTGATGATTAAATCATTCCATCACAAGCCGACGCCATCTGTGTTGTTTATAGTAACAGTAAAACAAAAATCGCCCCTCTCTCTGCAACAGTATTTAATAAAATAAATAAAAAAATCTGGAATTTTGAAGTGTTTCCATTTCATTGAGACATCTCGTGTGCACTGAATCTGTATATACATTGGACAGGGAAAGATGGCGTCCTGCTGGCTTCAATAACACCAATTATCCAGCCCATTGCATGCGCTCATGCTGCGCAGACGAGCGTTCGGAACCGCTGAGTCACGTGATGATCACGTGACAAGGACTCGGTTGGATCACGATTCTGGAATGTTGTATTTTTTTTTTTTTACTTGAGAACAGATTAACATCACGTGTGGCAAGTACAATCATTTGGACAAATTATGTGAACGGTAACTGGACAGCTTGACGGAAAGGGGGCGAAATTAATTTTTTTACACACGAGTGACACGAAGGATAAACAGGAAGTTATCGAAGAAACGCGTCAATAAACGTGACATCACGTGACGTCATCGCGTCGCTCCAGGGACTGAGACGAAAAACGGCATCGACAAGAGCAACGGCGTAAAGATGGCGGCGTCCTCCAGTTGTGGCACACAGCGCAATCGGAGCAGGGAAAAGAGAGAATGTTATAAATCAAAGTACAGTCGTTTCAGTGAAGGTGATTATAGACCGATCACGTCATTATTTATTGTGTTCGGTAATTCTTAGTTCCTGTGACAAGACCGCTCAGTGACGACTCGCCTTGTTTTCCACGTGGGCCTTGCTCCGCTGCGCTCGAATTGTGCTTTTCAATGTCCCGTTCCATCTCGCACAGTTTGTATTCCACCAGAACCTACAGCACATGAGGAGATGTGTGTGTGTGTGTATATATATATATATATATATATATATATATATATATATATATATATATATATATATATATATATATATATATATATATATACATTATATATTTAAGTTACTTTACTTCAATTGAAGACTTGGGTGCAAGAAGTACTTAAGTCACATTTTTGAAAAAAATGATCTGCCACCAGTACTATAATCTATAATGGTCAGAGCATCATGTTAAGGGGCTGTCACACCTTGACGATTTAGCCAGCGTATGCCGATTTATGAAAAAAAATTGTCTAAAACGCTGGCACACGTCGAATACGTTATGGGTACGTTTTGTGTTCGTTAGGTGCACACTGAAAAAACACTACCATAGGTCGTATTACGCTGGTTTAAAACGTTGTACTTTTTTGGTTGTCCAAAAAATTTTGCATGCTTGAAATTTTACAACGTACTCGGCGTTTGGCTCACACGTTCCGCTACGCTGGCCATAAGTTGTATTCACGTTATGCGATCGTTGACACACGTCAATTGTATGTTACTCATAAGTCGAAACACGTAGAGGTAACATTCGCGTACCCGAAACTTATTTCTAACCTATGAGTAACGTCTTGTAAGCACGCTGCACGAACGTTGTTCACACTTCGCAACACGCTACTTGAAAGTTCCTCATACGTCGAAACACATCAAAGTAATGTTTAGGGTACCCGTGACTTATTTATAACCTATGAATAACGTGCTTGGGAATTATTACGCTATGCATACGCTAGACTATCGTTGGGCATAGGTTGTGGACGACTAAAACACGATAAACAATCGTTGGTATAAGTTATCGAAGCGTTCTGTGTTCATTACTAGTACATTATGCATTTGTCAAAGTCGTTTTTAATACTTTAGAAAGTAAAACAAAGAAATATTTCATCGTGGGAATGAGGAAAAAAAAATTAGCCGACAAGAACATCGAACAATGGTGCAAAGTAGTCTCCTATTCGTGGACGATAAGAGGATCCATAATCGTTCACATACTACTACTGACATAGACATACTACTACTACCAATGCTACTACTACTATTACTATTGTCACGCACACCAACTACTGCTAATACTATTACTACTACTGATACGACTGGCATTGACATCGACTCAACATGGAGTCTGGCACAATGATGGGTTCCTCTTGTGAAGCCCATTTGTATATACCAATTCCCCTTAACGCTGCCAATACGCCATTATACGGTAGATGTAAGTTAGAAACACGTTCAGTAAGTGCTGTGGTCGTCCGGAAGACGTCAATCTAATTCGTCTACATAAGACAATGTGCGTTTGAGGTACGTTACACATAGGTTCATAGCATATTACTCAAAGGTTAGAAGCACGTTATACTTTGGTTCAAAGCATCCTACACGTACGTTAAACGCACGTTACTCATTGGTTCATAGCACGCTAGTCATTGGTTCAAGGCAAGTTACAAATTGGTTCAATGCACGTTACTCATAGGTTTCAAGCACGTTAAACATAGGTTCAGAGCACGCTACTCATAGGTTAAATGGATGTTACCCATTGGTTGAAAATTAGGTTGCGGGTTTGTTAAATATTACCTTGACGTGTTTCGACTTATGAGTAACCTACAAGTAACGTGTGTCCGTCGTGTGGAAACGATCGCGGAGCGTGCCAGGAACAAATGACAACTCATGCGGAACGTGTTAGCCATACGCCGAGTACGACGTAAAATTTTCAGCATGCTTGAATTTTCACGACGTATTACACGAACCACGTAATATGACAGCGTACTTCATTGTTTTCCAGCCTACTCTTAACGTATACACAACTTACTTAGACTGTATTTGACGTGCGCCTAGCGTTTTAGACACATTTTTCATAGGCCGGCATACGCTGGCAAAATCGTCAAGGTGTGACTGCGATGTTGACACTTCAAATTCTCAGGCGGTTATGATTTAAATCGGCGTCCGGCAGGTTCTGAACAGGCTACGCCACGAGTTCGCCGGCGATACGTTTAGTGCGCTATGCATAAGTTAAACTACCGTTGGGCATAGGTTGTGAACGCCGACAACAGGCTAAGCATTCGTTGGTCAAAGTTATCAATAACACAACGAAACGTTCTGTGCCCGTTACTAATATGTTATGCATACGACCAACACATTATGAATACGCTCAAAACCTTTAAAAAACATCAAAATTTTAGCGTACGCCAACGTTTTACATACATTTTTATACGTTGCCATTGCTGGTTCAAACGTCAAGGTGTGACAGAGCCCTAAGCCTGGTGTTGGCTTCGTGGTTAGGGTGGCGGCTTGGGATCCTCGGGTCCTGAGTTCAAGGCCACTGAATTAATATACACCAGGAGGTTGACTCGGCCTGTTATCCTTCCGAGGTCGGCAAAATGAGTACCAGTGTACTGGTAAGGGGGACGTTGGATCAGCGGCATAGCCGCGTCCCAACCAATGATGCAACCAGCAGCCACAGGCTACAAGAGAGAGAGAGAGAGAGAGAGAGAGAGAGAGAGAGAGAGAGAGAGAGAGAGAGAGAGAGAGAGAGACACAGAGAGAGACACAGAGAGAGACACAGAGAGAGACACAGAGAGAGAGAGAGAGAGAGAGAGAGAGAGAGAGAGAGACACAGAGAGACAGAGAGAGAGACAGAGAGAGAGAGAGAGACACAGAGAGACACAGAGAGACACAGAGAGACACAGAGAGACACAGAGAGACAGAGAGAGACACAGAGAGACACAGAGAGACACAGAGAGACACAGAGAGACACAGAGAGACACAGAGAGACACAGAGACACACAGAGAGACACAGAGACACACAGAGACACACAGAGAGACACAGAGACACACAGAGACACACAGAGACACACAGACAGACATTTGATACCAAAAAATTCCCAAAATAAGTACTCAAGTCCTGTATATTGATATATGGTCATTGTTGATTTCACTTAAATGTAATGCAAGAAATACCCAAGACCATAACGTTTGAGCAAGAAGTTCCTAAGTCCATGACTGTCCAATCAAAATGCTAGTAATGTGTGACATGATAAGATATGAAAATGGTGACCATGGAGGCTGGACAGCATGGTGTGAATGAGGATAACCCTGATAACAGGCATGACAGGGGCAAAAAACGTCAAAGAAACCCTGGAGACTGGGCTCGAAAGAGAAAGAAGCATGCCAAAGCATCAGGTATGTAGTTTCTATGCATTATACTTTGCTGGTACGTACCACTATGACAGGTGATTGCACAGATACTGTCACCTTGAAACGTGGTGTGAAGCTGGAGCAACTTAAAGCAGCAATGATGTCTGTCCGCCCTGCATACGCGAATTTCTTGCCAATCAAGGCAGCAAAGCTTAAGGATGTGAAAGCTTTGTTAAAGCACATCGACTTTCCACCGACTTACCTTCTACCAGCGCCTCAAGGGAGATTATCGGGTTGCGAATGATGTTAACGAGTATGAATAGTGCAGCTGTGAGTACAACTGAATCGGTGTCACCTCTGTGAAAGTTCAGTATCGGTTGTGTTTTCCTCCTATGTAAATCCATAAAGAATGTTGATGGAGGTGGCCATGGTATTTTTATACTCTAAAGAGTTGACTTTGTTGTAATATTTCCGATCTGGTATGATTTTGATGCAAACTTTCTGAGCAGGAGGAATTTGCTGAATGAGGGACTTGTGATGTGAAAGACGACTGGCACCAAAGTTAGGTTTTCTTTTATTTAGGACATTAATTTCCGATTTAACTGAGTAATTTTGGACTTAACTGGGTAATATTGTAGTTAACAGAGTATTTCTGCATAAAATTAAACCACGAAAGGCAAGAAGACGTAGCAAAAATGACTGTTTGGCAATCAAAAATGAGCAATAAAGGGCTTTGTGTGTTAAAAGTACCCAAGTCCAGCGATTTTGTCGCAAAAAGTACTTAAGTCCAAGTATTTAGCCACAAAAAGTACTTAAGTTCAAAACTAATGTTCTCGTTTTCTTCATAATAAAGGATTATTTTTCCACAAAAAGGGGTTGTCTGCTCTGTTTAGCCCCTGGAACCAGCAACAGGCTACATGGTATGCCACCTTTAAAAAAAAGTATCTGCAGCATGTTTTGAAAACTTTGATCCTCAATATCTCAAAAGTGTTATTTTGTGACTAAAGTACTTCTTGCACTCAGGTCTTCAATTTGACCCTTGGAGGTTTGGAAGTCAGCCATTCGAATTGGGCACCCCTCTACGTCCAGGGATTCCGCATAAGAGGAGTAACCGATGAGCTCTGCAATTGCTGTGACCAAGGGTGCCCGTATGATGCGCACACTTAAACCTCTCAGGGTTTCCTTATGTGGTCTTTCATCTATACGTCCTTCTTTCATATCCTTACTTAGATGTACAGGCTGGAAGGGATGTTTATTTTCCCCTCGTCACTGCTGATACCTGTCAGTGTGTGCATGGCTGCGGTGTGCAGAGTGATAGACGACTGCTTGTTTGACATTTCTTCCGAAACAATGGTGTCAAGATAGTGCATTCACCTTTTAAGCTGTGTCATCTGGGTTCGATTCCCAACTGGGCTGTAAACCAGATTGGTGTTGCATCACAACATTCATTCTACCACGTCTGATAGCATTAGTTGGAAGACATAGGAGATCCTACGATTTCTGTCTCAAAGGGCCTTTCTTTACAAAGTGGGAATTATTTCGGTAGTGTAGTATTAGTTCCTGATGTAGGATCCCATGTGCTGTGTCCATTTTCTCCTGTCCTATCTCCTGATGACCTTGTCATGCATGTACGAGCTCCACCATGAGCCTCGATCTTGATTCGGAGTAACGATGGTAACTTTCCCCCATCTCCATTTTGCTTCTTCCATTTGACGATCCTTGTAACTTTTTGATTCTGTTGTTTCTACGAATCCCTGCTTAATTTTTTTTTTAACGGTTTTCACCTTTCATTGCTGTTTCCCTGCCATTGTGAGGTGCCATACTCTGTTGCAGGTGGTCAGTGCTTCCCAAGCAGTTTATTTGCAAGGATTACACTTTGTGGTTTATCATTGCCTTCTCGGCATTAGTTAAAGTAGGGATTTGGAATTTGTTCAGGGTGCCAGCGATAACTCGCATACTATTCGCGAAGGACATTGTGGGATCTTTAACGTCGATCGACTAATGCTGGCAGATGGAACTTCCATTTAACGTCCATCCGAGGGATGGCACGCACGTTGATGAATCACCCTGCCTGTGAAACACCAGGATGACAGTTTGTAGCTGTGTCGGGATTCAAACCCAGGCTATGCACTTTGAGGAGAGTGTCCGTAGCTCTCGGCCATCCTACCGGCGTTTCCCTCCCACACATTCTTTTTTTTTTTAACCCCATGCACACAAAGTGAAAAGCCGGGTTAAGCAATTGGTTCACTTTGTCCGTCTGTCTCCAAACTTCATTTTACGATCGAGGAACAACTTGATTTCAATTGAAATTTATATTCTGAACGTGAATCGGAACATGAACCAGCAGTTTATCAGTACTTTGGCTCTGAGTTCAACCTGTTCGCACTTGCGCAGGGAGGAGTGAGATATACTCTTTATGTCTGTCTGTCTGTCTGCCTGCCTGGCAGTCAAAGAAAATTGAAAATCATTCCAAAGAGGAAACTTGCTGTTTTTAAGGATCACATAATGGACACAAACACCAGGCACGAATAACACCACCTTATTTAACACATTACAAGAGTAATGTAACGTGTTAAATCAGGTGGTGTACAAGAAGCTGCATCAATTGTGGTAAACTTCCAAAAATGTTCTTTTTTTAACTTTAAAAATATTTATTTTATTTCAAATGAATTCTATACTTTAACACTGTGGAACATAAACCACTATTTTCACTGAGCAGTACTTCAACAAAATATTATGGCGCTTTACGTCATATTGACCAATCAAATTTGCTGCTCGCAGACCCCACTCAATTCCTTTTTTTTAATTTTTTTTTATTCCCCCCCTCAAGACTGCGTGTGGTAAGGTGTTCAATGAACTTTTTAGTGATTCCTGTTTTACAGAGATGCAGCTGGAAAAACAAAGAACCATGATGGTAAAATCGAAATACATGCGGATGCTCAAGAAAATGGACCAGCCAGCCGCAACACAAGTTGATGACACACAGCATTACCCTGAGCATTTGAAGCACCTGTACGAGGCGGAACAGCAAGACTTTGACAGCCGTGTGGCCGCGCGGAGCACGAGGCGGAGGGCTCACTTGCCTCCTGTACAAGAGCAAAGGTGATGATCCGAGCACGCAATGCACATCTTCTTGAGCGTCCTCCTACCTAACAAACCCACCTTTGGATTTCTTTATGTGTAAACAAAACAGGATTTTGAAGCTAGTTTTGTGGCTAATGCACCAATCAGATCGTGAGTCTGAAAATTATGCCTGTGGCCTATTCTGGTACCGGATGTAATTTGAAACGTCTATGTGCATTCGGGCACATTTTTGGGTAGTCCTCCTTGTACTTCGATGTGGAGATATTGGTTGTTTTGTCTCTAATATGTGTATCTTCATGTTTTAGGGTGAAGCTCACAGCCTTCCAAAAGGCAAATGAAGAATACAAAAGGATAAGTAATGAAAGGCACAAGAAATGTGAGGTACAATATTTTTTTTTAATGATATTTGGTTTACTGACTGTCAGGTTGTACACAGGTGTTCATTTTCTGTTGTGGTCTTTTTACAATGCAGTTAACGGTGCTCATGTCTTATTTTCTCTCCGGGTTCAAAAAGGCAAAATGGAAATTCAAAATAGTTCTCAAGCTACACAAAGAGCTAACAAAGCATGATGTTGTAATTATGGACTTTTGTTAGTCCCCAAACTCATCTTGTTTGGAAGGTAGAGAAAGAGCACTTCCTTGGGACTTGATAATGCATCTGGTTTGCTTGTATACAAAGTCGAGGCTCGTGGAAGAGCGAGAACACAGAAAATGGATCAGGACACCAATGGCAGAAAGTGAGAGCGGGGGAACACCAACTGCAGAGCCGAGGGACAAAACAGGTGGAGACGGACAAATGCGGGAAAGAATGAGGGGTAGGGATGGAGAAGATTGATACAGAAGGAAAAACTGGAAATTTTGAGGAGAAGGGCTTGGTGTGGGGGGATTAACGGTGGTAGTGAAGATCGTAGTTTTGTCTTGGGGACGGTGTGAGATGATGGTCAACACCTGTTTTGAAGACCTGGAGAGAAGAATGAGATTGAAGAGGATGTGGAAGTTGGTTCCACAGGCAGGATAAGAGAGGAACAAATGAGTGGAGGTGAGCAGCAATCCTGGATTTAGGTAGTTTAACTACAAGAGGGTTGATGGTGGACCCTGTGTGCCCTGCAGAAACCTGGGGAGGGAGGACAAAGCACAGGAAGAGGAGAGGGTGCAAGACCAGAAAAGAGGCGGTAGAACACAGAGAGACCACTGACCTGTTTGTGATGGCAAGGTGATAGGCCCAGCTTCATCGCGGGAGATTCCAATGATCTTGAATGTCTTTGTTTCCACTTGGGTTCGGCGATATATTTCTATATCGGTTACATCGGTATATATTTTTTTCATATCGATATACCGGTATACTGAAAAAAATTGGTACATCACCAACAAAGTGAAAAAAGGTGTTTACAATCTTTAAATACCGTTCATGATTTAAAAAGGTTTGAATCCAGGTTACTTGTTGAACAGTGGAATGTATGACGTCAAGACGAACCAGGAAGTAGGTGCAGTCGGTTTTAACTTTTAACCCTCAGCACCCGAGCACCATCCAAGCAATCACGTTTTCTTTGCCTTCGTGGCTCTTTTTAAACTTGAAGCAATTGTCAATTGGTTATGTTATATGAATCGGGTGTGCTTTCGAAAGCCTGTGCGGATTACCGACATGGCGATCTGTGATGGTCTACTGGTCTGTGCCAATTACCGGTAAGGCGATCCGCGATAGCGATACAGGCCTGTGCCGATTACCGACCGGTACGGCGATCCGCGATTGCGAACCGGCCTGTGCCGATTACCGGTACGACGATCCGCGATAGCGATACCGGCCTGTGCCGATTACCGGTACGGCGATCTGTGATGGCGATACCGGCCTGTGCCGATTACCGGTACGGCGATCTGTGATGGCGATACCGGCCTGTGCCGATTACCAGTACGGCGATCTGTGATGGCGATACTGGCCTGTGCCGATTGCCGGTACGGCGATCTGCGATAGCGATACCGGCCTGTGCTGATTATAAATACTGATCTCGCTTTAAAACAAAATAATTTTCAATACAAGTTAAAGTTGGAGGTAAAATAACCATTTTCATCATTGGGTGGGTGGGTGGGGGGGGGGTCCCCTGTCGGAATACTTTGAAAAATTACCATGTGTCAGTGATGTATACATCACATATGAATACGTAATGGACCATTGGACCGTTATGTATTTTTGGAACCTGCGTAAGAAAATTATTATTATTTTTAATACCGGTATGAGCCTATTGATATATCAATATCAGAAAAAATGGAGTTTCCTCGGCATCGAGCTGAGCAAGGTGTGAGGCAGGGGTGCAAGCCCAGAGGTGAGAGCTGTACTCCATCAAGCTGTGGATGAAGGTCTTGTAGGTGGGTAGGAGTTCAGGTGTGCCAATGAAGTACTCTGTATGATGGAGGATACCCAGTCGGTGGCTGGCTTTCGAGGCCAATTTTGAAATGTGGTTTGTCCAAGAAAGATCATGGCTGTTCGTGAGATCCAAGAGCTTGCGTAACTACCAACAAGACTGAGCATTTAACAATGCAGGGCCTTGTATAGGTAGATAGATTTGAGAATAAATGATCTTTGTTGTTTGTGAACTCGTGTGCCAGATCTGGATTCGGACCTGAACTAAAATCTAATTGGCTTGTTCTTGTAACCTAACCAACTCGTCCACCAAGTTTGTTTTTAGATCCTCGTGGAGGATCTCTAAGTCTTACTCACGTTGTTGTTCATCTTCTTCTTGTGGACTTTTTTGTTTCACAGCCTACAGTTTTCATCGAAACTTCCTGAAACTTGGCATATATATGTAAAAATACCCTGCGCAGACAGTAACCATCTCCGATTTTGAAAATTTCTCCTAGAAAAATAGTTATGATGTCAAAATATCTCCGCTAATGGAAATCGCCTAAAGAATTATCTCCGAAACTAGGCAAGCTTTTTGAATTCTGTTTGCGGGAATTGAACAGGGCATTCGCAGAGATGAATTACCGCACATATCATACATCACTATGACGTCATATCAATTTTTATGACAACATTCCTAATTTTTGACTTTTTGTTTCACAACCCAGAGTTTTCATCGGATCTTCATGAAACTTGCCATGTATATGCAGAAAGCCCAAGCGCAGGCAGTAACCATCTCCGATTTTGGAAATTCTTCCGAGAAAAAAAGTTGACGTCATAATATCGCCGCGAATGGAAATCGCCGCTACCATTATCTCCAAAACTCGGCAAGCTGTTTGAATTTTGTTTGCGGGAATTAAGCCGGGAATTAGCACAGATAATTCATTGCAAACCTGATACATCACGATGACGTCATATTCGTTTTTATGACATCATTAAGAGGACGAGGATCTGAGCTCATTTGAGCTTGTTTTTCATAACCCGTGCACAGCTTTTTGAGATATCATGCGATTTCATCGTTTTTTGGTCAAACTCTCAATGGTGAAGAATCAAAATTTAAAAAAATCTCGTATCCATATCCGGATCTTCACCAAAATGGAATCAATTTATCCTCGTCACATACCCAACTGGTCTACCAAGTTTCATTCAAATCCGTCTGCAACTGTGAGATATCCTGCTCACAGACCAACAAACAGGGGTGAAAACATAACCTCTGTCCACCTTCCGTGGCAGAGGTAATAATGGATGGAATCAACACACCATTGATCAAATTATGCTCATGGCCCTGGGAAGCAAGGAGAAGACGTCAGCTTTGATGTTTCGGGCATTAACCCTTCGTTGGAGGAAAAGAGCTACGGTAGTTGGCCACTCCGATCGGTGTTTGATTCCACTCATTGTTCTACCTGCCCCCTGATGCAGGCTAACACACAGCCTTCACAAATAATAGTTTTCAATAATAATACTGGACATAGTAATCTTTACAAGGTTTGAATATAAATGGTGTTTTGTATTTTAATATAAGATTAGTGAGGAATTTCATCCTAATCATCTGGAAACCGTGATTATCTCAGGAGGATGATCATATTGTCAATTTTTCAATAAAAACCCATCTGGCTCACAAATGTTTTTCAGAGAGTTAAATAGCCTTCCCTGCTTGGTTTTGATAATGTGTTGCCCCATCAACACCTAAATGTTCCCAAGACAACATGATGGGTTCATTAAATAGCATGCTTGCGTTGTCAGAAGGCTGAAGTCCTTTTGTTGCACTTTGAAAGTTAGTCTGTACTAATAACACCCATGCAAATATTGTTCATTTGTATAGCACAAGTTCTTGGGCTGGCAGGACAGCTCGGAGGCACACACACACCTGCTTTGGAGCTGTCTTGCCTGGGTTAAAATCACCATCTGTGATGGTGTACCGTTTTAAAAAACATCCTGACCCTGAACAATTTCCAAATCCCTGCCCCAACCAGCTCCAGTTGAACATCAGGCCTGGCCAGTCAGTTTGTGAAAGACTTGGGCCAGTCTCCCTCCTGTGGCTGTCACAACTGGAATGTGGGAAGAGACCATTAAATAAGTCTCTGTGGTAATTGTATAATTATACCTCTGCCTCCCCCCCAAATCCCCTTCAAAAAATTTTTTTGTATATATTGTCGAGGCTTATATAAGAGCTAACACACAGAACGTATAACAAATTGAGCAGGAGACAAGAGTGGTGGGAGAGGGAAGCACAAAACAGTGGGGAACAGAGACATGAGGAGATCTGAAGAAGGGAGAGGGATGGCGCAGGGTACACGGGGTATACAAGATGGACATTACAGGGACTTTCAGGAAGGAAAGCAGGGAATTTGATGAAGGAGGTGGGTTTGGGGTGGATTAAGGCGGTAGAAAAGATCGTGGTTTTGAATGGGGGAAGATAAGAGGTTGTGGTCAGGAAAGATTGTGGCAGATAGTCAGGCCCAAAAGCTTGAATGAAAGGAATTATTGAAGAGGATTGTTGAGAAAGTAGATGAGGAGGAGGTTTCCAGACGGTCCTTTCGGAGAGACATAGTGAGAGTGTGAGATTTGTCCGGATTGAAAGACGTTTCACGTGTTGGACCAGTTTGTGATTTTACCCAGATCTGCAGAGAGTGAAGAGGCTGCTGATTGCCGGTCTGAGTGGTGACAAATGGTACGGCAGAGTGGAGTCGTCAGCAAAGACATAAGGAGGATTTTCCAGAGAGTCGGAGAGATCATTGGTGAAAACCACAAAAAGAACAGGGGCAGAACGCTGTCTTGAGGAACTCCAGTCTGGACAGGAAGGGGGGATTACCAAACTCTGTGGTATAATGGTTCGAGTGTCTGCTCCGAGTCTGGGAGATCGGCAGTTCAAACCACGGCTGAGTCATACCAAAGGCTAAAATGGTACGTGCTGCTTCCTTGCTTGACGTTCAGCATTTAAAAGGATGGACCATGGACAATCCCCATCAGTTGGCATCCATGGGGAGCAAGAAATTCCTCCTGAGTAAATGCCCATTGAGCGCGATGAGAAAAGCAGCTCCATTGTTGTGAGGTCGATGGTACCCAGAGTATTCTGGGAAGTGACGGCACTTCCCCCAGGCTATAGCTGTGTTCAGTGTTTGTCTTTTCAGTATGTCCATGTGTGTGTGAGTGGAAGCTCTATTACAAGCTCTATATGTTGTGTGTATATGTATATATGTATATATATATATATATATATATATATATATATATATATATATATATATATATATATATATATATATATATATATATATATATATATATATATATATATATATATATCCTGAGCATACTTAATACAATGTGTATTCAGTATGTAATGTGTAATAATATGCTCCCTCAGGTGATGTTAGAAGTGGTTAATTTATTAGTCATCACTGGAGTGGTGCCAATACTCTGATAAAGCTAATCCTAAATTGAATATTTTTTGTTGATGAACATAAGATTTAAAATTGTTCACTCTGTCATAAGCTCCGATTTTTGTCTAGAAATATGATACACTTTTGTCTTATTAATTGTAAAACATTAAAAAAGGACTCTCACAAGTTTCTGACACATTTGATCAATCAAAGGAATATATATATATATATATATATATATATATATATATATATATATATATATATATATATATATATATATATATATATATATATATATATATATATATATATATATATATATATATATATATATATGTTTGTCCAAACGTGATTGGCAGTGTCACGTTGATTTTGTGGTGTCACATCAAACATCGCTCAAAATGTGACACTTGTTACGTTGCACCATTCCTCCAACTCCCCCACCTTTGTGTTTGCGACCATCTTAGGAGCGAGAACAAAGGAAAATGGATAAAGAGGAAGCAATTAAAAAGTACAAAAAGAAGAAGTGGCAGAAGTACCGGGTGCTGATGCAGAAAACGAAGAAGGGGCAACCGAGGCTGAATCTTCAAATTGACCACTTGCTCAAAGAAATCCAGGATCGCATGGATGCGTCAAAGTGAATGCATCGTCGTCGGAATGCTTTCGGCACATCAATGGATGGCAGAGTCGGACGGGAGGTATTCTTGATGCAACTCGACGTTGGATCGGCAATCTCTCCACGGCGATGCCCCCTGCACGTTCTGAAAGTTCACAAGCCTGTTTTCGTGCCTCATTATTGAGAGGGTTCCCCCCCCCCCCCCCACCAAGACAAAGTATATTGAAGTCGATACTCATTGCTCATTTTATTTGGCCCTGCATTTTGTTGTCATTGTGTTTAAGATTGTTTTATGACATCTGTTTTTATATGAAGGCAAGCCTGTGGGTTCTAGCTTTACAGCTTGAGTTTGTCAGTGTTTTGTAATGAAACTGCTGCGTCTGACCCGATTGTGCGAAGGAATCCTGTTTGTTGTGGGGGTCGATTTGGATTAGTGTCTCATGGACAGGGTGGTTCATCACAAAGAGGGCTGTCCCTTAGTTAAGCAAGGCAACCCTCTGTTGACATGAGTTATTGGACGTTAAAGACCACACGGTGTCTTCAGTGAAGAGTAGGCAAGTTATAGCCGGCACCCTAAACAAATTGCTCCTTCCCATCCTATCGAGTTTCAGTTGAGCGTCAGGCCTGGCCGAGACCAAAAACTTTTCTTGGCCGATCACATAATAAAGGTGGGATTGATTTTGGCCGTTAGTAAAGTCGTGGTCGTAATGAAATTGCATGTAGGAGATCAGTTCTCTTCATTGCCATATTATTTACAGAGCTTGAATGCTGCTGAAGCAGTCAGTTGGCAAAGAATACACTGGGTGGTTTGCCATTGCTCTTACCAGTAGTATCGAAGAACAGGATTTTGAAATTTGGCCAGGGTACGGCACATAAGCGTCTCAACGTCTCTCAAGGTCCCATGAGGTATTTCACTTCCACCTGTGGATGCTCGTAGATGTGACACCTCACTCAATGCCCCTCTGAAGTGCACTCAATGATGTAACACCCAACCTGTGAAATACGAGGGTACATTTTATAACGCGGTTGGGAATTAAACCCAGATTAGGAAGCTTGTAAAAGCCGATGCTGCCGATCTATCCTGCCAGCCCCTGGGTAGTAGAGAGAGCACACTTGAAATGATGTGAATTTCTTTTTACATCATTACATTTTATTTTTAAGGACAAACTTTCTGCCAGAAGGGTGTACTGCCATAACTCTCGTCCTTGCACGTTCATATCTTCTGAAATGTAATCATCGCAACACATTGGCAAAATGGCACGAAGGAAAATGCCACCGGAATGTGTTGGCAATAAAACGATTTCTCCGCATTGACTTCTATTGTTTTGAATGATCTTTGACCTTTTCTATAAGAAACACCCATTGCTATACTAACATCGGTGTAGATGCCATAAAACACACACACACGTTTGTAAACGCTGAGGTTGACCTGCTGCAGTCACACTGGTTGAGATGTGTTTTCAAAGCTCAGAGAGCTTTGTTCTTCTCATGTGTTCAATTTAAAAACAAACGTTCATGTAACTATGTAATGCCGCCGACGTGGGGTGTGAGGTTACTTCTATGTGGGATCTGATGTTGAAAGTAAATTGGGTAGGGAGGGGTAGTGTGTGTGTGTGTGTTCAAATTCCGAATGTCATCACAATCGTTTATGGAAAACGTTTCTTCAGAGATCTGACAGTTCCTGCTAAGCTTCACAGATCTGGGTCACCTGGTCACAGGTGCATGATGCACTTACCCACTTGTTTGAAACTTTTCACTTCATTTTGTTTTTAAACTCGGTGGTTCCTTCCTTCATTGGGAGAACCGGCAACGCACTTCAGACGCATTTTCATGTTCGTAAATGGATTTCGATACACATACGCACTACGGTCGACCTGTGAGCTCCACGACCGCTGTCGGCCATGTTTAGCTAATCTGTAAAAGAAAAAGCATCAGGAAGAACTCCAAATGAAACAATAAAAATTCTCCACCTCGTGAGGGTGGCCAGGGGGAACAATTCTGGCTCAACTCGAACCGGCTGTCTTGGCCTGATCTTCCACTGTGGCAGGAATTTGTAATTTGTTCAGCCTCGATATCTCGCTCTTCACATAAGACACAGTGGGGGGGTCTTTAAGGTCCACCAAAGGGCTCAGTGCCAGCAGACGGGTCCTCAAGCTCAGCGTCCGTCTGATGGATGGTGCACACTTTTTTGCTGCATCCCTCTGCAATATATTACACATACAATAAGAAGTCAAATTCCATCAGCTGTGATTGCAGAATTACCCTCCAAAGCTGAAATGGCCACAATTCTGCTGCACTGGAGGGAATCCCAGCCTCCCCACCACAACCAGTTCCTAAATGTTATAAACAAGCTGGTGTAAACAACCCCCCTCATGTTCCAAACAACCCCCCTAACTGCTTTGTGGTGTCTTGCTTGAGTAACCCACTGATGGGCCGCATCCGGATTGTCATCAAAAATGAATCGGTTCGTCGCGGTCACACACCCAGCATGTCCACCAAGTTTCCTCCGAAACCGTCCACAACTGTCGACAGACATCGATGAAAACATAACCTGGGAGAGCGCTCGCCAAGCGGCTTAAGCACTCAAGCAAGCACTCCAACGAAACGTTGGATAAGGAACGGCTGGCTCGGCGAGCGATAGCAAGCTGATTGGTCATGGGACGCCGCCCGTGACTCGTCTTGCAGGAGGTTTTGAATTCACCAACGTCCGCATGGCCTGCAACGATTGGCTGAATCGCAAACGACGTCATCGGCTGAGAGCGAGTGATTTACGGACGGGTAAATATGTCCGAAGGACGTTTACAGTAAACGAGGAAACAAAATCAAATTACTTTCACGTAAACTCAGAGAGTTTGTTCAACATCTCTTGGATTAAATAAATTATGGACGAATTTGAAATGTTCGTTATTTTAATAATAATAATAATAATACTAACAGAAGCCAAGTCGGTTCGTTCTCTCGTTCACATTCCCCGTCTTCTCGGGTTTCTCCTCAGCCGTCCCTCTTTCTCTCCTCAGCCGTCCCTCCCCGCCCCGCCCCCGCCTCTCTCCCTCCCTCCTCCCCCTTCCATCGCTTTGCACTGCCTGTCCTTGGCGGATCTCGCGTTCCTCGTCGGCTCCCTCGGGTTCCGGCGGACTCCAGCGGGCCATGTGGCCGTCATGACCGGCGAGCAGGCCCCGGGTCCGGCGGCCTGCCTGTTTCGAGGCGGCCTGTCTGTGTCCCGTGTCGAATTGGCTCGCAAGGCGCCCCGTCCACAGCAGGCCGCTCCGTACCCCGTACATGAGTGCGTGTTCAGAGGAGACCTCCGGAGGCTGTCACTGCTCATCCGCACGCACGGGATGGCCCACAAAGACGTGCACGGTGCGGGACGGTCTTGTGAACCCGGTTGGGAACACTGAACTTATTGCGATGTCTGCTGCTTGTTGTTAGTATGTGTGTGTGTGTGTGTGTGTGTGTCTGTGTGTGTGTGTGTGTGTGTGTGTGTGTGTGTGTGTGTGTCTGTGTGTGTGTGGGTGTCTGTGTGTGTGTCTGTGTCTGTGTCTGTGTGTGTGTGAGTGTTTTTGTGTGTGTGTGTGTGTGTGTGTGTGTGTGTGTGTGTGTGTGTGTGTGTGTGTGTGTGTGTGTGTGTGTGTGTGTGTGTGTGTGTGTGTGTGTGTGTGTGTGTGTGTGTGTGTGTGTGTGTGTGTGTGTGTGTGTGTGTGTGTGTGTGTGTGTGTGTGTGTGTGTGCGTGCGCGTGCGTGCTCCGGTATTTACTCGCAGGATATGTAGTACTGTACAGTGGGTCCAGTGAACCAGGCGAGGGTGGGGGATTGATGTTGATGTTCCTCATGACCTCATGGTATATGGTGACGGTGGTTGTTCCGGTGCGTGATGTGCTTTGCTCCATTGGTGTAAGATTATAACGGCACCTTTGTGTGGGAGGTTATGCTGTCGAGTTGCATAGGATGCTACTGGTTCTTGGGGGTGCACATGGCGGTGCTGGCCCTTGGGGGTGCACGTGAGGCGGTGCTGTCCCTTGGGGGTGCACGTGAGACGGGGCTGTCCCTTGGGGGTGCACGTGAGGCGGTGCTGTCCCTTGGGGGTGCACATGAGGCGGTGCTGTCCCTTGGGGGTGCACAGGGTGGTGCTGGCCCTTGGGAATGTGTGGGGCAGGGTTGGCTGCTGACCTTCAGTGTCTGATGTGCTTGTCCTTCGGGGTGTGACTTGCATCATTAATTGCTCAAATTATTTGACTTTGAGGTGACCACCATGATGTATGATGGTCAGAGTATTGAAGGGTGCAATCTTATCTTTCATTCCACTTTCCCTCCTCTCTCATATCTCTCATGTCTGTTCGCAGTACTCGAGTTGACGTTGACCGCAAGTGTGTATCTATCTAGTAGTGTGAGCTTTGATGTTGTGTGATGTTTCAGTTTGCAGGGTCTTTAACTTTGTGCTTCTTAACATTGTGTGAAAGTGCCCGGAGTGGTGCTGACCTGCAGGGAATGCGACGCAGTGCCGTCGACCCAGGTGTCCGACTTTCATCCCTCCACCCGATCGCATGACCTGCTTGACTCCAGCACGTTCAGCATCATTTGTGATCGTTTTCTGACCTCGATAGTCTTGTTTTTTTCATGTTTTACAGCTCCTATGATTTGAGAACTCAACATGAATGACTATCCATGATCCTCCAAGAAGCCCCTCACTTTCACAAATGACCCTTACATTTCAAGTGAGATCTACGATGACACTTTGAGAAAGCCGATCAAAAGTATTTGTTGAAGACTGAACCCAGAATGTTTCTCGGAGCCTGCTGTTCCTTGTCCGCGAATCGCCGGTTCACAGTAATTGCTTTGAGCGGTTGCACGCAGTGCAAAACCAGCTTCACATTCGGCGTTGACAGCCCACCTTGACTTTGACTTTTCCTCCAGAAATCCACTTTTTGGAGAAATATTTGTTTTACATTTTTCATCGCTCGCACGACTTGCTTTCAAACTTATCTCAAGGCTGAGCTGCACGTCGAGGTCGCTTTTGAAACCCACACGGCGATTTGAACACCGGGTTGGAAAGAGCTTAATGGGGGGGGCGGGGGGGTGGTTCTGCTGACATCAAAGTGTGACTGTTGTTTCCGACTCTGCTTGGCAGGTATCCTGAAGCTTGAGCTTGTCCAAACAAGTTCACTTTTAAAGACCGCACTGCACGCATCTGATAAACAAGCCCTCGTAAACTTATCGGAATCCCTCGCTTGTGGTGGAATACCTCGTTATTTTGGTGTTTCTCTTGTTCCTTCTTTGTTCGATACAACGCGACAACTCGGTGCCAGGGTTCGGCGCCAGGTTTTTTTCGTTGTGCAGAACAAATCCATATCGATGTCGAATAATCTCGTCTTGTCTGGCTTTCACTACCGTGTTCTGCAAATTTTGTCTCGACTCACCTTGGGTCCCGAGAACCCAAAGGTTCCTTCTCGGTACGATTGTCACAACTGATTTAAATGGTTTTCCCGAAGTTTGGTGACACTGAGAGCCACTCACAGGTATCACAAGTTTAGCGTTTGAAATGAATGAACAAAGCGGCATGAATACCATGCCAATCTTGTAAAAATTTGAGTACCATCATCTTCCAAATGACCTTTGTCTCAGAAATAGAAAAGTTGTGTTGTGTGATGATAACATGGCTATCTAAAATGGGTGAAAATTGGCACAAACTCCAGTCTACAAACTCGAGCGAAGTCGATTACAAAGTTTTGATTACATATCCGTACAAAGTTTTGTTTGAAAATTTGCCTGTAATTTAATTTGGGGGGGGGGGTCAAAAATGATATTGCAATAACATCTTCTTGCCATGTGGTGATCATAACGACCAAGTTTGGTGAATTTGTGCACAACCGTTTCGGAGGCGATAGTGTGACGGACAGACAGACAGAGCCGATTCCAATATCCCCCCCCCAGTCTGTTGAGCCGATTACAGTATTCCCTCCCTCCCCCAATTTGTTTTTTAAACCGCCAGGATAATGATCACAGGCAAGTTCATATTTGCAGGAATGGCTTTCGTGATGTGATTACCACCGTTGACCACAGTACTAGTTCGTGCATGTCTCGTCGCCAAGCAAGACGGAGGATCCGGATCTCGCTGTGGAACGTTGTGCCTTAAAAAAAATTATTTTATATTTTGATCAGGGCGAATGTTGGTTAATTAAGAGGGTGAACTTTGTGACTGTAAATGTGCGTCCCCTCGGATGTCCCAAACATGCTCAATCAGATTTGAGTCCAGAGATTCTGCAGGTCAGTCCACGCGAGTGATGTTATTGAAGTGCAGGTGTTACCGATGTGAGCACTGTTGCCAGGTAGATCAATGCAGGCATTATGATCGTGCCCTTGCATCTGACATCCGTCATAACACCCCTCTGAATATTGACAGGATTTTGTTTGTATACAAAGTCAAAGCTCATCGAAGAGGGAGAACACAGAATGGATCATGACGTAGAAAGAGGGAGGAACACACCAACAGCAGGGTTGAGGGACAAAATAGAGGGAGACTTGGACAAATGAGGGGTAGCGGAGGATACGTGATGGAGAAGATGTAAACTGAAGCAAACTCTTTGGAACGAAGGACTGGAAAGAGGTGGGCTTGGGGTGGGAGGTGGGCTTGGGGGGGGGGCAGGAGGGGAGGGGGTGAAAAGGAAGCATTTCATATCGACTGCAATGATGGATTCCATGACCTTGTTGATGATTCGAAGTTGATTGGTCTGTAGTTAAGGGGATCAGTTTTTGCACCTTTTATATGTAATGCTGTGATGTTTGCTGATTTCCAAGCAGATGGAAGATGACAGGGAGAAAAGGGCAGAGAGAGGAAGAGCAAGAGCAGCAAAACAGGTTTTTAGGACATGTGAGCTGATGCCATCTGGTCCAGTTGCAGTCACAGTCGAGGATCACCAGAAACTTATACCCCTTCTCAGGTACAAACGTCTCGGAGTAGTTGAGTATTACTGGGTTGGGTGTGTACCGAGAGTGATGGGTTTGGGACACAAGATTTGGAAGCAAACACAGAATTGAGGCATTCGGCCTTCTCACGAGCGGAGTCAGCTGTGGAGCCATTTGAAGTGATGGAAGTGATGAAAGGGGAGCATCAGAGACAGACTTAACAAGGCACCACCAGGTTTCAGAAGAGGTAGACAAGTTTGAAAGTTTCATCTTGAGGTTGGACAGATGATTTTTTTCTGGCTCCACTGAGAACACACACACACACACACACACACACACACACACACACACACACACACACACACACACACACACACACACACACACACACACACACACACACACACACACACACACACACGGTGCGGGCTTTTTGGATCGATCTTAGATTGCCTTATGTCGCGTTTGCTTTGCAGGAGGAGAAGGCAAGTTGTTTCAGAGTAACTGCTTCACCGCCGGATTCTGTGTACCATGGGTGGGAAGAAGGGTCAGGAAACGTGCAGACGAGACGGGATGGGTCTGTACAGAAGAGAAAGAGCAGGTTTCTGTGCCATTCCAAAACTCACTCGGACCACACGGGTCCCCCATTTATAGAAGGTGTTTTCCTGTTTGAGATTCTTTCCTCAGTGGTCATCATTTTCAGACACGTGACTGTACGTGTCTGTCTGTGTCCAAATATCTCTGCTATTTATGAGAAACTTTAACTTCAAAGAAAGGCTTGTGCCAAGTCCTGATAACAGTGATTTCAGAAGGTAGATATTTGAGGAACAAAGTTGTTTTGTTTTTTTTTGGTTTGTTTTGTTCTGTTTAAAAAATTTTTTTTTTTTATTTCTCCATATCTTCTCTTTCTTCTCCTCTCAAAAAAGGTCACTGAAGTCGATCTCCTCTTGATGGGTTGGATTTTTGTTGTCATGGTTTTGATTTGCCACTTTGCTGTTCATCAATTGAGTGAGTTGGTGGAATTGAGTTTTTGTTACTTACGATATCTTTAGATTTCGTAAGTATATTGATGACTTCCATCCTCTGTTGGCGTGTTTCTTTGTTTGTGTGTTTGTTTGTAGGCACGATAACTCGAGAACGGAAGAAGCTACCAATGTCAAACTACACATCATCAGGAGGGTGATGGCTAGCGCTGATTAGATTTTGGTCAAAATCGGTCAAAGGTCAAGGTCACAGTGAGGTCAAACATAATTCCATAAATTCATGTGGAGAAATGGAGTATTTTTGCTTCGGTCGACGTTACGAGTTTGTTTTAACTTCGATTTTAATTTTATCTTCGGTTTTTGTGATCGCTTAGGACGCTTAACACTGGGTTGTCGAAATTCTGGTAAAAATCGGATGTTTTGGAGACGTTTTAAGATTGTATAAAAAATATTTCACTCACGGCGTCACGGCTCGTCACGTGGTGCAGCGCGCTTGAGCAGAGGCGTTGTTGAGTCACGTAAAGGTTTTCCGTGTGCGCGCTGTCGGTGTTTTCGATAAAGATGGTGTTCAAAAGTCATTTTTATCCCAATAAAGGTTATCGTCGCATGCCTGACTCGCGAAGCCCTCGGATTATGTAATGATTGTTGGTGGATGGCCGAATATTACGGTTTTGTGACTTTGATAAAATAATATTAAATAATGGCGTGGAGAAATGGAGATTTTTGCTTCGGTCGACATTACAATTTTTGATGGTTTGGTACAGAATCATCGTAGAAACTTCTGGTTTGCGTCGCTACCTTCTCCAGAGACTGCTTTTATTAGACAAGGTCAGAGTTCAGGTTGACGATTTCGTAAGTACCAGTCTATGACTGCTTGTTTGTGTGTTTGTTTGTTTGGTTGCTTTTTAAAAATCTCAGATATTTTGGTTTTTCTTTCCCATTGTTGGATGCTTATTGTGTTGTGTAGAAAAAGAAGAGACGAGACGAGCATCTTGTGTGCATGGTACGAACAGAAGATCCTTGGCAGAATATTGTGTCTTTTGAATCTCGAACTATCGCACTGGCTAATTAACTGAAAAGGTCCACACGGAATTGATTGACTGTTTGTAGCTCCATGTCATGAATGAAGCTCGAGGGAGTGGTCTTTTCAAGTTCATTGAAGGCTGTTTTTTTTGTTTTGTTTTGTTGTGTTTTCTTCCATGAAATGGATGAGCGACTTTATATAATTAAATAAACTGTTTTGGTGGTGGTGGCAGGATGTGGATGCTGATTTATCTCACGAGTAATGCTGAATTATTTTTAATTTAAAGAACTTTAAAGTAGAACTGTACTCGGTGGAGTGGATACACTTTTAATTTAATTTGGGTTTATTTTAAAGCATCCTTGGTGAAGAGTCAGAAGACTGACAGATACAAGGTTACATAATTCCATCCAATAAGCCCCTGCCAGGCTGAACAGTACACATTTTATATTCCACTGAATCGAATCGGCTTGTTCTTGTCACCAAAGCAACTCGTCCACCAAGTTTTGTTGTAATCCGTCCACAACTTTTTGAAATGAATTATCGTGCTAAATATTGTTTTTTGAACCCATCTCTCGGTCGTGAAGAATTGCTTTAAATAATTCTAGTATCCGGATGTTCACCAAAATCGAATCGATTTGTGCTCGTCTCACCCCCAACCTGTCCACCAAGCTTTGTCCGAATCCATCCACAACTTTTGCAGATATCCTGCTCACAGACAGACAAACAGACAGGGGTGAAAACATAATCTCCATCCACCTTCAGTGGCGGAGGTAACCATGAAAATTGTTTCTCGTCCTTTAAAAATTGTCTTCTTGGAGCATCACCTCGTAATCGGGTGGTCTCTGAAATGAGCTCGATGCTCATGCTATATATTTACCTCCATCGTCGAAGGTGGAAGGAGGTTATATTTTCACCTTTGTCTGTGTTTATTACTTGAAAAATCGTTTGTTTGTTCTTTTCAAGTACATTGGTCAGTCGATTTTTGTTATTCTGTCTCTGTCTGTTTGTTTATTGCCTCCAGGTCAAAATTCTAAACCGATCTTCATGAAACTCCACAAAGTTGTTGAGGTAGTCTCAACTGAGAAACATATTGATTTTGTGGTCAAAGGTCATCTTGAGGTCAAATTTCTGAAATCCTCATTTTTTCATGAGATTGACTTGAAAATTAAACGCCAATTGCACAGTGCATTACTGAATAGGGCAACCAACTAGTTTTGAGATCAAGAGGTCAAAGGTAAACGCAAGGTCAAACTTCTGAAATCATCAATTTTCAACTGAAAAACCATCGATTTACATCCTATTAACTTGAGAGTTGAACAGGATTTACATCGTCCATAAATAACTTGGGCCAACAACTATTCCAAAATCAAATTTCATCTGAAGAAACGTCAATTTTCATCCGATTAACCTGAAAGTTTAGCAGCAATTGCATAATGCATCACTGAATTTGGAAACCAACTATTTTTGATGTCAAAAGGTCAGAGGTCAAACTTCTGTTATGAATTTTCTTCCGATTCACCTGAGCTTTAATGAAGGTTGTCAAATTTCATCTTGAAAAAATGGACAATTAGATGTGTCCATGGCAGGCTTTGGAGAGGGGTGGGGGGGGTGCATTTTGCAAGTGTTGTGTTTGTTTGCATGTTCGACGTCTTTTTCTTGCTTGTCTGTTTGTTTGTGTTCAGCATATCTCAAAAGGTTGTGGACAGATCTGGATGAAATTTTGTGGACAGATTGAGTGTGTGGCAAGGACGAACTGATTAGATTTTGGTGAAGATCCGGATCCATATCCGACGACTTGAATTTTTTGTGATTCTTCACCATTGAGAGATAGGGCCAAAAATGATATATTGTTGTGGGCCGGGGTTCGGTGGAGATAAACGACCACTAGGTGGAGCAGTGGAGTCGTCTCCCACCGAACACCCGGAATTTATGTCGTGACTCGGATAAGTCCGAAAGGTCACGGGTCCCTTAGCGGACCGTGGTCACCAATATTTAGACGGCATGTGGTCGGGTTAATTGCCTAATTTCAATATATCTAAGTACTCACGCCGTCCAACGACCGGGGAAAACCACACCCTTGACCGACTTTGTCCGAATCGAGTCGCTATCACCGACTCGGATCAGGCGTAACCAAGCGGAAGCTACCAAAGCCAGGCTGAACCAAATGAACGATTTACGGCATGAACGGCCTGTCTATTCCTCAAACCGCACCGTGCTGGGTCAATGAAGGAAAAACACGGACGACGAACTGGAACATTTAACACGGGGCTTTATTTTACAAGAGGCAATAATCGGGAAGGGAGACACAGAGCAGAGTTATCACGAATAAGAAATGTAATTCACAATGTACAAGGCACTGAATTCTACTTACAGACGGGGCCCACGGACACACACACACACACACACACCCAAAGGAAAATGGACCTCAATGGCCGCGGCCTTTATTTGCACCTGTCCGCCTCGTGCGGTCTGGTCGAGCTTGTCCGGTGGCGGGACTCGAACCTACCGCCACAACGTAGCACCAGGGACGAGGGAAAGAGCGTCGGGCGCCAGCCAGCATGAAAGCGGACGAGTGAGAGATGACGGGGCGATCGAGCCCGAAACAGCTTCCTTGATCAGGTCACACCAGGCGAGACAGATGCGCACAGCCAGACAGAACACGCCGATCACTCTAGATGCTAGGCAGTCGCCACGATCACTGCTCTACTCTCTTGAGGTGGGAGCGGTTTCTTCCCTCGCCACTCGCCTCCTGATTGGACGAGGCCATCGCGTGATCCGCTGGCCGTCCCTCATTGGATAGGCCCACGGTAGGCGGGGCAACTCCCACCTTTCTGGGGCGGAGTCAGATCTGAGGCGATGGAGGCTCTGCCCACGCCTTCAGTCAAAAACACGTGGGCAATCGTGACCGGTGGAGCGAGGTGACGGTCCGCTGTTGTTGTTGTTGTTGTTGTTGTTGTAGTTGTTTATACATTTGAACTAAAAAAATAACTCCTAGCGCACACACGAAATTCCCATCAGACAGAAGGAATGATTCCAACTATAAACACATACTTATTGAAATGACTCAGCTTGGGGACTGCTGTCTGTCTGTGTGCAAATGTCTTCCAGATTCGTAACAATATATCACGATATCTCAAAAAGTTGTGGGCAGATTCGGACCAAACTTGATAGACACGTTGGGTGTGTGATGAGGAAGAAATTATTCAATTTTGTTTAAGGTCCGAATCCATATCTGGACCTGATCATTTTTTAAAGTGATTCTTCACCATTGAGAGTCAGGGCATGCTATGAACTTGAAAACAATACATAGTATGATATCTGAAAAAGTTTTTAAAGGGATTCTTCATCATTGAGAGATAGGGCTAAAAACGATGTATCACATGATATTTCAAAAATTTATTGGGTCCGATATGTTCCACTCGATCAGGCTCGATCGAGTTTCTCACCTGCATGGTGGAGGTAAGCGCTCCACTGAGTGCCCTTCTGGCGAGGGATCTGTGTTGGGTGACACTGACAGGACAGCTTCGAAGTTTGTGCACTCACCTTGAGCCGTCTCGTCTGAGTTTGATTCGTAATCCTATAATAAAATGTCATCCTGTTCCTTTGCTGCGGCGGGGCATTGCATCGAGTATGCCATCCTTAAGAGTCGTCGTTAAGCTGGCCGTCCCTTCTTCTCGCATTCGCTTGCGGATGTTAAAGATCAAGCAATGCTTTTCATAAATGAGTAGGCAGTTGTCTCACCATACCGTGTCTAAATTGTAAATTCCTGCTTTCATCGAATCTGAATCCAGGTGCTGCATGAGTGACAAGAGCCAGTTGTGTTTAACCCTTTGAACCTTACCGGCCGCTATTCGAACCTCCATACGCCCGAGCAGCGGATATTTCTCCAGCGAGTCAAGGGTGGGGGAGCCGAAGGTCCAGAGAGTTAAGCATGTTTGTTGTGGTTCCACTTGCTGGTGCAGTGGTTAAATGTATTTTGACTGATGTGTGGAGCACAACCTAAAAGGTTTGGTGTGTCGTGTTCATATGAACTTGCTTACAATAATTGTGTTATTTGATTCATGGTTATTTGTTTGTCATTTCAGGCAACACACCACTACATCTGGCCATCATGCTTGGCCATAAAGGTGAGAGTGTTTCAACATTGTTTTACATCGATATCCATATCACTTTGCATTATGAGTATTTTATAGATGTTAAACAATATGAAAGTATTTGAAAATAGAATCATGCGGGTGGGTCAAGGTTGATGTGGACTTTTTATTCCGGAAAATCAAAAAGTACAGGGAAGATGATGAAACGTCACCTGTTTCTCAAGGTATTGCACTGCTGCACGTACACACCTGTTCCATTGATGTGGTACTCACCTAATGCCATCCACATTTAAATCTTTTGCGACAGTTATGCAACCATTTCAGGACGCATGCTTTGAAGTCCTCGTAATTTATAAACCATATTCCACGAAGATGTTCTCCGAGTCTCGTCTTCCGACGACGATCACAAAACCCGGAGGTTAGGTCCCTGCAGGCAACTGTATTCCAAAAGTAAAACCACAAAACAGAGCAACTAGGCGCTTGCTATTCTTATTTCTGCTCCCCCTTCCCCTTTCTTCGTTCACCTTGCTGTTTATATCCTCGGAGTGAGGACGTCAACGAAGGTCCGTCCTTCTGCAAACTGCTCATATTTGCTGCTCGACTATTCTACGTGCAGAAATAACTGGAAATTTCTCGCAGTTCGGCGCTCTTTTTGCACAGGTGGGACCAAGTTCAAGTTCAACATTGAAACTTGTTAACCTTTTACGCAAATCGATTTTTGGAACGAACATTTCACCTCGACGAACATTACATCGTCTTAATACGATAACCGATACGTTCTTGCATCAAATCTTCGACGTATAAGCATGAACCTCGCATTACGACGTCGATGTTGGTTGAGTCGCCCAGAGACGTGACAATCGCAAGGTGACAAGCGTGAGCTCTACGGGAGATTCCTTCAAACTTCCCAACCGACTGTTTGAGTGAGTACCTCGGCCTTTTTGAGATCTGATGGAGTCAATGTCCTTTGGTGTACCCCCTTCGCACTGATATTAAATTCCAGCGTTCACTGATTATTATCGTTTCCGCACTTCAAACATCCGACATCCAATTCTTCTTCAGTTTTGCACATTTTGCACTCTCCAAAATGAGCTGTTCAACACTTTCAACGATTGCTCGAGAGAGACAGCAGTGCGTTGCACGTGAGAGGAGAAATTCACGGCCGTTCAGAAACACAAAAGTTGTTGTAGTAATCAACAATAGACCTTTTCGATCGGCTTTATTCTCACAAAACCCATACGCATATCTACAACAACATAAATATACATAGGGTAAGAATAACAAACTACAATAACTTGTACACATAATACTGAAGGCAAACACCACATACGCATCACATAATAACGAAGTTAAACTCCATACTCTAATACCAATTACATTCCTCATAGTACATTTTTCCTAATATAGTATATAACATACCATTACTGTTCCAGCATGACTTTCCACGGAGTACGTGGTATACGTGTCAACACCAGCCATTGACCTTCATATACAGTGCTGCCACATCCGCCCAATTACCGTTGCCGCCGATTACAGTATGGCACTTTATTATCACAACAAAACTCAACAGCACCTTTGAAACGCACAATTAAGTGAAACACCTGTCCTTGTGAATTTTACAGTTTGATGCGGTCCTTCGAAAGGGACTTGATGGTACACCAGTGTTCCTTAGCACGTGTGACTATGTTGCCCACCATCTTGTTTTTTTTTTTTGTTTTTTTTTCCCCCCCCAGAGTGCTTTGACCAGTGTTGATGTCACTTCCTGTTTGTCCTGATAGGGGAAGACCAAAGAAAATTTTACCATCGAATCATTCTTTTTCTATATTTTGGAATGGAAAGTCTTCGTCAGCCTTGAACCACTCTTGTATTTTTGCTTCTGAGCCATTCATTTTCTTTCATATCATGGAAACGGTTGGTCATAGATATGAGGGTCTCTCGTAGGTTGGGTTAATGGAGGTAGAAATAATTTGTAGCAATCTTTTTATTTTATTTTAACGCCTCTGCTGACGAAGTCGCCGGAGGCGTTGTGTTTTTGGGTTGTCCGTCTGTGCGTCCGTGATAGGTTTTCGTTACCGCGATAACTGAAGAAGGGTTGAAGGGATCCAAGTATAAGGGTTGATGCATGTATGTATAATAACGCAAAGTTGAACTGATTCGATTATGGGGTCAAGAGCTTAAAAGTCAAAGGTGTCCTGTAAGGTGAAAATTCCGTTACCACACTAACTTGTGAACCGGTGATGGGATTTTGACCAAACTTGGTATCTATATAATAGAGCAGGGCTGTCTGTCTGTCCGTCCCCAAACTACTCCTTCAGTTTGATGGATAGCCCCCCCCCCCAAACCTTCTGTGGAACCTTTTGGGATCCCAGCGGGTGACCTCAGGTGCGTGGGAGGTTTCATAAATTTCTCAATCCGCTTATGATTTTGAGTTTACACCCGTATGAAACTACTCCCTCTCCCCCATGTTAACACATTCACGGGTTCGCCATTCACAGTTTCACCATTTACCGCATGTGTAAACATTCACTTGTTTCGTAATATCTCGATACAAATGAGAGTCTCGGTTTCCCCACAATTTTTCGCTCACATTCGCGGATTCGGCATTTGCAGCTTCACCATTGACCGCGTATGGAAATGTATACCAACCTTCTGGTGGGGTCAGCTCCAGTAAGTTTTATTTATTTTTTCTTCTCAAATCCTTCATGGACCGGATGTCCATGCCTGACGTTCGACTGAAGGCATCGCAGGAATGTGGAATTTATTGGTTCATGGTTCGGCATTCGCCGTTTCCGCACCTGTGTGTGGCATGGGTACCTCGCTCGTAAGTATACTGTACATTTTGATGCAAAGTTGAAGTGATTAGATTTTGGCATCAAGATGTCAAAGGTCATGTCAAGTAAAAATGTGATACCTGAGAATAGCTGAAGGGATTTAAATCAAACTTGGTACAGGTATGTATAACGATGTAATAATGTGGGCGGAATCGTAACGGGCGACGTCGAGCAGTGCCGTTCTGGTTTGATGTGCATTTCATTCGAATAGTGTTCTAACAGAATGGTACGAAGCACACTTTCCATATCATGAGCAATCTACAGTTTGGGTTCAATTCACCACCTGATTATAAACTGTCAGATCCTGGGTGTTTCATAGGCAGGGTGCTTCATCGCAAGGTGGTACCACCCATCTGGTGGGTGTTGAGCTGCACTGGTCTGCTGGCATTATTTAGTGCGTTTTAAAGGTCCCATCGGAGTACGCCAGTTGTCACGAGATTCCTGAAGAAATTTCATAAATTCCTGTCCTAACCTACAGAGATCAACATCAGCTGCCCAGTCGTGCTCCCGCCCATCAATGCAAGCCCACAACCACGTGCTGCATACGAGATGACAAGAATCTTATGGTATACCTTTATTAGGCTTTACTCCAGATGACGAAAGGTTTTCCTTTCTATTCCCCTTTCTTTCGATCCAAATAATGGGTGATCTGTGCAGACATTGATAAATCTGGATATCTACTTGAGGATGGTCGTTTTTTGCTATTCAAGTCACCTCTACCAAGTGCTGTAAATAGGTGAAGGTTGGGCTGTGGATGTTGCTATGGAATTTCTGAACACAGAGCTTTAAGCGTCGTTTGACGTTTTCTCGAAAGCTCCGCACCTTGCAATGTATTCAATCTGGTCCTGTGCATCTGCTTATCGATCTGTGAGCTCGAAATGTCCTTTCCTTGGTGTGCATCTGCACAACTATGCCTTCGCATCTGCCCTCAGATTAGTTGCATTAAATTCATTAATTATGCAGGCTTGCTGGTCCGGTTGAATTTGCTGTGTTTGGGTGGGGGGGGGGGAGAAGGTTTGCAACAATTGGCATTTCAGCAGGCCGTACACGGGTTGCCACTTGCTCAAGCTATGTAACCACCCCTCCCCCTCCTCCGAATGAAGTTTGCTTTTTGGTTGTGTTTTTTTATTGTTGCTGATTTCAACTTGAGATCTTGCATTTGTTGCCTCAGTGGTAAGCATTGTGTATGCAAGGCACTGTGTGCACCCAGTGAAAAATGGGCCGGCTACGCTTACTGTCCAGGACAGTGAGCGTACTCGTCGATTGCTGCGTTGGGAGGTTGTGTTGGGGAGGGGGTTGAGTGGGAAGGAGAATATAAACGCACTTGCCAAATTGGTTGGCTTCCCACACTCTTCTGCATATCTTGTCTCAAGGCTGTTTCTCTATATTCAGAGCTTGGATGGACTGTATGCTTGGTGTTGGCTTAATGGTTGGGGTGGTGGGCTTGAGATCCTATGATCCTGAGTTCAAATCCCACTTGGCTGTTGAATTAATACCAGGTGGGGTTGACTCTGCCTGTCATCCTTCTGAGTTGGGCAAAATGAGTGCCAGCTTGCTGGTATACTGTGTCGGAGTGGCGACCTGTCCAGGATTGTGCCCAATAGCCAAGGAGACTGCTTCGGCAGCACCAACGCTCTGCACAGAGTGTAGGTCCAATGGATGGATGGACTGTTGTATCCCATTGAGAATGTCCCATGATTTTTAGGTTGATTGGAGGCATTTTAAAAAGAGTTGAAATTGATTATATTCTTCTTCTTCTTTCGGCTAGTTCCCGTTTGGGGTCGCCACAGCGGATCAACCGTCTCCATTTCGTTTTGTTGTCCGCATAATGATTTGGCATAGGTTTTTATGCCGGATGCCCTTCCTGACGCAACCCTGGTCGCCTCTTACGACACACAGGGATATGGTACACCTACCTATTCTAACCGGGGCATACACCGGGCCCAGTACACTGGTACTCATTTCGTCGACCTCGGAAGGATGACAGGCTGAGTCAACTCCCTGGTGTTTTCGACTTGGTATATATATATATATATATATATATATATATATATATATATATATATATATATATATATATATATATATATATATATATATATATATATATATATATATATATATATATATATATATTAATCCAGTGGCTCAACGGGGCTTGAACTCAGGACCTTTTGGGTCCCAAGCCACTGCCCTAACCACTGCGCCAACACCAGGATTATATAGGACCTGAAATAGTTATTAACCTCCGCCATCGAAGATGGACGGAGGTTACTGTTTTCACCCCTGTCTGTTTGTTACTTACGAAATCTAAAGATTTCTTACTTACGAAATCTAAAGATTTGGTAAGTATATTGATCCCTTCTGTTTCTGTTTGTTTTTTGTGTGTTTGTTTGTTTGTTTGTTTGTAGGCACGATAACTCGAGAATGGAAGAAGCTAGCAATGTCAAATTACATCACGTGATTCAGGAGGGCGATAGCTAGTGCTGATTAGATTTTGGTCAAAATCGGTCAAAGGTCAAGGTCACAGTGAGGTCAAACGTAATTCCGTAAATTCACGTGGAGAAATGGAGTATTTTTGCTTGCTCGACGTTACGAGTTCATTTTAACTTCGATTTTAATTTTGTCTTCGGTTTTTGCGATCGCTTTGGACGCTTAAAACTCGGTTGTCGAAATTCTGGTAAAAACCGGATGTTTTGGAGACGTTTTAAGATTGTATAAAAAAATTTCACTCGACGCGTCATGGGTCGTCCCATGATGCAGTGTGCTCGAGTAGACGCGTCGTTGAGTTATGTTAAGGTTTAATTGCGTGGAGAAATGGAGATTTTTGCTTCGGTCGACGTTACGATTTTTGATGGTTTGATACAGAATCATCGTAGAACCTTCTCGAGAGACAGGTTTTATGAGACAAGGTCAGAGGTCAAGTTGAGGATTTCATAAGTACCAGTCTATGACTGCTTGTCACTTACGAAATGTAAAGATTTCGTAAGTATATTGATGACTTCCGTTTCTGTTTGTTTGTAGGCACAATAACTCGAGAACGGAAGAAGCTACCAATGTCAAATTGCACCACGTGATTCAGGAGTGTGATGGCTAGTGCTGATTAGATTTTGGTCAAAATCGGTCAAAGGTCAAGGTCACAGTGAGGTCAAACATCCAAAACATTCGATTTTTGATGGTTTGGTACAGAATCATCGTAGAAACAACTGGTTTGCGTCGCTACCTTCTCGAGAGACAGCTTTTATTAGACAAGGTCAGAGGTCAAGTTGACGATTTCGTAAGTACCAGTCTATGACTGCTTGTTTGTTTGTTTGTGAACAGTATTACGGAAAAACTCCTGGACAGATTTCGACGAAACTTGGTGGGGCGATTAGGTCTGGTCCAAGGATCATGCCATAAAATTTTGGACTTGATCCAAAGTCCAATATGGCCGCTTTTGCGGCCATTTTGGAAAAATATTTGAATTTTTGTTTTTGCATTTCTACATGTTTTAAGTGATTTCCAACCCAAAAATAAAAAATCTGTTAGAGAAAAAAAAAAAATTTGCAACTTTTTTCAAAAACATTTCGATTTTATTTGAAAAATATTAGAATTTTTTTGCATTTCTACATGTTCTAAGTGATTTCCAACCCCCCCCCCAAAAAAAATTTGTTAGAGAAAAAAAACCCAGAAATTTTGCAACTTTTTTTTCAAAAAGATTTCGATTTTTTTTTTTTTATTATTATTATTTTTTTTTTTTTGGCATTTCTACATGCGCGTCGATCAAGTTTAGTGTATTCAATCGTGGTTCAGTAGAGTCTGATCCGTTTTGACCGACAATGAATAGGATATCAGGTTCACTTAAGTGACCCAGCAGTATTGGCGGCGGAGGTTTTGCACTCTACCGAGTGCTCCCCCTCGAGTTGGTACCTGTTTTGCTTGATAAACTGTTTTCAAGGTGCGAGTTGTTTTTTTGTTTGTTTTTTTTTTATTCCATTTTCTCTGTGCTTTCGACAACGATACGAGTTTTCTTTTGCCAAGATAACCTTGATCAGTGTTGTGACTAAAATCCGACATTGATGAGCGAAGGCAGCTCGTGGGTGGCTTGTCCTTGGGAGTGGGAATGTACAAATGTGTTCTTTCTCTTTTAATGAGCTTGCAGTCCCAAGGACATGAGCTGGCCTGGAATTTGTATTCCCAGAATGCTCCCTGACGGCTGAAGGTTTGAAGTCACCCCATGAGGTTAATCAGAATTATCGTCTAACTTTCCGTGACACAACCTACTTTTGGTGATTTGCCTTGCCGGGGAATTCCTTGCAAAGTGCAGAGAATTTACATCTTAAAGGAAACTTTTTATTTTTTTAATTGTAATAAAAGTTTTGTATTTGGGAAGAGTATTCCATAAATGTAAAAATCTCCATCTTTTTTATCCCATGTGCCTTTTTTGAGGTCAAAAAAATATTCTGTCCCATTTCCAACAAAAACTAATATTTTATTTCCAGTGGAATAAAACGTCGAACCGGGGATGTCTCTAGTAGTTGGATGATTTCTCAAAATTCTTTCGGAGCTTTATAATGGGGAACATTGGAATCGATGTAAGACTCTCCCACCGATTGTACGTCCGTTACCAAAATATCACGATTTTTCCCTTTCCTGAGCAGACAAGGAATAAATTCCAAAATAATTTGCATCCATCCACAGGTCGGGATCCTCCTGGGATATTACTTACATTTGCAATTGTGGAGAAAAGAAGAATCGATTTTTACATACGCCTGTTACCATCTTTAGCTCATACTGGGAGAGCTTCGAGGTTTCATGTCCTTCGTTGAGTTGATGCTATTTCTCCAGTTTTTGTAAGTTAATTACTGTCTGATACTTCTACTGTTGCATGCACTGTAGAGCACACACACACCAACCATGTGATTACGGTGTGTTTACATGTAAGGTGTGGACGTGAGAACCAGGAGTGATGTCATTGTGACCTTTTAAGTCCTCTGACGTCACAATAAGCACTCTGTTTGGAGGGAAATCTTAAGACGTGCTGGCTTTAATCTTCCGTGTGTATTTGTACTCAAATTTTTAGCTGCGTTCATTCACATCATCTGCACGTTACATTGACAAAAGCAAGTCCTTGTCCTTTCGCTCAGCCTCGGCCATATATTCCTGATACGTGAAGCCCATGCCTGCAGAAAATCGACTTTTCGGAATGCTGGCCGCATTCATCCAATTATCATGTAAGATTGCTAAAAAGTTCTCCATTGGTAGGTGCTCTGATGTTAAAAGGTTCATATCGATTGCTCAAGCGGTTGTGGAGAAAACAATTTTTTTTTGAAAAGCCAATAAAGTTGAAAAAGTGGTGGCGGAAGAAAAAAAAAGAAGTTAGGGCCTCACCAACATTCCACAACATAGTCAAGGATGGTTGTGGATGACAATTACAAATTGAAAGATTAGTGAGAGTTTGTTTTATCAATGTTTCAAGCATTTTGATGAAATCTGGGCAGCTTTTCTATTTTTTTTTTTGTTTGATGCAACTCGCCAGTGGTGAAAGTATAAGGAACAAGAGTGTTTGGTTCATTTCCCAGATCTTGCTGAATCGGTTTTGAAGCAGTCAACTGACAATTAAGTTTCTGCACCTGTAAGAGTTAAAAAAAAATAGCTGTGATTGTTACCAAATTCTTCAGCTTTCATTGGCGATACATTGTTAAAGAATATTACTTTTTCATTTGAAGCATCGAGGAGTCGAGAGAAAAGTCACCTTTGTGTAAGATGGCTCCGGTTTCGTTTTCTGCTCCAAAATCCACTTGAGGGCTAAATTATGGAGCTCGACAATATGCCTGTTACTTAATTTGCATAACTGTTAAGGATTGTTATTCCCTCCGCCACCGAAGGTGAAGGGGGTTATGTTTTCACCCCTTTCTGTTTGTTTGTCTGCTTCTGTACAGGATATCTCAAAAAGTTGTGGACGGATCCGGATTAAATTTTGTGGACAGGTTGGGTGTGTGCCAAGGACGAACTGATTAGATTTTGGTGAAGCTCCGGATCCGGATTCGACTACTAGAATTTTTAAAGTGATTCTTCACCATTGAAAGATAAGGCCAAAAAGGATATATAGCAGGATATCTCAAAAAGTTTTGTACAGATTCGGATGAAACTTGGTGGACTGGTAGGGTGTGTGACCACGACAAATTGATTTTGATTTTGCTGAAGATCCAATTCTGGATCTGGATGCGAGAGTGATTTAATTTTTTAAGTGATTCCTCACAATTGAGAGATAGGACCAAAAACGATATACAGTAGTACTGTATAGCATGATATTTCAAAAATGTATTGGGCCCGATATGTTCTCGTGGATCAGGCATTACGTGGCAGAGGTATGCGCTCTCCCAAGTGCCCTTCTAGTTTCAATATTATTTCCTCAATATTCTTAGTCAGCCCTTAAGCCACCTCCTTAAATTCACTCCTGTACAGTGTACATCCATTATCGTAAAATTGTTCATACGCCCCTTGCCAACAGAAAGCCTGTAAAGTGCTCATGAATTGTGTGTTCTTTTAAAATGCTTTATGGATGAAATTGATTTATGTTCAAACATGAAATTTAAAAAAGCTTGAATTTTGTTGAAGAATTTGGAGTTGTGTTATTCTGTCATACCAGACTCTGTGGCATCATGGTTACAGTGTTTGATCTGAGTCTGGGAGTTTGATGCCGACCTTGGCAGAGTCGCAACAAAGATTCAGAAATGTAACGTTCTGATTCGTTGATTGATGCTCAGCATTTAAAGGATAGGCCATGGTTTAAATCCCCACTGAGTGCAGAGAGAGAAATGATGTCATACGAGATGATGTCACTGGTACTCAAGAGAGCTCTGGAAAGTGGTGTTGCTTCCCACAAGCTCAGTGGCCATAATTTTGTGGAATCAAATCCATTGTTGTCTTGTGTTTTGTATTCGAGCTCCTCCATGAGCCTTCAACCCTGTATAATTAAAAAGAAGCTCGAATGAGCTGAGATCCTCGTCCTCTTAATGATGACGTCATTGTGATGTATCAGGTTTGCGATAAATTATCTGTGCTAATGCCCGGCTTGATTCCCGCAAACAAAATTCAAACAGCTTGCCAAGTTTCGGAAATAATGGTATAGGCGATTTCCATTAGCGACAATATTATGATGTCAACTTTTTTTCTTGAAAGAATCTCCAAAATCGGAGATGGTTACTGCCTGCACGTGGGCTTTCTGCATATACATGGCAAATTTCACGAAGATCCGATGAAAACTCTGGGTTGTGAAACAAAAAATGTCAAAAAATAGGAATGACGTCATAAAAATTGATATGACGTCATCGTGATGTATCGTATGTGCAGTAATTCATCTCTGCTAATGCCCTGTTCAATTCCCACAAACAGAATTCAAAAAGCTTGCCAAGTTTGAGATAATTTTTAAGGCGATTTCCATTTGCTGAGATATTTTGACGTCGTAACTTTTTTTTTCTCGGAGGAATTTTCAAAATCGGAGATGGTTACTGTGTGTGCAGGATATTTTTACATATATACGCCAAGTTTCAGGAAGTTTCGATGAAAACTGTTGGCTGTGAAACAAAAAAGTCCACAAGAACAACAACGTGAGCAAGACTTCCAGATCCTCCATGAGGATCTAAAAATAATAACACAACTGATGATGTGGTTAAAAAGATGTATGTCTGGTACTCAAACTTCTTCAGATCTTCCAATATATTGAATGATTTTTGTTAATTTTTTTTCCCAGGAAATTCATGTTTCCAAAGATTGAAAAACCGTAACAGCATTCCTGGAGTTATTATTGAGCAACTTACAAATGTGGAAATATTGTCTGAAATGTATATCCATTACTGTCATTATCCTGCAATGTCGTTGCCTTTTTAAAAATTTTTTTTAAGGCTTCATCGTTACACAACTGTAACTATAAGAGATGTATGTGTGTTTGTCTGTCTGTCTGTCGCCAGTTTTTCTCAGAGATGGTCAAACTGATCTTCGTCAAACTTCCAGAGGTTCATCAGTGAGTGCCAGGGAGTGTTTTCGGCAAAAAAAACTTGAAAATTTTGAAAAAAAAAGTTGGATTCCCTTGCACTCTGAAGAAAAAAAAAGAAATCACTCTGAAGTGCCTTCAGCCTTTGTAGCTCTGTGAAATAAGATATTAAATGATCCCTGACCCCTTTCCTTAGACTAGGGAGTGTAGGGAAGTGTTTAGGAGCCTTCCAATAAATAAATAAATAAATTTTTGATTTCAAAATGCCAACAGGATGAGAAAAGCACTGGGCAACGCCGGTTACTACCCCGGCTAATATATGTATTTATTTATATGTGTATTTATTTCTACGTATATTTCTGTACGTATATTCATATATATATTTATATATATATATATATATATATATATATATATATATATATATATATATTTTAATTTCTGTATATATTGTTACAGCCATGGATACTGAGTGTATTATGAGGAGATTAATCCCCGTTTCTCCTCGGAAGAGCCGGACCTGGGGCCACCGCTCACAATTAACTTCATTAACGGTGGGTTGCTTTAGAATCACGAACGCCAATCAGTTAACCACGAGTTCCAGTGTCCACCGTCTAATTTTGCCATTTAACTGGAGGTCACGTGGCTTCCTGAACGGGGAGCGTGCCCTCGGCAAAGCACCAACCTTTTCTTGATTAGATCTTAATTAGGGCGGCAGAGCGTTTAACCGCTGGTGCGTGCCGATTATTGCAGGTCAATTAGTTTGGTAATTACCTCCCAGTCTATCAAGGTTCGGACAATGTTGGCTCAATGGAAGGAAAGGACAAGCACCGACAGGTTGGAACGTCAACAAAGGAATTTATGAATAAGGAAAAAATAAATAAAAATAACTTTTTATTTCCTTGTGGTAAAAATTAGGAAATTCAAATCAATCAAAATAATCGCAAGCAAATAAAGAATTAATCAGGCATTGATAGAAAAACAGACAAAGAGCAGATGTTTTTCACTATGCCTTACTTAACAATTAAACACGAGACAAGGGTACCCAGCAGATCATTTGGGGGGGGGGGGGGGGAGAGAAATCCAGTCTCGCTCACCAAATAGAAGTCAGCGTATAAAACGTCCTGAAATGCGTGAGTGTGCCTTGTCCGTTGCCAGCGCCCAGCCTTGCCATGCACCCACTCACAAACAGGCTTGAACGCCAATCGACATCACCCCCAAGAATCAGGTATTCCAAGAGCAGGTCTCGAGCAGAACCAGTATTTACGGTCCGAGCGTCACCCACCGTCAGGAGCCACCAGGAACCTCAACCGACGGACAGCTGTTGGGAGCTGTGAGAAGCTCAGGCCCTGTGAGAAACTGTAAGGCTGCAAGGCCGTCACTAACTGTCACCAGCTCACCAATTGTCTGACTGGAACTGATGAAACGACCATCTGCCTGGAACTGAATGAAGCAGCTGTCTTACTGGAACTGACTGAAACAACCGTCTGACTGGAACTGATGAAACGACCATCTGCCTGGAACTGAATGAAGCAGCTGCCTGACTGAAACGACCGTCTGACTGGAACTGAATGAAGCAGCTGTCTGACTGGAACTGACTGAAACAACCGTCTGACTGGAACTGATGAAACGACCGTCTGACTGGAACTGACGAAACGACCGTCTGACTGGAACTGACGGAACGACCGTCTGACTGGAACTGACGGAACGACCGTCTGACTGGAACTGACGAAACGACCGTCTGACTGGAACTGACGAAACGACCGTCTGACTGGAACTGACGAAACGACCGTCTGACTGGAACTGACGAAATGACCGTCTGACTGGAACTGACGAAACGACCGTCTGACTGGAACTGACGAAACTACCGTCTGACTGGAACTGACGAAACGACTGTCTGACTGGAACTGATGAAACGACCGTCTGACTGGAACTGACAAAACGACCGTCTGACTGGAACTGACGAAACGACCGTCTGACTGGAACTGACGAAACTACCGTCTGACTGGAACTGACGAAATGACCGTCTGACTGGAACTGACAAAACGACCGTCTGACTGGAGCTGAATGAAAATAGCAACCGTCTGACTGGAAATGACAAAAGCTGTCAGAACCACAACGAGCTATCACCAACTGCTGCAACCAGCTACCGCCAACGGACTCGAAGCTGTCAGAACCGCAACCAGCTATCGCCAACGGACTCAAAGCTGTCAGAACCGCAACCAGCTACCGCCAACGGACTCAAAGCTGTCAGAACCGCAACCAGCTACCGCCAACGGACTCAAAGCTCTCAGAACCACAACCAGCTACCGCCAACGGACTCGAAGCTGTCAGAACCGCAACCAGCTATCGCCAACGGACTCAAAGCTGTCAGAACCGCAACCAGCTACCGCCAACGGACTCAAAGCTGTCAGAACCGCAACCAGCTACCGCCAACGGACTCAAAGCTCTCAGAACCACAACCAGCTACCGCCAACGGACTCAAAGCTGTCAGAACCGCAACCAGCAATCGCCAACGGACTCAAAGCTGTCAGAACCTCAACCAGCTATCGCCAACTGACTGTCGCCAACTCGCTGTAAAAAAACGGACCTCTATTCCTCTTTATAAGCGGCCCGTCTGGGCGGAGCCTGAAGCAGACTCCAACCAAATCCACCCCGCCCATTGGCGCATCGTTGCACGTGACATCCCGCCCGTGCCACGATCATCCCTGGCCTACGATGCCATGCTTGTGGTGCTGGACGAACGGCAGAAATAAGCCATTTGCCAGAATTACCGAGTGAAAACTTGAAGCGCTCATAAAACGTCAACAACAATTATCACCTCAATGTTCAGCCTGATACGGAAAAAAAGCCAGTTTGTGTCCAGAGAGCTGCTGAACAGGGTGTCAAACATCGATGGAAAAAGACGGGTGTCAACGTCTGTGAAAGAGGTGGGTGTCGAACGGCGATGGAAAGAGGTTAGACGAGCCTCCATTGGGCTAACAGCTATCTCACTTACATGAATGTGTGTGTCGTAAAGAGAAAAAGGAGCTTTCCATAAGAGAGGGAATCTATTCTTTACGCTCCTCAACACATCACATTTCGAATCCCATCAGACATAGGGATACGTCTATCCTGGACATGCATTTAGGTAAATAACTGTATCAAAGGGCGGAGGAGCTCCTTGTGAGCCAACGGCCATCCATATCTAATGCCCAGCTGTGTCTGCAGACGTCCTCCTGCAGTTGGGTTACTTCTTATTAGGAGGTTGGTGGCAGGATTTGCACTCCGGCCACCGTAAAACCCTTCATTCCGCAAAACGCAAAAACGCAAAAAAATCTGAAAACCCACTCCGTGGGAGTACCTCCTGTGCAGCTTCCCTTCACAGGGCAGCTCACCGGATGACGGGATTGGGGCAAAGCCTTCGGGACCCCCAATCTTTGATGATAGGAGGGAAACCACGGGGTAACATCTCTGGGTCGGAGTGGTGCTGAGGTGTCGTCCACCAGACGGCGGTCTCCTTGGGTTAACCTGAGGCGGTCCCTTCGGGTGGGTGCCTGGAATGTCCTATCCCTAAGAGAGGATGATCACCTGTCTCTGTTATCATCTGAGCTCAAGCGTTTGGACATCGGGATTGCAGCTCTCTCTGAGGTTCGGAGACTGGATTGCGGCGAGATAATGGTGGGTGGTTACACCTACTATTGGTCTGGTCGCTCTGATGGTTACCATACCCAAGGAGTTGCTGCAGCTGTGTCCAATAAGCTGACCCCAATGATAATTGAGGTAACACCGCTCAACGAGCGTATTATGAGATTAAGGATTCGTCACTCTTTAGGTGTCATTTCCCTGGTCTCTGTTTATGCTCCGACTGAGGCGAGTGATCTCACCGTGAAGGACACATTCTACGCCACACTCGAGTCTGTGGTTGATCAGTGCCCCAGACGAGATACACTTCTAGTCTTGGGGGATTTCAATGCATCGACTGGAACTGATAGGGATGGTTATGAGGTGTGTGTTGGTCCTCATGGGTCAGGAACTATGAACCAGAATAGCACTAAGTTCCTTGACTTTGCAAGAAGTCATGGACTTAGGGTGGCTGGTTCATGGTTTCAGCGCCCACAAGCTCATCGCTGGACTTGGTATTCCAACGCTGGCGGTGTGGCAAAGGAGATTGACCATGTCCTCATTGACGGTCGTTGGAGGATGATCCAGAACTGCAGGGTCTACCGGAGTGCTCAGTTCCTCAATACTGACCACAGGCTTGTTGTAGCAACTCTAAAACTGCACCTTAAATCCTGGAGAATGGTCCCATCCCAGCCTAGGCTGGATGTTGCCAAGCTCAGGGATGAGAGAGTAGCTGAGGAGTTTGCGAACAGGCTGAGTGGACACTTGGGGGGTCTGGGTGCTTTGGGGGGTCCTGAAGAGTTGTGGAGCGCCTTCAAGACCACCGTCCTTGATGTTGCCGGTGGATGTCTTGGAGCTCACCGCAGGGCAAAGAAGAATTTTGTCTCTCAAGGGACACTGGACACCATTGACCAGAGTCGCAGGGCCAGGCTGAATGGCAGAGCTGAGCTGTTCAGGGAGCTGAGGCGTAAAACTGTACGTGCACTGAGGGTGGACAAGGAGGCCTATGTGCGAGGAATCTGTGAGGGGGTAGAGCATCACCTGTGGACAGGTGATTCTCGTCCCGCTTACAGGGGAATTCGCGCATTACGTTCATCCAAGCCCATCCCTCGGAGCACTCAGTTCGAGCAGAGAGTGGTAGGCTCTTGACAGAGGAGTCTGAAGTGAAGGCCCGCTGGGCCGGTTACTTTGAGCGGTTGTACCAGGCTGATCCCCCAGCTGTCGAGTTGGACGTCAGGGGTGTTACAATCCCTGTTGCTGACCCTCGAATCAACTGTGGTCCACCTTCACTTGTGTAAATACGGGCTGCGGTGAACCAGTTGAAACGGGGCAAAGCTCCAGGGATCTGTGGCATCCATGCCGAACTTCTCAAGGCTGGTGGAAATGCTGCACTCGTGTCGTTGCATGCAGTTTTGTGCTCTGCCTGGAACACAGGCATCATCCCAACTGACTGGAAGAGGGGCCTTGTTGTCCCTCTCTGGAAAGGGAAGGGTGATCACCAAGACTGCAACAACTACCGAGGGGTGACGCTGCTCTCAGTGCCGGGCAAGGTCTTTGCTCGGATAATTCTTGATAGGGTTCGCCACCATCTGCTTGAGCACCAGCGTCCAGAGCAGTCAGGCTTGACACCAAAGAGGTCAACGATTGACCGTATCCTTACCCTTCGTGTCCTCACCGAACGCAGACGAGAGTTTCGGCAGGGGCTGCTTGCAGCCTATGTTGATCTCTGTAAAGCGTTCGATTCAGTGAATCGGGATGTCCTCTGGAGGATTCTTGGTCTTCGTGGGGTGCCACCAAAACTGATCGATCTGATGTCTGAACTCTACTCTGGTACTGAGAGTGCTGTGAAGTGTGGTGGTACCATCTCTGACTTATTTCCAGTTGTTACTGGAGTTCGTCAGGGGTGTGTACTGGCCCCCACACTTTTCAGCACTTGTATGGACTGGATTTTAGGGAGGATGTCGGAGAGATCAAGTTGCGGTGCATCGTTTGGCAATGTCAAGATCTCGGACCTTGATTTTGCAGATGATGCAGTCATCTTTGCGGAGTCTTTAGACATCCTTTTGGGGGCCCTCGAGGTGCTGAATGAGGAGTCGGAGCCACTGGGATTACGGGTTTCTTGGGTCAAAACTAAGATCCAGGCTTTCGGTGACATCTTGGATGCTGCTGTCCTGTCTGTGTCTGTTTGTGGTGAGGATGTTGAGGTCGTGGAGAGATTCACTTACCTTGGCAGTGATATTCATGTCTCTGCTGGCTGCGAGTCAGAGGTCAATAGTCGTCTGGGTCGGGCCTGGGGAGTCATGGATTCACTGGATCATGGGGTGTGGCGCTGCCGGTACCTGTGCGGGAGGACGAAAGTCCGAGTCTTCAGGTCCTTGGTACTTCCAGTCTTGCTCTATGGGTGCGAGACTTGGACTCTGACCAAGGATCTAAGACGGAGACTTAATTCCTTTGGTACCAGGTGTCTTCGGAGAATCCTTGGCTATCGCTGGTCGGATTTTGTGTCCAACGAGCGGTTGCTGAGAGAGACTCGGATGAGATTTGTTACCTGCATAGTCCGTGAGCGTCAGTTGCGGCTGTATGGACATGTGGCTCGTTTTCCTGACGCTGATCCTGCTCACCAGATTCTCTCAGCGAGGGAGTCTCATGAGTGGAGGAGGCCAGTGGGCCGACCACGTGCCTCATGGTTGCAGCAGGTTGACCATCATCTCAAGGAGATGGGGATGGGCCTGGCATCTGCCTGGGGGATGGCCAGACGGAGACCCCTGGAGTACCGGCGGAAAGTGGATGCAGCGACGCGCTGTTCTGGCACATGCTCCCATACCTGACCTGTATGAGGACCGAGATGTTTGTATGCATTCGTCGGATCGGATTCTGAAATCCGTAACTATATATATATATATATATATATATATATATATATATATATATATATATATATATATATATATATATATATATATATATATATATATATATATATATATATATATATATATATATATATATATATATATATATAGTGTTACGGCTGTGGAAATTCGCAGAACACCATATAGGTCCTGAGTTCAGTTATTCCGGTAAGTCTGTGTTCAGATAGATTTCCCCACCGTTGTCAAATGGAAATTATTCGTGTGATCTGGGCTGTGATCTTTGAGGTAGCTGTTATTCTTTTGCTATGGTTATTTTGGACCAACCTCTTCACAACAACCACCTCCACCACCAACATCGCTGTGACCAACCGCATTTCAACCACAACCACCACCTTCTCCACAATGCCAACCACAACCACCTTATCCACACCGCCAACTGCATTTCAACCACCACCTCCTCCACAACCGCCCTCACACAACCACCTTCACAGCGTCAACCACAGCCACTATCTCCAAAACCGCATCTCCCCCAATACCCAACAACGAAAAAACATCGCTTCACCTTCAACTCCGCGGGCGCCGCCATATTTGCGCCGGCAACGGCAAGATTGCTGCAAACAGACGCCGGGGTTTCCTTGTTCCGAGCGACGGTGATTTCTACCACGTCCGCTCTCCCTTCAGCCTCCATGATTCCTGCCACGTCCGCTCGCTCCAAGCTTCGCCTCAGAATTCGGATCAGGAGAGTGAGAGGGGTGGAGCCAGTGGGGGTCAGAGGTGAAAGAGCGGAGATCAGATCTCGCCTCACGAACCCTATAAAAAGGCGCGCAGTGCGCCAAGGCAGTCGAGTCTGTCGGGGTTTGGAGCGGTGTGAGGAGCGGAGTTTGAGTCCAGGGGAGGGCAGTGGAAGTCCGGGTTCACCGAGGAGACGGAGTTGGGAGCACAGCAGCCCAGCCGTGCCACGCGGAACTGCGCGTTCGTGTGGGACGTGGGGAGAGCCGGAGAGAGGTTGTCAGCCAACAGCGAACGGTCCGAGGTGATCGGGCTTCGGGACAGTCCGAGCAGCGCGAGGGATGGACGGGCTCTTAAAGAGAGCATCAAGTCTGAAAGAGCATAAGGCCTGTTTGTTCCTCTGAGGCATTGCCGGCTGGGCCCGAATCACCAGGCCGTCAGACGAGGCCTGGGCCGGACCGCGGTCACGACAGCTGCCGTAGCGACGGGACGTCGCGGGTCGCCCCAACGAGGTGAAGGTAACCAACACAGTCTCGCGGAGCCTCTGCGGTCTACACGGCTCCGTGCAATGAAGACCCAAAGAGGTCCAGTCTACCCCTCGTCTTTCCTGGGGTTTTTCCTTGCTGTTGAATGAATGTGTGGCGCCATGTCCGCAAGTAGAACTGTATAAGTGACTGTACATAATAGATAGACGGTGGTAGCTCTTTTGCATTACTTTTGTTGGTTGTCTACTTGTGTGTGTGTTTGGCCTTGCATAATTACATACCTGCATAACTGCATCATTGTTTACATGTGCTTTGTAAATAAATGTGCTTGTTCAAATGTTAACCCGTTCGTTGCATCCTCTTCCCTTAATTGAGCTGCCATCTAGCACTCGGAATATAGTTGGTTTTTAAATAGCCGGTAAAGTGATCGGGACCAAAGGGACTGCGCGATAATAACCTGCTCGGTGATCACAAAAGGAAGCGAGCTGCTTTAGCGGCTCGTTTCCAAGCGGCCCCGTTGAGGTACAATCTCTCGGTAATCTACCCGCGCGAATAATTAGGTAAATCGAAGATTTTGCGATCG